>NC_041380.1:49178253-49193083 GCF_002162155.2 Triticum dicoccoides | reverse complement strand
TAATATAAAAAATAAACCGGAGAGGCACATTTTTATATACATAATTAACAAATTA
Organism: Triticum dicoccoides; assembly: GCF_002162155.2. Lineage (NCBI taxonomy): Eukaryota > Viridiplantae > Streptophyta > Magnoliopsida > Poales > Poaceae > Triticum > Triticum dicoccoides. Next base: position 49,193,028 of record NC_041380.1, on the reverse strand, counting down.
GCGAGTTATTGCCCAAAATAAAAATTAGCGCGTTATTATTACATTGGTCCTTAAAATCTTCGCAAGCTTTCGTACGCAATCACAAGGATTTTCCTTGCTTGCGAGTCAAAAACAACCAAGATTTTCCTTGCCAACTCGTGTTAAACATTTAATTTTATAAGTTAATAACACGTGGGATGTTTTCATAATGTATATATAAGTCTGTATAAAATATACGCTAATAGTAATAATATAAATATATATAATGTGGTTAAAAAATACATTGGGCTGCCGATCTTTAAGAAAAAGCCCATAGGCCGGTATGGACCTCAAAAAATAAGTTGAAACCACTGTCACCCGTATGTCGTGTGCTACGCATGTTAAAATACAAAACCTAGGCCTAGCTGATACTTGTTTGCCCTCTGAAAAAAAATGATACCAGATCCCCGAGTGAACTAGATTATAGAGGGGGCCGGTGGCATGACTGAAGAAGCACATCAGGAGAGATTTTTTTTCTTCAGTGGATGGCTCTCAATGGCGTTTTTTACTTTCCTCTGCACCATACAACTTGTATTTTTAGCCTCCCAGTCCGTGGTGGACCAGCAGCCCATTTGCTGGGCGGGCCAACCTACAGAAACCAGCACTCGATTTTTCATCAAGCCCCAAAAACAATGCAATACTATGTTTGTTTTGAGGCCGAAAACATTACACCAGGGGTTGAGCGGGGGAGGGTGCAAGACAGAGCAAAAAGATTAAAAAGAGCTGATGCACCATTGCTACCCTAACAAAGCCGGTGCAATTCTTCTTGGGAAGAAGGTGTGTCGTTGACACCCACACGTCACATACCCCAGAGTAGGCATACTAACAAGTTCACACACAAGCACAACATAAAAGGTGAACATTCGTATCAAACTCAGGTTCACAGGACACGTTCATATTCATACCCAACATTCACCATCAATAACTCAAAAGATTCATATATACACAAGTTTAGCATGTCTATGGATCCGTATGATTGATAGATCACACAACAATATTCAAAGATAATTCACAAAAAGATTCAGATATACACATGTTCAGTATGTTTATGCATCCAAATGATTGAGAACACAGCCAATATGATCCATGGACGAACTTTAATTACCTAGGGTATAGACTGGTAAATGGTGTTCAGTCGGAGGTACTTCTTGCTAAAATTAATGCTTGTACGAGTAAACTTTCGAGTACATAAGAGGCAGCATAGACAATCTGAACTTTGCTTCTAGGTTTATCCTCAAATAGTGGCCTCGTGCCGAGGGAGGTTTGAGCAACTTGGCCACTACTTTCATCCAACTAGTTTACTAGCTCATCTTGGTCCTGTAGCTCGCCAAAATTCTACATTGCAGACTAGTAAATGGTGTTCAGTCGGAGGTACTTCTTGCTAAAATTAATGCTTGTACGAGTAAACTTTCGAGTACATAAGAGGCAACACAGACAATCTGAACTTTGTCTGTAGGTTTATCCTCAAATAGTGGCCTCGTGCCGAGGGAGGTTTGAGCAACTTGGCCACTACTTTCATGCAACTAGTTTACTGGCTCATCTTGGTCATGTATCTCGCTAAAATTCTACATTGCAGACGAGAAAGGAGGCGGTTGAGAAAATGAACCACCCAAATTTTTTGTGCAGTTCAACTAAAATGGAGCATCCTTGGCGTGCAGACTGATTAAGTGCCAGATTAATATACGCGTCAACCAACTTGTGTGGAATCTTTAGACTCCATGCCATACAGTTCGCTACCATATGTGCCGATAACCAAAAGGCACAAGTTGGGACCAAAGACTGGACTGCGTTTTTCTGGGCTATGCGCCAAGCAATATTTTTGGCGTTCACTCTCCTAATACTTGGAGTTTGACAATTGGTTGACGCCGGTTGATACTCGAATGAATATCAGCACTTCTTCTTGTCAACATTGATGCTTGTGTGAGTGAACTTTGGGGTACATAGCAGCAGCATAAGTACCTGTCCATCTGATCTTTTTGTGCAGTTCTACTGAAATCACCCGATGTAATGATTTGCCTATGAGTTCAGGCTCCAAGTTACTCCTTTATGAAATCGGCAAACAGTAGCACAATACCAAATTACCAATACATATGACAAGCACAATAATCAGGATAAAGACCAATACCAACCTGTGTGAGGTAGCATATAAATTACTATTTCCTTTGACTGGAAGCCGAGATAAGCCAAGCGACTGACAACAAAGGAAGAATGCTAGCCGAGATTAGCGACTAACAGGAAAGGAAGGAAGCTGTCGAGGCAATGAAGCACCCAAAGTTTTTGTGCAGTTCCACCAAAATCGAGCATCCTTGTTGGTACATATATTGAGAGAGTGAGATTACTGTAATAGTGGGACTAGTTGATGAAACATACACTAACAAATAGAAGCACCCTCATTATCTTAACGGGTAAAGTTAGCATTCCCTCCCTGCTCCACCACATGATTCACCTCATAGACAAACATACACACGTACATGATTCAGCATAGGGTGCTATTAAAGATTTGTTTAACTCCGACAGGAAAATTAGGCAGCAATAAATTAGTGGTACTTAAGTACTCCTAATTAATTAAGTGAGACAGCAAAAGTGGAAGGGCTCCCTGGAGGATCATCTCACATGTAAGGTAGTCATTGCCGGAGCCCTTGAATGGCCTCGACTGAGGCCTCTGGCTTCAGCAAGATCGCCTTGGCACCATTTACTCTTCTTCTTCTTCCTCTTCATGCTCTATTTCGCAGTCTCCTCACCAGTTGGTGAAACCAAGTACATCATTGGCCTTCTATTTCAGAATTGGTTTTTCAGTGAGGGAGTACAAGTGTACTAGTAAAAAAATAGCATTGTTTTCTCATGGCAGTCGCAAAATAGAGATGGACACATGCATTAAATATCATTCTTACCTAAAGGAAGGTTATGGTGCCAATATGGATGATGAGGATTGGAACACAGATCTCCCTTTATGCAGTTCCACCAAAATGAACCAACTGTTCCATTCTGACATTCCAGTTAAACAGCACAAAAGACACTTCTTTTAAGAAGAGTTTTGTGCAGTGCACCAAAAGGTCACAACAGCAACCAGGTGAAATGGATATCCCTGTTTGCACGAAAAGCTACAGAGGAAACAGTCAGAGTCTCAAACAATTACAGGCAAAAACATTTGGCTAAACTTGTCATGGCTTATAACAGTGGCATGGCTTCATTTTTACCAGGGGCATTAGATTAAGAACAGCTAAATATTTGGTATAAGGGCATGGGACAGTGGGTGCACCAGCAGTCCAGCACCATGTACCTAAACAGGGGCATAAAGTGGTGATTCATAGCTTGTTGCCCCGAGAAACAAACATCCAAGAAACATATCTGGGTTGGTCCCATTTTTGTTCACTCTAGCCATGAACTCCTATGTGTGGATAGCAAATCTAGTCCTGGTCATACCACTGTGCACAGCGTTACCCCTATATTTCCCTTTTCGACCAAGAGACCGGTTGGATGACCAGTCTCTACTACTTTCACCCCCTTTCCTTCATTTTTGTACCAAGTCCGATGTACTACATACTAAATTCCCCCACCCCCACTTTATTTCTTGTTTGAACCAAGTACAAGATTCGACTCCATGAAGTAGCTTTACCTCTAACAATAGAAGAAAAAAAAGGTGACGTTGGACCATCCGATCGAGAGGGGCTGAGATGTAGAAAATGATGCACATGCAGCGATGTAGCGAGCTGGGGAAGTAGAGCTAAGGCGGTTTCCAAGGAAGATATACCTGAAGGTCGTAGGGATGTGTATAGGTGGGCGGCGGGAGGCCGGATTCGCCCACACTAGGGCAACAACGAAGGGATCGGAGGACCTCTCACACCGGAGCTCCGCCAGAGATAACGGTGCGGCCGGCAGTGGGTCTCCCTCGCTGTCGACGACGGCCTAGACGCTGCCCCTCCTCCCCTTCACCGGCGGAGGGGGATACGTCCGGATCTGTAACCAGCGGTGAGGATAGAAAGACAGTGTTTTTTGAAGGGAGAAAGACAGCACTAGTAGAAAAAGGGCCTTCAGTCCCGATTCATAAGGGCCTTTAGTCCCGATTCTGGAACCGGGACTAAAGGGTCGGTACTAATGCCTATCCCTTTAGTCCCGGTTCAATCCAGAACCAGGACTAAAGGGTGCGGCCACGTGGAGCTCCACCTTTAGTCCAGGTTGGTAACACCAACCGAGACTAAAGGAAATTTTATGATTTTTTTTTTGAAAAAAAATTTTGAAATTTTTTTTTGATTTTTTTTTTGATTTTCAAATTTCTGAATTATATTAACCTCTAGTCTGTAATCACCACCCCTCATCACTTCTCAATTTATCCTCTAATCACCCCTCATCATTCCAAATCATCTAACTTCCCGAACGGTCACCCATCCTTCCACTCCCCTAGCCTGAGCACGCTTAACTTCTGGGTTCTATTCTCCCTCGCTCCAAGTCTGCACTTGTTGTTTTCCTGACAATACTAAGATGTCAATCCTATTAACCTTCAGGAATTTTGCTTGAGCATGAAGTGACACATTTCATAGTTTTATTTTGAAACTATTGTTTTAAAAAACAATAATTATTTAGTAACACTAATATTTCTTGAATAATTAGTTTGACCATTGTTTGACCACAGTTTGACCACAGTTTGACCAGATTTGACCAAAATTGAAATAACAGAAATAATTATTTAGTAACACTAATATTCTAGAATAATTAGTTTGACCATTGTTTGACCACAGTTTGCCCACTGTTTGAATTTTTTTCGATTTTTTTCACTCTAGATCTTAAAAGCCCCGTAACTTTTTTTCTATTATGTTTTTGAGGATTTTGAAAATGTTTAACGGGGTTCCCCCGATTAAATTCGGATGTAACTTTTCGAGTAGATGATTTTTCATATAAAAAACTTTTTCATCGGAGTTAGTATGCAAAAGTTATGCCCATTTTTACAAATTTCAGAGAGATTTTGCAAATAAAGTCAAAATTCACATTTGCAAACTTTCCCAACAACTAGACCACATATCACATGGGAAACTTATTTTCTTTTATTTTTTTTGACATTTCCATCATTTTCTTTTATTTTTTCAAAACTGAAAAGGCAATCCACAGGGGGGGTAGATTTCGAAAATGGGACCTTTAGTACCGGTTCGTGGCACGAACCGGGACTAAAGGTCTCAACCCCATTAGTCCCGGTTCGTGCCTCAAACCAGGACTAAAGGTCTAATCTTTAGTCCTGGTTTGAGGCACGAACCGGGACCAATGGTTGTGGGCCAGGAGCGAGGCCCATTGGTCCCGGTTCATCCCACCAACCGGGACCAAAAGGTCCAGATGAACCGGGACCAATGGCCCACGTGGCCCGGCCGGCCCCCTGGGCTCACGAACCGGGACTAATGGGCTGACCCGGCCTGGACCAAAGCCCTGTTTTCTACTAGTGCAGTGTTACCACCCCTATCTTGTTTAGATCTTGAGAGGATGAGAGTGTGTGAATAGAGCAACCCTAGCAAGCAAGCGCGGAGGCTCCGGCCTATATATACGTAGTGGGGTAGTTTTCCTTTTTCACTCCATCAAAACAATCGTTTAAAATTGTGTACTACTCCCTCCGTTTGTTTTTACTTCGCACATAAGATTTGGTCAAAGTCAAACTACACAAAGTTTGACCAAATTTATATAAAAAAATATAAGCATCTACAATACTAAAACTATATAGTATGAAAATACGTTTTATGGTGCATCTGATAATATTGATTTCATATTGTGAATGTTTATATTTTTAATATAAAGTTAGTCAAACTCTACAAAGCTTGACTTTGTCCAAACCTTATATGTGGACTAAAAAGAAACGGAGGGAGTACGTGCCAAGTCGCCGTTTTTTAGTTGTTGATTGTTTTTTGAGATAGCTACCCGCTTGTACATGCAAGTATCAAAAGGGAGGTCACGACATGCATGCATGTGTTGTACTCCCTCCGTTTCCAAATATAAGTGTTTTTAGAGATTGCAACAAGTGACTACATACAAAGAAAAATATGTCTACATACATCCGTATGTAGTAGTCCATTTGAAATGTGTAAAGAGACTTATATCGAGTGCAGTGCTTTGATGTGTCGCGTCAACTCATACAAGACCGAGAAGTTTGATTACTACAATGCCCCCTCCCTCGCGCATGAGCATGGTGGCTGGCAGGACTAGTAGGAGCTTTCGCTACACGCTTCTTGACGGCGGCAAACTTGCAGATGGAGTTGACCATCATGTCGTCCATGCGAGAGGTGAAGCCGGCATCGGCGAGGGCTACGACGCCGGCAGTCACTAGCATCGTCTGGAAACGCTGCGCGGTGTAGGGCCGCGGGCCGGCGCCTTGGATGATTTGGCACAGCCGACTGCCGCTCGCGTCCATCGCCTCCATAGGTGCTTCTGGCTTCTAGTCACTGGTCTTGGATTGGAGTGAGTAGTGTTGCGCAGATACTAAGGAGTAGATGGATTGGAGTGGTGGGGAGCCTTTATATGAGAATCCAAACTCCGTTGCATTCACATCGTGCTGGCTCTATTCTGCTTCTGCAATTAATTCCCTCTGCATGTAGAGTAATTTGAGGATGCAACATTGACCGTTCAACGTCTCGGGAACCGCTACCCTCTCCCTCCTTGGCATTCAAGCACCTATGGAGGCGACTGCCGCTCGCGTCTATCGCGTGTCAGGAGACGTTCCCGTCGACGACGAGGTGCCTTTGGTGACTTCGTAAATTTCAAGATGATATTACTAGTATACTCAATATTGTGCACCGCGACCAAGGCCGAGAGGAAAACGAGAGAACTAGTACGTATTTATTTACGGTGTAGATTCACTCATTTTTCTCCATATGTACTCCGTCTCGATGTAGTCTAGTCACTTGTTGAAATCTCTAGAAAGGCAAATACTCCTTTCTGTTTTACAGGGCTATACTAGCAAGTACCTACTACAATAGTGGGCTCACATAGCAATTTTGTCTCATGCAAGAGCCTAGCTATATGCGTGCTCCAAGGTTCGCAACTGCCACGTTCGGATTGCACTTGGCTCTTCGCCTCTTCGAGAAGACGAACAAGGATGTTACTACTACTGCTTCTAAAGTATTGAATCCATTGCTGCATGTCCGTCCACCACGAGCGGGAGGGATAGCTTGTTGTAGTACTAGTATAAGCAAAAGCATGTCCTCGTCTGCGAGCCACCGCGCACATGGGCGAGGGAGAAGGCGTGTAGTAGTAAAATAAAGCTTCTCCTTGTTGTATGAGTTGACGCGACACATCATAGCACTGGCCCCACATGGTTGTGTCTAAACTTGGCTGGAAGACCCGCAGTGTAAAATACTCCATTTGCTACAATCTCTAACATTTACCCCACCACAAATTAAAATATATACTCCTGTTTTGACTAGATGAGCATGCAAACTAGAATCACCAGGATGACAGGTAGGGCCAGAAGATAATTTTAATAAAAAAATATAGCATGGAGTCGACCCCAATGATTTTAAGCTTACAGGCACGGTACACGCTATCCTAGACTACTCTACACATGAAACTGCCACACGAGTGTCCGGGATGCGCTTGGCTCTTCGCCTCTTTGGGAAGTCGAACAAAATGATGGAGTACTACTGCAGTGGAGGAGTACTACGGTATGCTTCTAGCCATCTGACACCAATTGAACTGCTGCATGTCCACCACGTACGGGAGGGAGAGCATGTAGCGAACGAAAGCTTCTCCTAGTCCTGCCAGCCACCACGCTCATGGGCGAGGGAGGGACGCAGCTTCATTGACTTACTGCTCCTGCCTTTGCGTCCATGACAGGTGGGCCCAACAGGTTGGTGGCCCACCTGTCATGCAGCCAAAGGCAGGTGCGGTTAAGGCGAGAGGGCCTTGTAGTAATCAAACTTCTCGGTCTTGTACGAGTTGACGCGACACATCAAAGCACTAAACTCGATATATTTCAATAATTTGCGTTTACCGATGCATTAATTACAACGCATGCATGCATGCCGTGACTCTCCTTTTGATACTTGCATGTGTTGATTTAATGCACCCTGAAGTAGTATGAATATGTGACGGTAAAGCTTTGTAATGCCCCGACCCTAATAAAGAAAGAGATGGTTGTGCACGAGGAGGGCAAGATCATGCAGACGGAACAGGACCCGGCGATAGAGCTCTCTATGGTCTCGATGGACCTCACCTTGCTCCACTTCCCCTTGTGCCTCCGCTCCTTGAAGGCTCCAGTGTATGAGGTTTGAATACACCTTGTCCGTTCGGCTGATCGAGCAAGGTGCAGGTTTCTTGATTGATGTGTTGCTCGATTGATTTGTGTAGTGCAAGGGAGGGCACCTGGCTTGCGCGGACTGCCGCGTTGAGCGCCCCGGGAACCAGCGGCAGTGCTAGAAGTGCGAGCGCGGTTGTGGCTTCGACGTGCGGAACACGGCGGTGGACGCCATCCTCTCCTCGGTGAGGGTGGAGTGCCCGCACGAAGGCTGTGGGCTCTACGTCACTTACCACAAGCTCGCCGATCACCAGAGCGTGTGTCCGCTCGCGCCCTGCAAATGCCCCGTGCCCGTCTGCGGCTATGAAGGCCCGCCGCCATGGCTCTCCCACCACATCAGCACCGTGCATCCCATGCCCGTGCACATGATCCATTACGGCAAGGCGCTCCAGCTGCAAGTGCCATTGTTGGAGCCACGACTCTTGCTATTCGCGGAGGAGGATGGCCGCGTGTTTTTCTTGGTCGGCGGCGTGCTCGACATCGGCGCGCCTATCGCCGAGTCAGTCGTCTACATCAGAGCGGGGGAGTCCCCACTGCCGCACTACATGGCCAAGCTATGGGCGAACGACCCACCTGGGGAGCCCAAAGGCAGGACTGACGCCATCAAGGTGGAAATGGAGGTGACAAGCAGCAGGGATCCCGGCGACGTCGTCGTGCAGGAGCTGACCTTCTTCATAGTTCCGCCCAAGCTGCTGGCCGGGGCTAAGCTGGTGTCCCTCTACATTCAGATTGACAAGCTCACGTCCTAAATCTTAGTAATATGCTAATATAGGGGTTAGCTCGGTCTACTTTAGCTTAAGAGATGGTGGGTTTTGGTGGCGATGCAGCAATTACCTCGACATCAGATCAGCAGTGAAAGTAATTTTGAACAGTCGAATGGATATTTTGTGTCTGTTGGATATAAAGATCCTTTGGGTAAGAAGTAACAGCTTATATGTTTTTTCGAAACGGAACAGCGATACTAGTATAATTTTTGTTGACATGCACTAATATTTTCGAAACGGACGTTGGGATGTAGCTAGAAGGGTGGTTGGGACGCGACATCGGCCCATACCGTGGTGACCCCCGATTGGGACGCACCGGCTGTGGATTTTCTCCCTCGCCGATGTCAACCGCGTCTACGCAGAACATTGTTCCCTTCCCCCAGCTGCGGGATCAGGCTTGATATGTGACCAGCGGTGTGGCCAACGTCGTTCAATGCTTGTGAAGAGAGCAACCCAAGCAAGCAGGCTTGTAGCTTAGGCTCCTGCTAGTGTATATATAGTGGTTTTCTTTTTCTCTCCACATAGACCATTTTATATTGCGTACGTGTCATTGAAGAGTGAAATGATGATTGCTTCTTCCAACTAACTTACTATGTGATTTGACTGCTCCTTTAGTGGCCCCTACACGTACTCCCCCTACGTGTATGCAACAGTCACACGTACACATGGACGGAAAAACGCCCGCGATGCCCTAATGCATGCATGTCCGAGCACACGACGGAACACACAGGGTCACGCTCAAGTGGTCAACCTACACATGCATGCACACACATACTCAGCCAGGGTGAGCTAGTGACCGTATAAACACCGGAAAATGTATATATTGAGCGCAATGAGCGTATTATGAAGTCCACTGACCGTATTTTTACAAATATACAGTGGCAGACAATGTATTTATCTTCTTTGAAATTAAGCCATATTAACCAGAGAGGAAGCAGTATGGACTAGCATTACTTTGCTGTGTGCCGTCAACTTGCCGAACGAGGAGAATCTTGAAGGACGGGAGAAGCTTGTGCGCGGTGGCTCGCATGACAAGGAGAAACTTTTGACTAATGCAAGCTATCCTTCTCTCAGGCGGTGGACGTGCAATAGTTAATTCGGTGTCAGATTGCCAGAAGCATACACTATACTAGTACTATTATTGTTGCTCTTCCCGAAGAGGCGAACAACCAAGCACAAAGTTTACTAATACTAGGAACTGGATGGAGGAGCGTCTGCACTCTTATTATATTTTTAAAATGTGATAAAGCAATCTTCAACACATTTGGTTCTCTTCGAGGGTTCTCGCATGTGATAATGGAAGTTGATTAGATGGAACACTCACCACAATTCTCGCTTAATTCTGGCTCATATCTTGTTACAAATAGGAGCGCTCAGTAATATTTCCTCTCTTTTTTGTTATTCAGCATATAAACAAGTCAGCAGACCTTGCGGCGCATCTTTGTGCGAACCATGCTTGCTGCACTTTGAATGTGGCCGAGAGCTGGCTTGATGACACACCTCGCTTCCTACTTCTTTTTTTGCAGGGTACCTCGCTTCCTAGTGACCACTGTCTTGGCTGATCGTCCTAAGAATGCTTATATATGAATAATTCTATCTCATTTACCCGCAAAAAGATTAAGCCATATTAACCGGAAAGGAGGGAGTATGGACTAGCACTACTTGTTGGTGTGTCCCGTCAACTCGCAGAGCGAGGAGAAGCCTGCAGGACAAGGTGAAGCTTGCTTACGCCTTTTGACTAATGCAACGTACCTTGCCCAGACGGTGGACATGCATCAGTTCATTCGGTGTCAGATTGCCAGAGGCATACACTGTAGTACTGAACATGTGTAGTACCATCATTGTTCGACTTAATTTTCTTAATCTTTGATAAAGTACTCATTTATTCTGGAGAAGGCGGAAAATGGCAGCCCAACATGTAATGATGATATCGATCAACCATGCTCGAATATATATTGGCCTCCGTGCGAGCCCGTCTGTGTGTTCTCGCTCCTCGTCTCTCTCAAGGAACGGTAGGTTGGCCATTTTGCCGTCAATTGAGACCGGTTTGCTCACACTCTGGTCCCACATGTCAGTGATATGCCAAGACGAGGTGCGTTGACCGACTGGCCATACGCGTAATTGGTTTTGCACCTTCATACTACTCCTCCCTCCGTCACAGTTTATAGGGAGCGCGCTTCATTATGATGCATTTCCCTCAATGCATTTCCACCACTAGAGAGACTTTAGACGCATTTTCTTTAATGCTCAATTAATTTGTAACACCCCAAAAATTTAACCAGGTTTTAGTTATTAAAATTTTGCCAAGAGTTTAAATTTTTTGCATGCAAGTATATCTCTGTTGATTTCAAAACTTTTCTTTTAATATTAAGAAATTTTTCCCAAGTGGATCCTTCCAAAATATATTGGACTTATTTTCCCTCTCATTTAAAAAAACATCTCTCAATCAGGAGATTTATTTATAAAATTATTTCACCCTGAGCTTTATTCATTAAATGACTTGTTTTAAAATTTGGAGCTCTTTTTGAACTACAACCATTTGATATATTTAACTAAAAATTTCACCAAGGTTTGGAGATATCATGTGATGTCTCTAAATCACTTTTGTGCAATAATATATTTCATTCATTGGATATTTTGAGTTCTACACCAAGTTTTCAAATCTGGTCCAGTGGGCAATTTTACACTACAACCTATTTAAATATTTCTTTAAAACTTCTACCAAAATTAGGGGAGGTCAGTAGGAGCATATTATTCCACTTTGTGCAAAAACCTATTTATGTTCTTTGAAAAAATTGAGTGAATCATCCTCTTTTTCATTCTGGTCCAGCCTTGTGATTTCTACTGCAACCCTATTTAATTTTGCTCCAAAGATCTTGTGTTTTCTCCTACTTGTAGACAGCCCTACCAAACCCCTAAATCCAGGAGCATGCACCCATTGGATTAATTTTGGTTCATGAAATAATGTCATTTATTTCCTGTCCAGAATTGTAGTTTTGCAAGACTTGCACTAACAAGTTTGTGCATTTCACCAACTAACCTCACCACCCTCTTGTGCATCCAAAGAGACTTCAATCTGGAAGATTCGGCCCCTCCAAGACCTGCCTAGATGCCTCTGGCATTTTGTCAAACACTTTGTGGGCATGAACAATTTTGGCATGATTATAGGTTTGTGTGATGAACTTGTCCATCTGTCCAAACCATGTTGTCTAGTAGCCTACTAATGGTCTCCAACCCAGACCTGTGGATTTGCACTTGATCCCTAGCAGTTTTGGCCACCCTGGCATTTCATCAAACACCTTCTGTGCGTGCACTGGACGCGCCCAGAGTGCGCCAATTGCAGCCGCGTGCCCGAGCCGACACGCTGATCCCCCTGGATTTTGGCCCGCTCTACAGCACCTCGCCACACACTTCCCTCCTCACCGCAACACGCCAAGCCGCCCCTCGCCACGTCCCCGACAGGCCAGGAGCTAGCCGCCACGGCCGCCGACAGCCCCTGCTCCGTTCAGCGCCGCCCAAGCCTCTCCCGCTCGCCACCTGGCCCCTGGAACAGCACGAGCTCATCCACGAGTGTGTCCGCTAGCGCTCGTCGCCGCCACGACGCCCTAGCTACAGAATGGCAGTCGCCGGCGACCTTATCCGCAGCCGCCGCGGAACCGCCTTGCCACGCCTATAAAAGGAGGCCCCGAGCTTCCCCGAGCACGGAGGCAACCTCAGGCCACCCCAATGGCGCTCCCCTACCTCACATTCAACCTGGGGAGGCCTCCTTCCTCATCTCCGGCAACTCCTGCCGTCGCCACCGCCCCGGCCAATCCGGCACCTCCAGTACCTCCCCCTCTCTGTTCGCTTCGCCAGGAACCTCCTCATCCTCCCGTGAAACCGTCCCCCTACTCAATTTTGATCGGGAACCACCGCATCCCCAAAATCACATCGCCCCCGAAACCATCTCCGCCGCGAAGCTCGTCGCCGGCAACTCCGTCCACGTCGGCGACCATAGCGGGTACCCCCGAGTTCGTCTCGACCTCCTGAGCACGCCCATGCACTCAGATCACCGAGGGACGCCGCCATTCGCCGGCGAGCCTCACCGGAGCTCCGCCCCTGTTTGGTCAGGGGGAGACGACGCGCGCGTGGGCCAGTCAAACATGACCAGTGGGCCAGGCGGGCCACTGCCGGTGACTCACGCGGCAGCCACACTGGATAAGTGGAGGCGTAAAAGGCGCAAATACGTCTTCTCTGTCCGAAAGCGTAATTTCTTTTGAAACGTTTTCTTTTTCCTGATTTTATTAAAAACAGATTTTTACCACAACTTTGACTGCCTATAACTTTTTAAATACAACTCCAAATGAAATGATTCTTTTTCCTACCTCTCTCAAATTTCACTTAGTTTATTTTAAGATTTATTTGAAAAAAATTCAGAACAACTTTTGGTGCTGTTTTTATTTTGTGTGTTAATTCTTTTATATTGCTAAAATAGGATTTTTGAAGAGAGGCGAAATGTTTCAAGTTTTGGAGTGCACCCTGCCTTTCCATACATTGAAGGCAAGCATTCTGAACCCCGGCATAATATTTTTGTGTGTTCGATGACACGTTCATAACATCACCTCACTTTGGAGAAACTTGTTATTTCATGTGATATGATCATATGCATGGGTGCATGTTATTGATTTCCATGATGTTGGAAATGGACACACTTGTGATGATAATCACCCTCATGTGCCTTGCATGCATACCGACAAGAGCCCGGGAAAACCTCTGCCTTGGGTAGGCATGAGTTTGTCGCCGGTCTCCGTCGGGACGGTTATGTCTGGTATGGCATGGCAAGGTGATATGAGCGGTGACTCTGTTGGTTGAAATATATTCGTCATGCTAATCATGCAGGGAATACTTAAACCTCCTGAGTCGACCGTAGATCGAGTCTTGTGCCAGTAACCCCCATACTTGTTTCGTACTACCACTCGTCTCTACAGCAAGTAGAGTACGGTTCAGTAAGGTTTCAACCTCTTTCTAGCACACACCGTACAGAGAGGCCATGGTGGAAGATACCGGTTGTAGCTGGTAGGCAGGCCACCTGGTCCGGTGGCATGGGTGTTTCCGGTTGGGACCGAGAGGGGAGGCCACCCCTTAGAGCGCGCGATATAAATTTGATCCCATGCTACGCAAGGTTGTAGCCTCCCCACTTAGAGTTTGCTTGACAGGTGTCGTGGGTGATTCCAGACACGTGTGAGTTAAGCTGGTGTGTGCAAGTTAGGTGTGTTTTCAACAAAAAGACCATAGACGGAATTAGTCCCGATGGACTAAAGAAATCCGTTACTCGTGGGTAAAGAGTACACCCTCTGCAGAGATTAAACCTATTCGAATATCCGTGTCCATGGTTAACGATTACAGTCTGGGATGGGTCAAGTGTCGGTCTTAGTGTCGGTCTTCGGAGGTGAAACTGTTAACCAGAACTGGAACTACTACTCGTGACTTGTGATAATTATGATTATTATTATTGTTGACTAACCCGTGATATTATTGTTATTATCGAGTATCTCTGGGATGGTTCTACCTCCGGGATATTCACTATGATTGTTTATTTTAAAGCCCTTTATGTGGTGTCGCTCAGACGCCCGACTGTGGCATTTCTTTTAAAGCCCTTTATGTGGTGTCGCTCAGACACCCGACTGTGGCATTTCTTTTAAAGCCCTTTATGTGGTGTCGCTAAGACGCCCGACTGTGGCATTTCTT
>NC_041380.1:49155867-49177914 GCF_002162155.2 Triticum dicoccoides | reverse complement strand
AAAGCCCTTTATGTGGTGTCGCTCAGACGCCCGACTGTGGCATTTCTTTTAAAGCCCTTTATGTGGTGTCGCTAAGACGCCCGACTGTGGCTTTGCTTGTTATTTATTTCATAAATTTTAATACTACTATGTTATTGCAATTTTATAAATAACTTGCTTGCACGCATCAGAGATTTATTTATCTTTTGTGACTGACGTCATGAGCATAAAATATTTTCAGCCCATCATTGTTATATTATACCTGTGTTCATAATGTTTGCGAGTACATTCAAAGTACTCACTGGCTTGTCCCTGGCTATTGTCTTGGCCAGATTTTCTTGCACGAAGAGGAGCGACGCGATGACAGCCCCGGAACCTAAGTAATGGAGATAGCAGTCTCGCGAAGATAGGAGTTAACCTGGTCAGCTGTTCCCGTGGGAAATGGAGTCCCATAGACACTGATGTTTCACAACCCGCTTCCGCCATCAACCACTAGTAACCATTTGTTGTACTCACAGGCCAGAATGGCCTTGTACTACATTTTTTTTGTTTTCTGCTTGGAATTTCTGTATCAAGTTGGAGCCTCATCAGCTAACAGTAATCCTGGGGCTGATGAGCACGACGGTCTTTTCTGGAAATTCATTACCTGGAAAACCGGTCGTGACAGACTTGGTATCAGAGCCAGGCTGACCATTGGCTAATCCTATCTTAGCCAGGTCGAAAAACTTAGGCAAACCAACCCACTAGACATTAGCCAAACCCCAGCCAAGCTTCTCGTGCAAGATAGCCACACAGTAATCCCGACACTTTTGGCAGTCGGTGCCCAACCTATCAGCCTAGCCTGTCGATCGCACACCAGTGACCAGCACCCAAGGCGCCTCATTTGCAAGCGTGCGGAAGAAGACTCCGTCCCCTTTTTCCTATAAAAAGGGCACGCTAGTCTCAACCCAGCACAACACAGTCTCTTCCCCAACCTAGCCACAATGCATGGCCCCATAGTGCACAATGAGACCACAGCAACCAACCTTGGAGGTTTTGTGACCATCCTCGCTAACCTCACCCGTCGTGCCTATGCGTTAGAGGAGCCACCAGAATATGTTGTGTACCAAGGACCCATGAGCGGCGAAGACCGTCAATTCTGGGCCACTGTACACATCTACGGTAGGGGTCTAGCACCCAAGCGCCCCTACAGGTTCACCGGAAGAACAACTTCCTTTGAGCCACAAGCCATACAACTAGCTGCTCGAGAGGCTATAGTTCATCTCAGGCACTTGTCGCCCAGAGTTAACTGTCGCTCGTTCCACTACTACCCCAGACGCGAAGGGTATGGTAGACCACCCCAAGTTGCCAACGGAGATCACGAGACAGATCCTGCATTGTTGCACCTGGTGCGCTATGTAAGTGCACTAGAGGAACTGTGCGATCAAATCACTATTGATTTAATTGCAGCTCGTGGAGAGCTAGTTCGTCGAGCCCCGGCGAGAGAAGAAAACGAGCCCAACACCGACAACCCAGTCGTGTTGTTTGGACAATCGATCGAGACCCCGAGATCAGCTCCAGCCATCAGCCGAGATGCTTTGTTGACCCCAGAAGTGCTTCGTCGCCTTTTGGGAGCACACTCCAACGGGGTTGTGGCCAACAATCCCCGCGATGGTCATCATCACTACCCCGACCCTGCAGTTCCTCCGCCATCTCCGACTAATCCCGGCAGTGAGACACGTGGAGAAGCCTCGACATCCACCAGGCACGCCCATTTAGACATAAACGAGGTAGACTAAGCCGTACGAGTAGTACTGAGTCTCAGTGTATCCTCACTTTGTAATCATGCGACCGTGTATATTAACGCAGCCTGTAGTTGTGCCTCTGTTTTAATGGTAGCCTTGCGTATTTTCTTTGTCAGAGCATAGTTGCACATTTTCCGGGCACAACTACCAAAACCAACCCGACGACAGCCACAGTAACACGTCTCTTTATGAGATATGTGTATCTCTGACACTGACCCGACCTTTGGAGCTAAGCTGGCTAATTTATTACCTTTCACCATGGTAAAATGATCCGGCTCCATTGCTATATAAAGGCCACCTTGTGACCTTACCCAGCAACCCTCACCTTGTGCACCACACTCACAACTTTTCCGGTCATGCCGAGCCCCAGCATTCACCTGAGAACCCCAGATGCAACCCCAGGTAGCTTTGTCAAAATATTGTGGGACTTTACCCGCAGTACCATGGGTTCTACCCAGCCACCCCAGTATGAGCTGTTCAAATCTAGAATCACCCCATCCACCTCGGAATATTGGGCAGCAGTGCACATCCCTCCCGTAGACTCCAATCAAGATCCAACAGAAGTTTCCTTCGTGGGGAAATCTATGCCAACCCCACACTTGGCCATAGAAGCTGCTGCGAAAGAAGCGATTGCTCGTCTTCGATCCGCAGTACCCTATGCCCGCGAACGAGGATATTATTACTTTTCGAGCCGTGCAGCACCCGGAGAAGTAACGTCTTTTCCCGGTGGGCGTATTGAGAGAGACCCAGTTCTGGCCAACCTTATCCAGTACATCATCGCTCAAGAGCATTTGAACCAACGAGTAATGGATTATCTCCAGAATCTCACTGATCTGAATCCTCAGATTGCCATCGGCAGACCACTGAGGCCCGACCCGGAGAGACGCATACATCGACTGGTCAATCCACTTCCTCCGATAGAAGTGGAGTGTATCCCTTTACCAGAGACATTTTATCAGGACCCCACCCAGTTACCGTTTTCATTTTAGACGTCACTACTATATTTGTTTTTGCAGCATTTATATTTGCGTGTATTTTATGCATGGTACCCCAAATTTGTGCGACGAGTCGAGTATTTAGTTTCTACTGGTATGAGTAATTTTTCTTCGTGATTAACTTGTGTAACCGCGAAAGATCCTAGTATGAGTTTTCTTTTTTCTGAATTGCTGCATCATTTATCCCCTCACTACGTGGATTATTATTATTTTTATTCACGCAGCACCACGGCAGCAGTCTCACAACCGCTCGAACACATATGGAACTTTTGTTTTTCACAACAGCTCTTAGCAAATCTCGAGGACGAGATTTTTCTTAAGGGGGGTAGTATTGTAACACCCCAAAAATTTAACCAGGCTTTAGTTATTAAAATTTTGCCAAGAGTTTAAAATTTTTGCATGCAAGTATATCTCTGTTGATTTCAAAACTTTTCTTTTAATATTAAGAAATTTTTCCCAAGTGGATCCTTCCAAAATATATTGGACTTATTTTCCCTCTCATTTAAAAAAACATCTCTCAATCAGGAGATTTATTTATAAAATTATTTCACCCTGAGCTTTATTCATTAAATGACTTGTTTTAAAATTTGGAGCTCTTTTTGAACTACAACCATTTGATATATTTAACTAAAAATTTCACCAAGGTTTGGAGATATCATGTGATGTCTCTAAATCACTTTTGTGCAATAATATATTTCATTCATTGGATATTTTGAGTTCTACACCAAGTTTTTAAATCTGGTCCAGTGGGCAATTTTACACTACAACCTATTTAAATATTTCTTTAAAACTTCTACCAAAATTAGGGGAGGTCAGTAGGAGCATATTATTCCACTTTGTGCAAAAACCTATTTATGTTCTTTGAAAAAATTGAGTGAATCATCCTCTTTTTCATTCTGGTCCAGCCTTGTGATTTCTACTGCAACCCTATTTAATTTTGCTCCAAAGATCTTGTGTTTTCTCCTACTTGTAGACAGCCCTACCAAACCCCTAAATCCAGGAGCATGCACCCATTGGATTAATTTTGGTTCATGAAATAATGTCATTTATTTCCTGTCCAGAATTGTAGTTTTGCAAGACTTGCACTAACAAGTTTGTGCATTTCACCAACTAACCTCACCACCCTCTTGTGCATCCAAAGAGACTTCAATCTGGAAGATTTGGCCCCTCCAAGACCTGCCTAGATGCCTCTGGCATTTTGTCAAACACTCTGTGGGCATGAACAATTTTGGCATGATTATAGGTTTGTGTGATGAACTTGTCCATCTGTCCAAACCATGTTGTCTAGTAGCCTACTAATGGTCTCCAACCCAGACCTGTGGATTTGCACTTGATCCCTAGAAGTTTTGGCCACCCTGGCATTTCATCAAACACCTTCTGTGCGTGCACTGGACGCGCCCAGAGCGCGCCAATTGCAGCCGCGCGCCCGAGCCGACACGCTGGTCCCCCTGGATTTTGGCCCGCTCTGCAGCACCTCGCCACGCACTTCCCTCCTCACCGCAACACGCCAAGCCGCCCCTCGCCACGTCCCCGACAGGCCAGGAGCTAGCCGCCACGGCCGCCGACAGCCCCTGCTCCGTTCAGCGCCGCCCAAGCCTCTTCCGCTCGCCACCTGGCCCCTGGAATAGCGCGAGCTCATCCACGAGTGTGTCCGCTAGCGCTCGTCGCCGCCACGACGCCCTAGCTACAGAATGGCGGTCGCCGGCGACCTTATCCGCAGCCGCCGCGGAACCGCCTTGCCACGCCTATAAAAGGAGGCTCCGAGCTTCCCCGAGCACGGAGGCAACCTCAGGCCACCCCAATAGCGCTCCCCTACCTCACATTCGACCCGGGGAGGCCTCCTTCCTCATCTCCGGCAACTCCTGCCGCCGCCGCCCCGGCCAATCCGGCACCTCCAGTACCTCCCCCTCTCCGTTCGCTTCGCCAGGAACCTCCTCATCCTCCCGTGAAACCGCCCCCCTACTCAATTTTGATCGGGAACCACCGCAGCCCCAAAATCACTTCGCCCCCGAAACCATCTCCGCCGCGAAGCTCGTCCCCGGCAACTCCGTCCACGTCGGCGACCATAGCGGGTACCCCCGAGTTCGTCTCGACCTCCTGAGCACGCCCATGCACTCAGATCACCGAGGGACGCCGCCATTCGCCGGCGAGCCTCGCCGGAGCTCCGCCCCTGTTCGGTCAGGGGGGAGACGACGCGCGCGTGGGCCAGTCAAACCTGACCAGTGGGCCAGGCGGGCCCACTGTCGGTGACTCACGCGGCAGCCACGCTGGATAAGTGGAGGCGTAAAAGGCGCAAATACGTCTTCTCTGTCCGAAAGCGTAATGTCTTTTGAAACGTTTTCTTTTTCCTGATTTTATTAAAAACAGATTTTTACCAAAACTTTGACTGCCTATAACTTATTAAATACAGCTCCAAATGAAATGATTCTTTTTCCTACCTCTCTCAAATTTCACCTAGTTTATTTTAAGATTTATTTGAAAAAATTTCAGAACAACTTTTGGTGCTGTTTTTATTTTGTGTGTTAATTCTTTTATATTGCTAAAATAGGATTTTTGAAGAGAGGATAAATGTTTCAAGTTTTGGAGTGCACCCTGCCTTTCCACACATTGAAGGCAAGCATTCTGAACCCCGGCATAATATTTTTGTGTGTTCGATGACACGTTCATAACATCACCTCACTTTGGAGAAACTTGTTATTTCATGTGATATGATCATATGCATGGGTGCATGTTATTGATTTCCATGCTGTTGGAAATGGACACACTTGTGATGATAATCACCCTCATGTGCCTTGCATGCATACCGGCAGGAACCCGGGAAAACCTCTGCCTTGGGTAGGCATGAGTTTGTCGCCGGTCTCCTCGGGACGGTTATGTCTGGTATGGCATGGCAAGGTGATATGAGCGGTGACTCTGTTGGTTGAAATATATTCGTCATGCTAATCATGCAGGGAATACTTAAACCTCCTGAGTCGACCGTAGATCGAGTCTTGTGCCAGTAACCCCCATACTTGTTTCGTACTACCACTCGTCTCCACAGCAAGTAGAGTACGGTTCAGTAAGTTGTCAACCTCTTTCTAGCACACACCGTACATAGAGGCCATGGTGGAAGAAACCGGTTGTAGCTGGTAGGCAGGCCACCTGGTCCGGGGGCATGGGTGTTTCCGGTTGGGACCGAGAGGGGAGGCCACCCCTTAGAGCGCGCGATATAAATTTGATCCCATGCTATGCGAGGTTGTAGCCTCCCCACTTAGAGTTTGCTTGACAGGTGTCGTGGGTGATTCCAGACACGTGTGAGTTAAGCTGGTGTGTGCAAGTTAGGTGTGTTTTCAACAAAAAGACCGTAGACGGAATTAGTCCCGATGGACTAAAGAAATCCGTTACTCGTGGGTAAAGAGTACAGCCTCTGCAGAGATTAAACCTATTCGAATAGCCGTGTCCATGGTTAAGGATTACAGTCTGGGATGGGTCAAGTGTCGGTCTTAGTGTCGGTCTTCGGAGGTGAAACTGTTAACCAGAACTGGAACTACTACCCGTGACTTGTGATAATTATGATTATTATTATTGTTGACTAACCCGTGATATTATTGTTATTATCGAGTATCTCTGGGATGGTTCTACCTCCGGGATATTCACTATGATTGTTTATTTTAAAGCCCTTTATGTGGTGTCGCTCAGACGCCCGACTGTGGCATTTCTTTTAAAGCCCTTTATGTGGTGTCGCTCAGACACCCGACTGTCGCATTTCTTTTAAAGCCCTTTATGTGGTGTCGCTAAGACGCCCGACTGTGGCATTTCTTTTAAAGAACTTTATGTGGTGTCGCTCAGACGCCCGACTGTGGCATTTCTTTTAAAGCCCTTTATGTGGTGTCGCTCAGACGCCCGACTGTGGCATTTCTTTTAAAGCCCTTTATGTGGTGTTGCTCAGACGCCCGACTGTGGCATTTCTTTTAAAGCCCTTTATGTGGTGTCGCTCAGACGCCCGACTGTGGCATTTATTTTAAAGCCCTTTATGTG
Source organism: Triticum dicoccoides (assembly GCF_002162155.2). Lineage (NCBI taxonomy): Eukaryota > Viridiplantae > Streptophyta > Magnoliopsida > Poales > Poaceae > Triticum > Triticum dicoccoides. Next base: position 49,171,139 of record NC_041380.1, on the reverse strand, counting down.
GTGTCGCTAAGACGCCCGACTGTGGATTTTCTTGTTATTTATTTCATAAATTTTAATACTACTATGTTATTGCAATTTTATAAATAACTTGCTTGCACGCATCAGAGATTTATTTATCTTTTGTGACTGACGTCATGAGCATAAAATATTTTCAGCCCATCATTGTTATATTATACCTGTGTTCATAATGTTTGCGAGTACATTCAAAGTACTCACTCGCTTGTCCCTGGCTATTGTCTTGGCCAGATTTTCTTGCACGAAGAGGAGCGACGCGATGACAGCCCCGGAACCTAAGTAATGGAGATAGCAGTCTCGCGAAGATAGGAGTTAACCTGGTCAGCTGTTCCCGTGGGAAATGGAGTCCCATAGACACTGATGTTTCACAACCCGCTTCCGCCATCAACCACTAGTAACCATTTGTTGTACTCACAGGCCAGAATGGCCTTGTACTACATTTTTTTTGTTTTCTGCTTGGAATTTCTGTATCAAGTTGGAGCCTCATCAGCTAACAGTAATCCTGGGGCTGATGAGCACGACGGTCTTTTCTGGAAATTCATTACCCGAAAAACCGGTCGTGACATAATTAGGGCATGGTAGCCGCAATTTTCTCTCGATGTAGTACTACGGAGTGGAGTAAGTGCATGCATGTGTCCACTCGGGCTGGAAGCACTGCATGCATGTGTGTATGCATTATTTCCTCTAGTAATAGACGCCGTGCTATACCTACCAATGCTATTTTTCAGGCCGATCGCTAACCGCCTTGGTCCCGGAGATTTTATATTTTTCTGAAGTGCGCTCTATAAACAGTGACTGATGGAGTAGTATGAGCGGATTCAAAGAAGATCGTATTGATGGTTGCTTCTGACGATCAACTTACAGTGGGAAAGGTGGGGCTTATGATTTGACTGTTCATTACTCACTATTAATATGGCGCAACAACCGGTCTGAGTCTCCCATGCGGCTGTGCACTACCCCCTCGGTTCTTAAATATACTTCGGAGTATTTGTCTTTCTAGAGATTTCAACGAGTGACTACTCAAATATTTGTGTTTTTAGAGATTCAAATGGACTACTACATACGGATGTATATAGACATATTTTAGAGTGTAGATTCACTCATTTTGCTCCGCATGTAGTCACTTGTTGAAATCTCTAGAAAGACAAATATTTAGGAACGGAGGGAGTACACATACGACGCAAAATGAGTGAATCTACACTCTAAAATATGCCCATTTGAAATTTGTAAAAAGACAAATATTGTTGATGACAGTTGCGACGACAAAAAGAAGCATATTCCTTGTCCTAAGGGAAGATAACAACACGGTTGTGTTTGTCTAAAACGGTGTGAGGATGAGATTGCAATATGGAAAGTACGCCGGATGAGCTACGTTTTGTGCAAAGAACTATGGAAGATCCACATGCAGGGACATGGGAAGTGATAACCAACAAGTATGGGGGATCGCAACAGTTTTCGAGGGTAGAGTATTCAACCCAAATTTATTGATTCGACACAAGGGGAGCCAAAGAATATTCTCAGTAGTTGAGTTGTCAATTCAACCACACCTGGATAACTTAGTATCTGCAGCAAAGTATTTAGTAGCAAAGTAGTATGATAGTAGTGGTAACGGTAACAAAAGTAACGGAAGCAAAAGTAATATTTTTGGTGTTTTGTAGTGATTGTAACAGTAGCAACGGAAAAGTAAATAAGCGAAGAACAATATATGAAAAGCTCGTAGGCATTGGATCGGTGATGGAGAATTATGCCGGATGCGGTTCATCATGTAACAGTCATAACATAGGGTGACACAGAACTAGCTCCAATTCATCAATGTAATGTAGGCATGTATTCCGAATATAGTCTACATGCTTATGGAAAAGAACTTGCATGACAGCTTTTGTCCTACCCTCCCGTGGCAGCGGGGTCCTAATGGAAACTAAGGGATATTAAGGCCTCCTTTTAATAGAGTACCGAAGCAAAGCATTAGCACATAGTGAATACATGAACTCCTCAAACTATGGTCATCACCAGGAGTATTCCCGATTATTGTCACTTCGGGGTTGCCGGATAATAACACATAGTAGGTGACTATAGACTTGCAAGATAGGATCAAGAACTCACATATATTCATGAAAACATAATAGGTTCAGATCTGAAATCATGGCACTCGGGCGTTAGTGACAAGCATTAAGCATAGCAAAGTCATAGCAACATCAATCTCAGAACATAGTGGATACTAGGGATCAAACCCTAACAAAACTAACTCGATTACATGATAGATCTCATCCAACCCATCACCGTCCAGCAAGCCTACGATGGAATTACTCACGCACGGCGGTGAGCATCATGAAATTGGTGATGGAGGATGGTTGATGATGACGATGACGACGGATTCCCCTCTCTGGAGCCCCGAACAGACTCCAGATCAGCCCTCCCGAGAGGTCTTAAGGCTTGGCGGCGGCTCCATATCGTAAAACGCGATGAATCCTTCTCTCTGGTTTTTTTCTCCCCGAAAGAAAATATATAGAGTTGGAGTTGAGGTCGGAGGAGCTCCAGGGGGCCCACGAGGTAGGGGGGCACTCCCTAGGGGGGCAGGCGCGCCCCCACCATCGTGGCTAGGGTGTGGGCCCCCTGGTCTTCATCTTTTGCAAGGATTTTTTATTATTTCCAAATAGACGTTCCGTGAAGTTTTAGGTCATTCCGAGAACTTTTGTTTCTGCACATAAATAACACCATGGAAAGTCTGCTGAAAACAGCGCCAGTCCTGGTTAGTTCCATTCAAATCATGCAAGTTAGAGTCCAAAACAAGGGCAAAAGTGTTTGGAAAAGTAGATACGACGGAGATGTATCAACTCCCCCAAGCTTAAACCTTTGCTTGTCCTCAAGCAATTCAGTTGACAAACTGAAAGTGATAAAGAAAAACTTTTACAAACTCTGTTTGCTCTTGTTTTTGTAAATATGTAAAGCCAGCATTCAAGTTTTCAGCAAAGATTATGACTAACCACATTCACAATAACTCTTAGGTCTCATGTTTACTCATATCAATGGCATAATCAACTAGCGAGCAATAATAATAAATCTCGGATGACAACACTTTCTCAAAACAATCATAATATGATATAACAAGATGGTATCTCGCTAGCCCTTTCCGAGACCGCAAAACATAAATGCAGAGCACCTTTAAAGATCAAGGACTGACTAGACATTTTAATTCATGGTAAAAGAGATCCAGTCATAGTCATACCCAATATAAATTAACAATAATGGATGCAAATAACAGCTGCGCTCTCCGGCTAGTGCTTTTTAATAAGAGGGTGATGACTCAACATAAAAGTAAATAGATAGGCCCTTCGCAGAGGGAAGCAGGGATTTGTAGAGGTGCCAGAGCTTGATTTTGAAATAGAGATAAATAATATTTTGAGCGGCATACTTTCATTATCAACATAACAACCAAGAGATGGCGATATCTTCCATGCTACACACATTATAGGCGGTTCCCAAACAGAATGGTAAACTTTATACTCCCCCTCCACCAACAAGCATCAATCCATGACTTGCTCGAAACAACGAGTGTCTCCAACTAGCAACAGTCCCAGGGGGAGTTTTGTTTGCAATTAATTTGATTTAGTTTGCATAAAGCATGGGACTGGGCATCCCGGAGACCAGCCATTTTCTCGTGAATGAGGAGCGGAGTCCACTCCTCTTGAGAATAACCTACCTAACATGGAAGATAAGGGCAGCCCTAGTTGATACATGAGCTATTTGAGCATACAAACTAGAATGTTTATTTGAAGGTTTAGAGTTTGGCACATACAAATTTACTTGGAACGGCAGGTAGATACCGCATATAGGAAGGTATAGTGGACTCATATGGAATAACTTTGGGGTTTAAGGGATTGGATGCACAAGTAGTATTCCCGCTTAGTACAAGTCAAGGATAGCAAAAGACTGGGAAGCGACCAACTAGAGAGCGACAACAGTCATGAACATGCATTAAAATTAATAAACATTGAGTACAAGCCTCAGTAGGATATAATCCACCATGAACATAAATATCGTGAAGGCTATGTTGATTTTGTTTCAACTACATGTGTGAACATGTGCCAAGTCGAGTCACTTAAATCATTCAAAGGAGGATACCACCCCACTATACCATATCACAACCATTTTAATAGCATGTTGGCACGCAAAGTAAACCATTATAACTCATAGCTAATCAAGCAAGGCACGAGCAACTATGATCTCTAATTGTCATTACAAACATGTTTATTCATAATAGGCTGAATCAGGAATGATGAACTAATCATATTTACAAAAACAAGAGAGGTCGAGTTCATACCAGCTTCTCTCATATCAGTCAGTCCATCATATATCGTCATAATTGCCTTTCACTTGCACGACCGAACGAAGTGAATAATAATAAGAGTGCACGTGCATTGGACTAAGCTGGAATCTGCGAGCATTCAATAAATAGGAGAAGACAAGGCAATATGGGCTCTTGGTTAAATCAACAATAATGCATATAAGAGCCACTTCAACAATTTAATTATGGTCTTCTCCTATCGACCCCCAAAGAAAAGAAAAGAAATAAAAACTATTTACACGGGAAAGGTCCCAACAAGCACAAGAAGAACGAGAAATCTTTTTGGCTTTTATTTTTAGTTATTACTTCTACAGCAAGAAAAGTAAACTAACTAAAAGCTACTACTAATTTTTTTGATTTTTCTTAATGTTTTTCAAACACACAAGAAGAAAGCAAGAAAAAGAAAATAAGATAGCATGGATATTACAGTGAAAAAGTATGAGCACCGACATCTAGCAATGAGTGTGTGTGAACATAAATGTGATGTCGGTGAGAGATACGTACTCCCCCAAGCTTAGGCTTTTGGCCTAAGTTGGTTCATTGCCATGGATGGCCTGGCGGATATCTGTAGCTGTAGCTGGGGTCATACTGAGATGCAGCAATTATCGCCTCCTGAGCTGCAGCGTGGCGGCGAGCTGCCTCCGCCCTCCTCTCATACTCATCTGCCTCCTCTCTGGTAATAACATATCTTCCTTTTGCCTGATAATCAAAGAAGGCAGGAGCAGGGAGAGTAATACGGATAGCACGACGTCTGTCAAAGATTAAGCGATACTGGAGAGGTGATTCATTCCTCTCAACAAACAGGTGGTGGACCATAGCATTATAGTCTAAATAAGTAGGAGGCAACTCAATGTCATCCTCACAAACGTCCACACCAAAAAAATCCGCTAAGCGGGTTGCATAAATTCCTCCAAAGAAATCTCCATTAAATCTATTATTATGCAACCTACATGCAACAATGGCTCCCAAATTATAAGATTTGTCTCCTAACACAACACTCCTAAGAATACTAAGGTCAGGGACACACATATGACATGCTTCATCTTTACCATTTATGCACCTACCTATGAAGAGAGAAAAATAATGTATAGCAGGAAAATGAATGCTCCCTATGGTAGCTTGTGCTATATCTCTAGATTCCCCCATAGTTATACTAGCAAGAAAATTTCTAAATTCAGATTTGCGAGGTTCACTAACACTACCCCATTGTGGGAGTTTGCAAGCAGTAGTAAAATCCTCTAAGTCCATAGTATAAGATTTTTCATAAAGATCAAACAGGACAGTTGGAGAATTACGTGAAGATGAAAATTCAAACCTCCTCACAAATGAACTAGTGAGTTGATGGTATTGACTACACTTCTCTGCCTCGAAGCTCACAAGATCAGCGTTACGCAAATATGTGTTAAATTCTTCCTTGATTCCTGCTCGATCCATAAAGTTTTCTGAAGTCCACTCACAAGGCCGCACTGGAGCGTCCCTTGGTGGCTCATCGTCAGCATCACGCATTGCAAGCCTGGGTCCTTGCTTCCTTGAAGAACCACCTTGGAACATTTTCCTAAGCATATTTCGTCCTCTGAAAAATTTCTAAAATTTTTAGTAACTTCAAATAAAAGTGAACCAAGCTCAATGAAATTGATAGCAACTACTCCTACAAGTGCCTAGAGACTATATCATGCATTAGAACTACTTGGAACCATATAAATTTGACATGCAAGCTCAAGAACATGGTCACCTAGGCAGCACAATTTTGCAATGAATAGAGCACTAGAACAAAAACTAATTGGACCAATGGAGGAGTCACATACCAAGGAACAATCCCCCAAGCAGTTTTGTGAGAGGTGCTTTGAGCAAGGAGATCGAAAATCGCAGCAAAATGAGCTAGAACTCGTGCTTGAGCTGGATATTGGTGTTTGTGGGAGGAAGAAGGAGTATGTGGGTGCAGGAGTAAGTGGAGGGGAGCCACCGTGGGCCCACGAGGCAGGGGGCGCGCCCTGGGGGTAGGGCGCGCCCTCCACCCTCATGGCCAGGTGCTTGTCCCTCCTGCTGTGTTCTAAGTGCCAGATATTCTCAAATATTCCAGAAAAAATCATATTCCATTTTCAGGGCATTTGGAGAACTTCTATTTTCGGGGTATTTTTATATTGCACAGATAAATCAGAAAATAGACAGAAAAACACTATTTTTACTTTATTTCAACTAAATAGCAGAATGTAGAGAGAGGGTACAGAAGGTTGTGCCTTCTAGTTTCATCCATCTCATGCTCATCAAAAGGAATCCACTAACAAGGTTGATCAAGTCTTGTTAACAAACTCATTCCGAATAACATGAAACCGGAGAAATTTCGAATAACACTATGTTACCTCAATGGGGTTATGCACATCCCTAATAATAAGAATATCATATTTCTTCTTGATAGTAGGAAGAGGAAATTCAAAACCTCCAAATATAATCGATGGAATTTTCCCAATAGAGTTGATACTATGAACTTGAGGTTGTTTCCTCGGAAAGTGTACCGTATGCTCATTACGATTAACATGAAAAGTGACATTGCCTTTATTGCAATCAATAACAGCCCCTGCAGTATTCAAAAAAGGTCTTGCAAGAATAATAGACATACTATCATCCTCGGGAATATCAAGAATAACAAGGTCCGTTAAAATAGTAACATTTGCAACCAGGACAGGCACGTCCTCACAAATACGAACAGGTATAGCAGTTGATTTATCGGCCATTTGCAAAGATATTTCAGTAGGTGTCAACTTATTCAAATCAAGTCTATGATATAAATAGAGAGGCATAACACTAACACCGGCTCCAAGATCACATAAGGCAGTTTCAACATAGTTTCTTTTAATGGAGCATGGTATAGTAGGTACTCCTGGATCTCCAAGTTTCTTTGGTATTCCACCTTTAAAAGTATAATTAGCAAGCATGGTGGAAATCTCATCTTCCGGTATCTTTCTCTTATTTGTAATAATATCTTTCATATACTTAGCATAAGGATTCATTTTGAGCATATCAGTCAGTCGCATACGCAAAAAGATAGGTCTAATCATTTCAGCAAAGTGCTCAAAATCCTCATCATCCTTTTTCGGATGGTTTGGGAGGAAAAGGCATGGGTTTCTGAACCCATGGTTCTCTTTCTTTACCGTGTTTCCTAGCAACAAAGTCTCTCTTATCATAACGTTGATTCTTTGATTGTGGGTTATCAAGATGAACAACAGGTTCAATTTCTACATCTTTGTCGTTACTAGGTTGAGCATCATCATGAACATCATCATTAACATTTTCATTAGGTTCATGTTCATTACCAGATTGTGTTTCAACATCAGAAATAGAAATATCATTGGGATTCTCAGGTGGTTCAGCAATAGGTTCTATAGAAGCATGCAAAGTCCTATCATTTTTCTTTTTCTTCCTTTAAGAAGGACTAGGTGCATCAATATATTTCTCTGAGAATCTTGTTCAATTCTCTTAGGGTGGCCTTCAGGATACAAAGGTTCCTGAGTTATTCTACCAGTTCTAGTAGCCACTCTAACAGCATAGTCATTTTTCTTACTATTCATTTCATTGATCAAATCATTTTGAGCCTTAAGTACTTGTTCTACTTGAGTGGTAACCATAGAAGCATGTTTACTAATGAGTTTAAGTTCACCTTTAACATTAGCCATATAATCACCCAAGTGTTTAATCATATAAGCATTTTGTTTTAATTGTCTACCAAAATAAGAATTGAAATCTTCTTGTTTAGCCATAAAGTTATCAAATTCATCCAAACATTGGTTAGCAATTTTAGTAGGAGGGATTTCAGTTTTATCATATCTATAGAGAGAATTTACCTTTACTACCTGTGTCGGGTTATCAAGACCATGAGTTTCTTCCATAGGTAATGGATTAATATCATATGTTTCTTCAACAGGCGGTAAATTAAGACCATGTATTTCTTCAATAGGAGGTAAATTCTAAACATCTTTAGGTTTAATACCTTTTTCTTTCATAGATTTCTTTGCCTCTTGCATATCTTCAGGACTGAGAAATAGAACACCTCTCTTCTTCGGAGTTGGTTTAGGAATAGGCTCAGGAATTGGCTCAGGAAGTGTCCAATTATTTTCATTTGTCAACATATTATTCAATAGAATTTCAGCTTCATCTGGTGTTCTTTCCTTGAAAATAGAACCAACACAACTATCTAGGTAATCTTCGGAAGCATCGGTTAGTCCATTATAAAAGATATCAAGTATTTCATTTTTCTTAAGAGGATGATCAGGCAAAGCGTTAAGTAACTCGAGAAGGCTCCCCCAAGCTTGTGGGAGACTCTCTTCTTCGATTTGCACAAAGTTGTATATTTCCCTCAAGGCAGCTTGTTCCTTATGAGCAGGGAAATATTTAGCAGAGAAGTATCATATCCTGGGGACTACGCACACAACTAGGAGCAAGAGAATTAAACCATATCTTAGCATCACCCTTTAATGAGAACGGAAATATTTTAAGGATATAGAAATAGCAAGATCTCTCATCATTAGTGAACAGGGTGGCTATATCATTTAATTTAGTAAGATGTGCCACAATAGTTTCAGATTCACAACCATGAAAAAGATCAAATTCAACGAAAGTAATTATTTCAGGATCAACAGAGAATTCATAATCCTTATCAGTTACACAGATAGGTGAAGTAGCAAAAGCAGGGTCAGGTTTCATTCTATCATTAAGAGATTGCTACTTCCAATTAGCTAATAACCTCTTGAGTTCATATCTATCTTTGCAAGCTAAAATAGCTGAAGTAGCTTCTTTATCAAAAACATAACCCTTAGGTCATCAATATTGTCAGTTTCAATATTTTCTTTCTCTCTAGCCCAAGCAATTTGTTCATCAAGAAATTCACCAAGTGGCACAGTAGTATCAAGCATAGAAGTAGTTTCGTCATAAGTATCATGCATAGCAGAAGTGGCATCATCAATAACATGTGAGATATCATAATGAATAGCAGAAGCAGGTTTAGGTGTCGCAAGCTTACTCAAAACAGAAGGTGAATGAAGTGCAAAGCTAGATGGCAGTTCCTTACCTCCCCTCGTAGTTGAGGTATAAATTGTTGTCTTAGCGTCTTTCAAGTTCTTCATAGTGACCAGTAGATATAAATCCCAAGTGACTCAAGGAATAGAGCTATGCTTCCCGGCAACGGCGCCAGAAAATAGTCTTGATAAACCACAAGTATAGGGGATCGCAACAGTTTTCGAGGGTAGAGTATTCAACCCAAATTTATTGATTCGACACAAGGGGAGCCAAAGAATATTCTCAAGTATTAGCAGTTGAGTTGTCAATTCAACCACACCTGGATAACTTAGTATCTGCAGCAAAGTATTTAATAGCAAAGTAGTATGATAGTAGTGGTAACGGTAACAAAAGTAACGGAAGCAAAAGCAATATTTTTGGTGTTTTGTAGTGATTGCAACAGTAGGAACGGAAAAGTAAATAAGCAAAGAACAATATATGAAAAGCTCGTAGGCATTGGATCGGTGATGGAGAATTATGCCGGATGCGGTTCGTCATGTAACAGTCATAACATAGGGTGACACAAAACTAGCTCCAATTCATCAATGTAATGTAGGCATGTATTCCGAATATAGTCATACATGCTTATGGAAAAGAACTTGCATGACATCTTTTGTCCTACCCTCCCGTGGCAGCGGGGTCCTAATGGAAACTAAGGGATATTAAGGCCTCCTTTTAATAGAGTACCGGAACAAAGCATTACACATAGTGAATACATGAAATCCTCAAACTATGGTCATCATCGGGAGTGGTCCCGATTATTGTCACTTCGGGGTTGCCGGATCATAACACATAGTAGGTGACTATAGACTTGCAAGATAGGATCAAGAACTCACATATATTCATGAAAACATAATAGGTTCAAATCTGAAATCATGGCACTCAGGCCCTAGTGAGAAGCATTAAGCATAACAAAGTCATAGCAACATCAATCTCATAACATAGTGGATACTAGGGATCAAACCCTAACAAAACTAACTTGATTACATGATAGATCTCATCCAACCCATCACAGTCCAGCAAGCCTACGATGGAATTACTCACGCACAGCGGTGAGCATCATGAAATTGGTGATGGAGGATGGTTGATGATGACGACGACGACGGATTCCCCTCTCCGGATTCCCAAACGGACTCCAGATCAGCCCTCCCAAGAGGTTTTAGGGCTTGGCGGCGACTCCGTATCGTAAAACTCGATGAATCCTTCTCTCTGGCTTTTTTCTCCTTGAAAGCAAATATATAGAGTTGGAGTTGAGGTCGGAGGAGCTCCAGGGGGCCCACGAGGTAGGGGGGGCCTAGGGGGGCAGGCGCGCCCCCACCCTCGTGGCTAGGGTGTGGGCCCCTGGTCTTCATCTTTTGCAAGGATTTTTTATTATTTCCAAATAGACGTTCCGTGAAGTTTCAGGTCATTTCGAGAACTTTTGTTTCTGCACATAAATAACACCATGGAAAGTCTGCTGAAAACAGCGTCAGTCCGGGTTAGTTCAATTCAAATCATGCAAGTTAGAGTCCAAAACAAGGGCAAAAGTGTTTGGAAAAGTAGATACGACGGAGACGTATCAGGAAGACAGGCAGTGGAGCAAGGATGGAGGGGATACCTGGAGGTCGTCGGGATGTAACAAGGTGAGCGGCGGCGGGCGGAATCTGCCCATACCGCGGTAGCGAGCAGGTGGTGTAGGCCCTACCGCACCGGAGCTTGGTCAAAGAGAACGACGTGTACCGTAGATCAGGACGTGCTGCCTCGGCACCGTCAAACGGAGAAACGACGCACGTCCTCCCTTTCCGCCGGCGGACGGGACGCGGCTGGATCAGTGATCAACGGTGAGAGAGAGAGAGGCCACCGCAGCCTTGTGTGAGATACTCTGAAGAGAGACAAACCAGGCAGGGAGGCTCCATTGTATATAGTGGAGCAGACTACCTTTTTGTCCATAAAAATCGGTTTATATTCTGTGTACTTGCCATTGAGTGATATAACTTTATTTAAAAATAATGCGCCAATGCATCAAGTCGAACTTTGTTTCATGCATGCGTGGTACACGACCTCCGTAGTTGAACAACCGCTACACGCGTTCAAATTAGCACGTGGGCTGCCATTTCGTACAGAAATGAGCTCCACCGTGTACCCGCGCGGGTTTGGCTGGGCACGAAGCGTGAGTACATGCACGGTGCTCCTATTCTCTTCTTGTATACGTACACCACTGATACGTCTCCATCGTATCTACTTTTCCAAACACTTTTGCCCTTGTTTTGGACTCTAACCTGTATGATTTGAATGGAACTAACCTGGACTGATGCTGTTTTCAGCAGAATTGCCATGATGTTGTTTTATGTGCAGAAAACAAAAGTTCTCGGAATGACTTGAAACTCCACGGAATATCTTAGAATAAATAATAAAAAATCCTCGCCAAAGATGGAGACTAGGGGGCCCAAACCCTGTCCACGAGGGTGGGGGCGCGCCCCCCCTAGGGCGCGCCACCCTACCTCGTGGGCCCCCTGGACACCTTCCGACGCCAACTCCAACTCTATATATTGGCTTTCGGGGAGAAAATATAGGAGAGAAGAAATCATCGCGTTTTACAATATGAAGCCACCGCCAAGCCCTAAAACCTCTCGGGAGGGCTGATCTGGAGTCCGTTCGGGGCTCTGGAGAGGGGGATTCGTCGCCGTCATCATCATCAACTATCCTCCATCACCAATTTCATGATGCTCACCGCCGTGCATGAGTAATTCCATCGTAGGCTTGCTGGACGGTGATGGGTTGGATGAGATTTATCATGTAATCGAGTTAGTTTTGTTAGGGTTTGATCCCTAGTATCCATTATGTTCTGAGATTGATGTTGCTATGACTTTGCTATGCTTAATGCTTATCACTAGGGCCCGAGTGCCATGATTTCAGATCTGAACTTATTATGTTTCCATGAATATATTTGAGTTCTTGATCCTATCTTGCAAGTCTATAGTCACCTACTATGTGTTATGATCCGGCAACCCCGAAGTGACAATAATCGGGACCACTCCCAGTGATGACCATAGTTTGAGGAGTTCATGTATTCACTATGTGCTAATGCTTTGTTCCGGTTCTCTATTAAAAGGAGGACTTAATATCCCTTAGTTTCCAATAGGACCCCGCTGCCACGGGAGGGTAGGACAAAAGATGTCATGCAAGTTCTTTTCCATAAGCACGTATGACTATATTCGAAATACATGCCTACATTACATTGATGAATTGGAGCTAGTTCTGTGTCAGCCTATGTTATGACTGTTACATGATGAACCACATCCGGCATAATTATCCATTACTGATCCAATGCCTACGAGCTTTCCATATACTTGTTTACGCTTATTTACTTTTCCGTTGCTGTTGTTACAATCACTACAAAACACCAAAAATATTACTTTGCTTCCTTTGCTCTTTTGTTACCGTTGCCACCACTATCATATTACTTTGTGACTAACATTTTGCTGCAGATACTAAGTTTCCAGGTGTGGTTGAATTGACAACTCAGCTGCTAATACTTGAGAATATTCTTTGCCTCCCCTTGTGTCGAATCAATAAATTTGGGTTGAATACTCTACCCTCGAAAGCTGTTGCGATCCCCTATACTTGTGGGTTATCAAGACTAATTTCTGAAGCCGTTGCCGGGGAGCATAGCTCTATTCTTTGAGTCACTTGGGATTTATATCTGCTGGACACTATGAAGAACTTGAAAGACGCTAAGACAACAATTTATCCCTCAACTACGAGGGGAGGTAAGGAACTGCCATCTAGCTCTGCACTTGATTCACCTTCTGTTATAAGTAAGCTTGCGACACCTAAACCTGCTTCTATTATTCGTTCTGATATGTCGCATGTTATTGATGATGCCACTTCTCCTATCCATGATACTTATGATGAAACTACTTCTATGCCTGATACTACTATGCCCCTAGGTGAATTTCTTGATGAACAAATTGCTAGGGCTAGAGAGAAAGAAATTACTGAATCTGATTACAATGATGAAAGTGATGATGAAGATAGGCCTATTATTCCTGAGGGTTATGTTTTTAATAGGGAATCTTCTGTCGCTATTCTATCTTGCAGAGATCGTCATGAACTTAAAAGGCTATTAGTTAAATGGAACAAAGAATCTCTTAAAGATAAAATGAGGCATGACCCTGCTTTTGCTACTTCACCTATCTGTGTTCCTGATAAGGATTATGAGTTCTCTGTTGACCCTGATATAATTACTTTGGTTGAATCTGATCCTTTTCATGGTTATGAATCTGAAACTGTTGTGGCACATCTTACTAAATTAAATGATATAGCCACCCTGTTCACTAATGATGAGAGATCTCGTTACTTCTATATACTGAAAATATTTCCGTTCTCATTAAAGGGTGATGCTAAGATATGGTTTAATTCTCTTGATCCTGGTTGTGTGCATAGTCCCCAGGATATGATTTACTTCTCTGCTAAATATTTCCCTGCTCATAAGAAACAAGCTGCTTTAAAGGAAATATACAACTTTGTGCAAATTAAAGAAGAGAGTCTCCCACAAGCTTGGGGGAGGCTTCTCAAGTTACTTAATGCTTTGCCTGATCATCCTCTTAAGAAATATGAAATACTTGATATCTTTTATAATGGACTAACCGATGCTTCCAGAGATTACCTGGATAGTTGTGCTGGTTCTCTTTTCAGGGAAAGAACACCGGATGAAGCTGAAATTCTGTTGAATAATATGTTGACAGATGAAAATAATTGGGCACCTCCTGAGCCAGCTCCAGCTCCAATTAATGATCCTATTCTTAAACCAACTCCGAAGAAGAGAGGTGTTTTATTTCTCAGTCCCGAGGATATGCAAGAGGCAAGGAAATCTATGAAAGAAAAATGTATTAAAGCTGAAGTTGTTAAGAATTTACCTCCTATTGAAGAAATACATGGTCTTAATCTACCACCTGTTGAAGAACCTTCTGATCTTGATAACCCGACACAGGTAGTAAAGGTAAATTCTCTCTATAGATTTGATGAAGGTGATATTCCTCACTATAAGTCGGCTAGACAATGCTTAGAAGAGTTTGATAACTTTATCGTCAAACAAGAAGACTTCAATGCTTATTTTGGTAGACAATTGAAATATGATTCCAATATGATTAAACACTTGGGTGATTATATGGCTAATTTTAGAGGTGACCTTAAACTTGATAGCAAACATGCTTCTATGGTTACCACTCAACTAGAATAAGTACTTAAAGCTAAAAAAGTGTTACTCGATGAAATGAATAGTAAGAAAAATGATTATGCTGTTAGAGTGGTTACTAGAACTGGTAGAATGACTCAGTAACCTTTGTATCCTGAAGGCCACCCTAAGAGAATTGAGCAAGATTCTCGGAGAAATAATATTGATGCACCTAGTTCTTGTAAAAGGAAGAAAAAGAAAAATGATAGAACTGTGCAAACTTCTAGTGAACCTATTGATGAACCACCTGATAATCTAGATGATATCTCTATGTCTGATGCTGAAACACAATCTGGTAATGGACATGAACCTAGTGAAAATGTTAATGATGATGTTCATGATGATGCTCTGTAACGCCCGGATAATCTTGCTACAGTAATCCCACGCTAATCATGGCACGTCATCCCGATTACTGTTGCTATCCTCGCAATAATTCGAAACCGTTCAAATTCAAGATTCAAATTGATGAAAACAATAAAAGTTTTCAAAATTTAAAATAAAATTGTTCGGTGGTTGACGAATATTACAAAGGTAATTATAGTGCAACAGACATATTTTTATAAAATGGCTAAATGGACTAAATGATTTAAGCAGAAAAGAAAAAAATAAAAGAAAATACAAAAGGAAAGAAAAACAGAAAACCAAAAA
>NC_041380.1:49146121-49155328 GCF_002162155.2 Triticum dicoccoides | reverse complement strand
CCACCACCGAGCCACGGCCCCGGCGAGCACGCCCGCGCCCGCGGGCCGCCGTCGCCGCCACGCCGGGTTGCGCGCTGCCGCACCCCGCGCCTCCCTCTTGTCCCGCCCCTGGCCGCGCCTGCGTGCCGTTGCTCACCCCGGCAGCCCCTGCTCGTCGCGCCTACGCGTCCCGCACGCTCGCGCGAGGCCGCACCCGCTCGCACCTCGCCCCCGCGTCGTCTGCCACCCCGCAAGCGCTCGCCGGCTTCCCCGTCGCCGGCGACCTCGCCGCGCCCCAGGGGCCTTCTCCCTGTCACGCCTGGATGGGGCCTCGGGCATGAACGCTCGCACCCGCGAGCCCCTGTGCCCGGTAACCGCACGCCCGCACCCGGTTTGGCCCTTGGGCCACTGCCCAGTGGCCCCCATGCCCCTGTTAAAAAAAAAGAAAAAGAATTAAAAAAAAAGAATGAAAATAATAATAATAATAATTAATTAATTAATTGACTAAATTAATTAAGTTAATTAGTCCTACTTAATTAATCTAATTAACCTGTTAGTCTAATTAAACAGTAATTAGTTTAGCCTAAACCCTAGTTACCTAAATAGAGTATGACAGGTGGGTCCCACGGGACCCACATGTCAGGTTGACCAAGTCAACCCTGCTGACTGCTGACGTCAGCATGACATCATGCTGACGTCATAAATCCATTTTCCGAATTAATTAAATAATTAAATAAATTCCAGAAATTAATAAAATCTTTAGAAAATCATATCTTTAATCCGTAACTCGGATTAAAATATTTTCAACATGAAAGTTGCTCAGAACGACGGGACGATTCCGGATACGCAGTCCGTTCGTCCGCCACACCCCCCTAACCTATCGAACCCGCAACTTTCCCCCTCCGGCTCCTCTGCCCGAAAACACGAAACACCGGGAATACTTTCCCGGATGATTCCCCCCTTAACCAGTACCACCTCATACCACGTTAGGGCACGCCTAGCATCGTTACTTGTCATGTCATGCATCGATATGCATCTGTTTACTTGGTATTCATTGTTTCTTCCCCCTCTTCTCTCCGGTAGACTACGAGACCGACGCTGCTGCTGCCCAGTTCGACTACGGAGTTGACGACCCCTCACTCTTGCCAGAGCAACCAGGCAAGCCCCCCCCTTGATCACCAGATATCGCCTATTCTTTTCTATACTGCTTGCATTAGAGTAGTGTAGCATGTTACGGCTTTCCGTTGATCCTATTCTGATGCATAGCCTGACATTGTTGCTACACCTGTTGATACCTTACCTGCAATCCTAAATGCTTAGTATAGGATGCTAGTTTATCATCATTGGCCCTACATTCTTGTCAGTCTGCCTTGCTATACTATTGGGCCGTGATCACTCGGGAGGTGATCACGGGTATATACTGTACATACATACATACTATACAGATGGTGACTAAAGTCGGGTCAGCTCGAAGAGTACCCGCGAGTGATTCACGGATTGGGGGCTGAAAGGACCTTTGTCCCGACGGCCCTCTGTGTGGATCTTTGTGGCGGAGCGACAGGGCAGGTTGAGACCACCTAGGAGACAGGTGGGCTTGGCCCTGTTCGGCGTTCGCGGATACTTAACACGCTTAACGAGATCTTGGTATTTGATCTGAGTCGGCTACGAGCCTATACGCACTAACCATCTACGTGGGAGTAGTTATGGGTATCCCGACGTCGTGGTATCAGCCGAAGCACTTCAGACGTCAGCGACGGAGCGGCGCGCGCCGAATTGGACTGGAACGCCACTAGGCTAGGTCTGCTTTCGGCCGCCCTCGCAACGTGCAGGTGTGCTATGGGCGATGGGCCCAGACCCCTGTGCGCTTAGGTTTAGACCGGCGTGCTGGCCTCTCTGTTTTGCCTAGGTGGGGCTGCGACGTGTTGATCTTCCGAGGCCGGGCATGACCCAGGAAAGTGTGTCCGGCCAAATGGGATCAAGCGTGTTGGGTTATGTGGTGCACCCCTGCAGGGAAGTTAATCTATTCGAATAGCCGTGATCTTCAGTAACAGGACGACTTGGAGTTGTACCTTGACCTTATGACAACTAGAACCGGATACTTAATAAAACACACCCTTCCAAGTGCCAGATACAACCGGTGGTCGCTCTCCCTCAGGGATACGAGGGGAGGATCGCCGGGTAGGATATGCTATGCGATGCTACTTGGAGGACTTCGACCTACCCTCTTCTGCCTGTTGCAAGACGAAGGTGACCAGAAGCGTAGTCTTCGATAAGACTAGCTATCCCCCTCTTATTCTGGCATTCTGCAGTTCAGTCCACTGATATGGCCCTTTACACATATACCCATGCATATGTAGTGTAGTTCCTTGCTTGCGAGTACTTTGGATGAGTACTCACGGTTGCTTTCTCCCCCCTTTTTTTCCCCTTTTCCTTCCTTTCTGGTTGTCGCAACCAGATGCTGGAGTCCAGGAGCCAGACGCCACCGTCGACGACGACCCCTACTTCACTGGAGGTGCCTACTACTACGTGCTGCCCGCTGATGACGACCTGGAGTAGTTTAGGAGGATCCCAGGCAGGAGGCCTGCGCCTCTTTCGATCTGTATCCCAGTTTGTGCTAGCCTTCTTAAGGCAAACTTGTTTAACTTATGTCTGTACTCAGATATTGTTGCTTCCGCTGACTCGTCTATGATCGAGCACTTGTATTCGAGCCCTCGAGGCCCCTGGCTTGTATTATGATGCTTGTATGACTTATTTATGTTTTTAGAGTTGTGTTGTGATATCTTCCCGTGAGTCCCTGATCTTGATCGTACACGTTTGCGTGCATGATTAGTGTAGGATTGAATCGGGGGCGTCACATGCTCAACCTAGTAATGATAATGATGTAGAAATTGAACCTGCTGTTGATCTTGATAACCCACAATCAAAGAATCAACGTTATGATAAGAGAGACTTTGTTGCTAGGAAACATGGTAAAGAAAGAGAACCATGGGTTCAGAAACCATCCAAGAAAAAGGATGATGAGGATTTTGAGCGCTTTGCTGAAATGATTAGACCTATCTTTTTGCGTATGCAATTGACTGATATGCTCAAAATGAATCTTTATGCTAAATACATGAAAGATATTGTTACTAATAAGAGAAAGATACCGGAAGCTGAAATTTCCACCATGCTTGCTAATTATACTTTTAAGGGTGGAATACCAAAGAAACTAGGAGATCCAGGGGTACCTACTATACCATGCTCCATTAAAAGAAATTATGTTAAAACTGTTTTATGTGATATTGGAGCTGGTGTTAGTGTTATGCCTCTCTGTTTATATCGTGGACTTGACTTGAACAAGTTGACACCTACTGAAATATCTTTGAAAATGGCTGATAAATCAACTGCTATACCTGTCGGTATTTGTGAGCACGTGCCTGTTGTGGTTGCAAACGTTACTATTTTAACGAACTTTGTTATTCTTGATATCCCTAAGGATGATAGTATGTCTATTATTCTTCGAAGACCTTTTCTTAATACTGCAAGGGCTGTTATTGATTGCACCAAAGGCAATGTCACTTTTCATGTTAATGGTAATGAACATATGGTACACTTTCCGAGGAAACAACCTCAAGTTCATAGTATCAACTCTATTGGAAAAATTCCATCGATTATATTTGGAGGTTTTGAATTTCCTCTTCCTACTGTCAAGAAGAAATATGATATTCTTATTATTGGGGATGTGCATATCCCCGTTGTGGTAACATAGTGTTATTCGAAATTTCTCCGGTTCCATGTTAACCGGAATGAGTTTGTTAACAAGACTTGATCCACCTTGTTAGTGGATTCTTTTTGATAAGCATGAGATCGATGAAACTAGAGGCACAACTTTCTGTACCCCCTTTACACTTTCTGTTATTTAGTTGAAATAAAGTAAAAATAGTATTTTTCTGTCTGTTTCCTGGTTTATCCGTGCAATATAAAAATATCCCGAAAATAAAAGTCCTCAGAATGACATGCCAATTTAATATGATTTTTTCGGGAATATTTGAGGATTTATGATGCAAAAATCACCGCGGGTGGAGCTGCCACCTGGCCACGAGGGTGGAGGGCGCGCCCTACCCCCTAGGCGTGCCCCCTGCCTCGTGGGCCCACAGTGGCCCTCCTCCACTTATTCCAGCACCCATCCTCTTCTCTCTTTGTTGTGATTTTCGATCTCCTTGCTCAAAGCACCTCTCGCAAAACTGCTTGGGGAGATTGTTCCGTGGTATGTGACTCCTCCATTGGTCGAATTAGTTTTTGTTCTAGTGCTTTATTCATTACAAATTTGTGCTGCATAGGTGACCATGTTCTTGAGCTTGCATGTCAAATTTATATGGTTCCAAGTAGTTCTGATGCTTGATATAGGCCCTAGGCACTTGTAGGAGTTGTTGCTATCAATTTTGTTGAGCTTTGTTCACTTTTGTTTGAAGTTACTAAAAATTTCAGAAATTTTTCAAAGAGAAACAATATGCTTAGGAAGATGTTCCATGGTGGTTCTTCTAAGAAGCAAGGACCCAGACTTGCTATGCGTGATGCTGATGAGGAACCACCAAGAGACGCTCTAGTACGGCCTCGCGAATGGCTGTCGGAAAATTTTATGGATCGTGCAAGAATTAAAGAAGAATTTAACGCATATTTGCGTAATGCCGGTCTTGAGGATTTTGAGGCCGACAAATGCCCCCAATATCATGATCTCACAAGTTCTTTTGTGAGGGGGTTTGAGTATTCATCTTCGCGTAATTCTCCTTCAGTCATGTTTGATCTTTATGATAAATCTTATACCATGGACTTAGAGGATTTCACTCTTGCTTGCAAACTTCCACAATGGGGTAGTGTTAGAGATCCCCCTAAATCTGAATTTAGAAAGTTTCTTGCTAGTATAACTGTAGGGGAATATAGAGATATAACGCAAGCTACCATAGGGAGCATTCACTTTCCTGCTATACATTATTTTGCTCTCTTCATAGGTAGATGCATAAATGCAAAGGATCAAGCATGTCACATGTGCTTCCCTGACCTTAGCATTCTCAGGAGTGCTGTGTTAGAAGACCAATCTTATCATGTGGGAGCCATTGTAGCTCGTAGGTTGCATCATAATTGACATAATGGAGATTTCTTTGGAGGAATTTATGCAACCCGCTTAGCTAAATTTCTTGAGATAGACGTTCGAGAGGGAGACATGGAGTAACCTCCTTCTTATTTAGATTTTGATTCTATGGTTTCTCACCATTTTGTTGAGAGGACTGAGTCACCTCTCCAGTATCATTTAATCTTTAACAAACGGCATGTTGTCCGTATTACTCTCCCTGCTCCTGCCTTCTTTGACTACCAGGCAAACGGAAGATATACTATCACTAGAGAGGAGGCAGATGAGTACGAGAGGAGAGCGGAGGCAGCCTGACTCCACGCTGCGATAGCCGCTGCATCACAGTACAACCCAAACGATTCTTCGTCGCAGTACGACCCCAGCTACACCTACGGGTATCCGCCAGGCTATCCCTAGCAATAAACCAACTTAGGCCAAAAGCCTAAGCTTGGGGGATTACGTATTTCTCACCGACATTACTTTTATGTTCACACACACTCATTGCTAGATGTCAGTGCTCATACTCTTTCACTGTAATATCCATGCTAGTTTATTTTCTTTTTCCTACTTTCTTCTTGTGTGTTTGATATACTTTAAGAAAAACCAAAAAATATTACTAGTAGTGTACTTTCCTGCTGTAGTAGTAGTAATTAAAAAGAAAACCCAAAAATATTTCCCGTTCTTCTTTTGCTTGTTGGGAGCTTTCCCGTGTAAATATTTTTTATTTCTTTTCTTTTCTTTTCTTTGGGGGTCAGTAAGAGAAGACCATGATTAAATTTGTTAAAGTGGATCTTATATGCATTATTGTTGATTTAACCAAGAGCCCATATTGCCTTGTCTTCTCCTGTTTATCGAATGCTCGCAGATTCCAGCTTAATCCAATGCACGTACACTCTTATTATTATTCACATCGTTCGTTCGTGCAAGTGAAAGGCAATTATGATGATATATGATGGACTGACTGAGAGGGAAAAGCTGGTTTGAACCCTACCTCTTTTGTTTTTGTAAATATGATGAGTTCGTCATTCTTGATTCAGCTTATTATGAATAAACATGTTTGCAATGACAATTAGAGATCATAGTTGCTTGTGCCATGCTTGATTAGCTATGAGTTATAATGGTTTACCTTGCGTGCCAACATGCTATTGAGATGATTATGATGTGGTATAGTGGGGTGGTATCCTCCTTTGAATGATTTAAGTGACTCGACTTGGCACATGTTCACGCATGTAGTTGAAACAAAATCAACATAGCCTTCATGATATTTTTGTTCATGGTGGATTATATCCTACTCATGCTTGCATCCAATGTTTATTAATTTTAATGCATGTACATGGCTGTTGTCGCTCTCTAGTTGGTCGCTTCCCAGTCTTTTGCTAGCCTTCACCTGTACTAAGCGGGAATACTGCTTGTGCATCCAATCCTCTAAACCCCAAAGTTATTCCAGATTAGTCCACCATACCTTCCTATATGCGGTATCTACCTGCCGTTCCAAGTAAATTTGTATGTGCCAAACTCTAAACCTTCAAATAAACATTCTGTTTTGTATGCTCGAATAGCTCATGTATCAACTAGGGCTGCCCTTATCTTCCATGTTAGGCGGGCTATTCTCAAGAGGAGTGGACTCCACTTCTCACTCACGAGAAAATGGCTGGTCACCGGGATGCCCAGTCCCATGCTTTATGCACACTAAATCAAAATTAATTGCAAACAAAACTCCCCCTGGGACCTGATGTATGTTGGAGGCACTCATTGTTTCAAGCAAGCCATGGATTGATGCTTGTTGGTGGAGGGGGAGTATAAACTTTACCATTGTGTTTGGGAACCGCCTATAATGTGTGTGACATGGAAGATATCGCCATCTCTTAGTTGTTATGTTGACAATGAAAGTATACTGCTCAAAATATTATTTATCTCTGTTTCAAAACCGAGCTCTGGCACCTCTACAAATCCCTGCTTCCCTCTGCAAAGGGCCTATCCATGTACTTTTATGTTGAGTCATCACCCTCTTATTAAAGAGCACTAGCTGGAGAGCACAACTGTCATTTGCATTCATCACTATTAATTTTATTGGGTGTGACCATGATTGGATCTCTTTTACCATGAATTACAATGTCTAGTCAGTCCTTGATCTTTAAAGGTGCTCTGCATTTATATTTTGCGGTGTAAGAAAGGGCTAGTGAGATACCATCATGTTATATCATATTATGATTGTTTTGAGAAAGTGATGTCATCCGAGATTTATTATTATGGTTCGCTAGTTGATTATGCTATTGATATGAGTAATTATGAGACCTGAGAATTATTGCAAATGTGGTTAGTTATGATATTTGCTGAAAACTTGAATGCTGGCTTGACATATTTACAACAACAAGAGCAAACAGAGTTTGTAAAAGTTTTTCTTTTTCTCTTTCAGTTTGTCAACTGAATTGCTTGAGGACAAGCAAGGATTTAAGCTTGGGGGAGTTGATACATCTCCGTCGTATATACTTTTCCAAACACTTTTGACCTTGTTTTGGACTCTAACTTGTATGATTTGAATGGAACTAACCCATACTGACGTTGTTTTCAGCAGAATTGCCATGATGTTGTTTTATGTGCAAAAAACAAAAGTTCTCAGAATGACCTGAAACTCCACGGAATATCTTAGAATAAATAATAAAAAATCCTCGCCAAAGATGAAGACCAGGGGGCCCACACCCTGTCCACAAGGGTGGGCGGCGCGCCCCCTGCCTCGTGGGCCCCCTGGACACCTTCCGACGCCAACTCCAACTCTATATATTGGCTTTCGGGGAGAAAAAAATAGGAGAGAAGAAATCATCGCGTTTTACGATACGGAGCCGCCACCAAGCCCTAAGACCACTCGGGAGGGCTGATCTGGAGTCCGTTCGGGGCTTTGGAGAGGGGGATTCGTCGCTGTCATCATCATCAACCATCCTCCATCACCAATTTCATGATGCTCACCGCCGTGCGTGAGTAATTCCATCGTAGGCTTGGTGGACGGTGATGGGTTGGATGAGATTTATCATGTAATCGAGTTAGTTTTGTTAGGGTTTGATCCCAATATCCATTATGTTCTGAGATTGATGTTGCTATGACTTTGCTATGCTTAATGCTTGTCACGAGGGCCCAAGTGCCCTGATTTCAGATCTGAACCTATTATGTTTCCATGAATATATGTGAGTTCTTGATCCTATCTTGCAAGTCTATAGTCACCATAGTTTGAGGAGTTCATGTATTCACTATGTGCTAATGCTTTTTTCCGGTTCTCTATTAAAAGGAGGCCTTAATATCCCTTAGTTTCCAATAGGACCCCGCTGCCACGGGAGGGTAGGACAAAAGATGTCATGCAAGTTCTTTTCCATAAGCATGTATGACTATATTCGGAATACATGCCTACATTACATTGATGAATTGGAGCTAGTTCTGTGTCACCCTATGTTATGACTGTTACATGATGAACCGCATCCGGCATAATTATCCATTACTGATCTGATGCCTACAAGCTTTCCATATACTGGTTTACGCTTATTTACTTTTCCGTTGCTGCTGTTACAATCACTACAAAACACCAAAAATATTACTTTGCTTTCTTTGCTCTTTTGTTACCGTTTCCACCACTATCATATTACTTTGCTACTAAACATTTTGCTGCAGATACTAAGTTTCCAGGTGTGGTTGAATTGACAACTCAGCTGTTAATACTTGAGAATATTCTTTGGCTCCCCTTGTGTCAAATCAATAAATTTGGGTTGAATACTCTACCCTCGAAAGCTGTTGCGATCCCCTATACCTGTGGGTTATCAACCACCTACGTGGGGTTGTGTGAGAGAGATACAAACATAGAGAGATATAGTGTGTGGGTTCGTGAGAGTTTTTTTAGGGGGGGGGGTCAATCAAAAAATGTACCATATGCAATGTGTGTGAAATAGAGTCCTGGATATATCATATATAGAGTGGGCGATCCACGAGAAGAGACTGGAGGTATCATCGACTTGAGGTGTCCATAGAATCAAAGAGAGGGATGATGTGTGTGTGTGTGTGCACGCGGTCGATAAAGAGTGCCATCGAATTTGTGTGTGCCCACGTCAAACATATAGAGTGGTTGGCCTACTAGAACG
>NC_041380.1:49105074-49145814 GCF_002162155.2 Triticum dicoccoides | reverse complement strand
GGGGGGAGGGAGGCCTAATTAACTATAGAGGTACAATGGCTGGTATATGTGTGGAGGAGGAGAGATGCCTACTTCATGTATTAAGGGATATCGATCTACCTCATGTATTAAGGGAGATCGATCGGCATCCATGCATATGTGTAGGAGAGGAATAAGGTTGGGAGAGAGACAGAGCTAGAGTGTTGGAGGGGGTGGTAGTGGAGTTGCTTCTAACAAATGGTGGGATATGATTGCTAGACAACCGGAGGGCACGCCTGCAATATCAATAAGAGAGGGGATGGTTGCCTGTCTGTGCATGTGCGTGTGAGAGACGGGTCAGGAGGCATGCACGAATGATGGGGGGCGATATGGATGTGGTAAGCAGACATAACTACATAGAAAGATCAATCGTCCTTTGTCAGAGAAAGGAGAGACATAACTTGTGAGGTACGTCGATCGATGGGGGGGATAGTTAAAGTCGACCTAGGTATATGTTGGGAGATCGATCGGTATACATGCATGTGTGTGTTAGAAGCAAATGAGGCACGGGGACAAGGATAGAGAGAGGGGGATGCATCTAGGAGGTGGTGTGAGAGTCATACTATATCGAGGGGGGAGAAGTGTGTGAGTACGAGATCGATGAAAAGAGTGGTGGGAGTGAGGCATGGACGGTGATAAGAGAAGAGGGGAAGCTTGTGTTTTGTGCTAGGCACACCTGGCTAGAGAGGCATATCAATCGATGTGTGCCGTAAAGAAGGAGCTGGGGGGCCTACACACACCGTGGGTGACCGACCTAAAGTGGAAAGACGAATTTGCGCGATGGAGCTAGAGAATGCTGAGGGAGGGTTAGAGGGATGCGGGAGCCTGCATGCACGAGAGAAAGTTAGCGCTAGCTAGCTACAAAGAAAAGAGGATTGTGTGGGTGTAAAAGACGAATAGAGATCATACTTCATTATAAAAAGTGAATTCGGATATTTGAAGA
Source organism: Triticum dicoccoides (assembly GCF_002162155.2). NCBI lineage: Eukaryota > Viridiplantae > Streptophyta > Magnoliopsida > Poales > Poaceae > Triticum > Triticum dicoccoides. Next base: position 49,144,853 of record NC_041380.1, on the reverse strand, counting down.
ATTTATCATAGTGTTTTAAACCGACGCATGTGTGAATATATATAACAGTGATACACATGGTGTGGTTATGAACATGTTATACTACATATAATATATTTTATCTCTACTCTTATAAAAAAACAGAGTTGTTGATGATGGTGCCATCCTGCAATATAGGCCGTCCGATTTATATCTGACGGATAGGAAGGAAACTATGGCAATTTTGAAAAAATATACCCACACCCCTCTCCATATTTGCAAATTAGGCCTCCCCTTGATCATGTTGATGTTCTATGGAACGCATGGGCATCTTGCTAGTACTACATATAACATATAGAACATTGATCATAATTTCGGCTAATGTGTGGCTTTTGCAGCTCAGGTCTAAATGCTTGTCATAATGTAGGGGGCGGGGCACTATAGTATGTGTGATAAACATAGTGCACACGTATGGAACATGGTTTAGATTATGAATATATAGTTAGTACATCAAATGTACTATTATTTGGAATCAACATCAAGTGTATTCAAAAAATAGAATTCGAGTTCATGTAGTACACATAGTTCATATCTATCTCTATAGTAATCATGTGGTGTGTTATTAAGGTAATACACGAATGATGGTTGAAGTTGGCAACAATCATGATTGTAGATTTGTTATCGAAATAGAGAAACGAATTCAAATTCAGTTCGAATTGCAGCGGTAGTATAGACATTTGGAATGCACTAAAATGTTGGTATTAGTAGGTTACATGCATTATACATCAAGCGAAAAAATTTAATTAGACATAACATGGATTCATACTACCGAATAGCATTTAATTGCACTAAATTGTTGGTATGAGTAGCTTTAAATAGCATTTTTATAGTAAAACGGGGAAAGACTCTCTCTTTGTGTGGTGTGAATAGTTTTATTTTTTTCGTTTTCTTTTTGGTTGAGGGAAGTGCGAATTGATTTGGTACGTACAAGTACAATTTTGCACGTTAGGATTGTCCCTAAAATTCAACCTGCGCCTTGTTATATCCCAAAAATTCAGATATCGTGCTCCCAAAACTGGCGCCTTCACAACCCGCGACTTGCTATCCCAAAATTACAATGCGCGCAAAAACTCCCACCAGCTGCCAAATCCCGACACGCGAAATCCCCCTTCTAACCCTGACACGAAAGGGCCGCTAGTTCAAATCGGTGCGGGGTACTTTTGTAACACACCCTACATTTTGGACAAGCGCGTCCCTAAGTCATGGTTCACCCCCTCCCATCGCCTCCTTTTTGCCATTCGAATCCCAGGCCGCCATAAGCTCTCCGCTCCAGCCGCGAAACCCGACCCTCCTCCGCCCGCCACCTCACCGCTGCCTAGCCGGAGCCTCTTCCCCGACGACATCGTCCACCGCAACAGCTCGACGTCCCTCGTCCACCTCCCCGGATGAGGATCCGTCGTCCATCTCGTCGTCCCGCCGGTTAAGCCGCCTCGTCCTCCACCTCCAAGGAGCTGCTCTGACAATCGCCTCATCTATCGCGGCTCTCCATCCCCATAGCGCCGCCTTAAGCTGCTCCACCGGAACCACAGAATCCTCACTGACTCCTCGGACGAAGCCGAGGCCTACTCGGCGCCACCAAAGAGGTTGTACACTCATCGCATCGCACCTTCTCCTTAGCTCGACCTCCCGGCGCCGATGGTGCTGTTGGAAATATGCCCTAGAGGCAATAATAAAAGGATTATTATTATATTTCCTTGTTCATGATAATTGTCTATTGTTCATGCTATAATTGTGTTATCCAGAAATCGTAATACATGTGTGAATACATAGACCACAACATGTCCCTAGTGAGCCTCTAGTTGACTAGCTCGTTGATCAATAGATAGTCATGGTTTCCTGCCTATGGGCATTAGATGTCATTGATAACGAGATCACATCATTAGGAGAATGATGTGATGGACAAGACCCAATCCTAAGCCTAGCATAAGATCGTGTAGTTCGTTTGCTAAAGCTTTTCCAATGTTAAGTATCATTTCCTTAGACCATGAGATCATGTAACTCCCGGATGCCGTAGGAGTGCTTTGGGTGTGCCAAACGTCACAACGTAACTGGGTGACTATAACGGTATACTACAGGCATCCCCGAAAGCATCTGTTGAGTTGACACGAATCGAGACTGGGATTTGTCACTCCGTACGACGGAGAGGTATCTCTGGGCCCACTTGGTAATGCATCATCATAATGAGCTCAATGGGACCAAGTGGTTGGTCACGGGATCATGCATTACGGTACGAGTAAAATGACTTGCCGGTAATGAGATTGAACGAGGTATTGGGATATCGACGATCGAATCTCGGGCAAGTAACGTACCGATTGACAAAGGGAATTGTATACAGGATTACTTGAAGAATCCTCGACATCGTGGTTCATCCGATGAGATCATCGAGGAGCATGTGGGAGCCAACATTGGTATCCAGATCCCGCTGTTGGTTATTGACCGGAGAGTCGTCTCGGTCATGTCTACGTGTCTCCCAAACCCGTAGGGTCTACACACTTAAGGTTCGGTGACGCTAGGGTTGTAGAGATATTAGTATGCAGCAACCCGAAAGTTGTTCGGAGTCCCGGATGAGATCCCGTATGTCACGAGGAGTTCTGGAATGGTCTGGAGGTAAAGATTTATATATAGAAAGTCCAGTTTCGGCCATCGGGAAGGTTGCGGGGTTAATCGATCGGTATTATACCGGGACCACCGTAAGGGTCCCGGGGGTCCACCGGGTGGGGCCACCTATCCCAGAGGGCCCCATGGGTTGAAGTGGGAGGGGAACCAGCCCCTGGTGGGCTGGTGCGCCTCCCTTGGGCCTCCCCCTACGCCTAGGGTTGGAAACCCTAGGGGTGGGGGCGCCCCACCTGACTTCGGGGGCAAGTCCCCCCCTTGGCCGCCCCCCCTTGAGATGCATCTCTAGGGGGCCGGCGCCCCCCTGGACCCCTATATAAAGAGGGCGGGAGGGAGGGCAGCCGCACCTAAGCCCTGGCGCCTCCCTCTCCCTCCCGTAACACCTCTCCCTCTCGCTGAGCTTGGCGAAGCCCTGCCGAGACCCCTGCTGCATCCACCACCAGGCCGTCGTGCTGCTGGATCTCCATCAACCTCTCCTTCCCCTTGCTGGATCAAGAAGAAGGACCCGTCTTCCCCAACCATACGTGTGTTGAACGCGGAGGTGCTGTCCGTTCGGCACTTGGTCATCGGTGATTTGGATCAAGGCAAGTATGACTCCATCATCCCCGTTCTCTTGAACGCTTCCGCTCGCGATCTACAAGAGTATGTAGATGCACTCCTATCCCTCTCATTGCTAGAGAACTCCATAGATTGATCTTGGTGATGTAGAATTTTTTTGATTTCTACTACGTTCCCCAATAGTGGTATCAGAGCCAGGTCTTTGCGTAGTTACTATGCACGAGTAGAACACAAAGCAGTTGTGGGCGTTGATATTGTCAATTATCTTGCCATTACTAGTATTATCTTGATTCGGCGGCATTGTGGGATGAAGCGGCCCGAACCGACCTTACACGTACGCTTACGTGAGACAGGTTCCACCGACTGACATGCACTAGTTGCATAAGGTGGCTAGCGGGTGTCTGTCTCTCCCACTTTAGTCGGATCGGATTCGATGAAAAGGGTCCTTATGAAGGGTAAATAGAAATTGGCATATCACATTGTGGTTTTGACGTAGGTAAGATACGTTCTTGCTAGAACCCTAATGCAGCCACGTAAAAACTTGCAATAACAATTAGAGGACGTCTAACTTGTTTTTGCAGCATGTACCGTGTGATGTGATATGGCCGAAAGATGTGATGAATGATATATGTGATGTATGAGATTGATCATGTTCTTGTAATAGGAATCACGACTTGCATGTCGATGAGTATGACAACCGGCAGGAGCCATAGGAGTTGTCTTTATTTATTATATGACCTGCATGTCATTGTATAACGCCATGTAATTACTTTGCTTCTTTGCTAAACCGTTAGTCATAGTAGTAGAAGTAATAGTTGGCGAACAACTTCATGGAGACACGATGATGGAGATCATGATGATGGACATCATGGTGTCATGCCGGTGACGAAGATGATCATGGCGCCCCGAAGATGGAGATCAAAGGAGCAATATGATATTGGCCATATCATGTCACTATTTGATTGCATGTGATGTTTATCATGTTTTTGCTTCTTATTTTCTTAGTACAACGGTAGTAAATAAGATGACCCTTCATAATAATTTCAAGAAAGTGTTCCCCCTAACTGTGCGCCATTGCGGAAGTTCGTTGTCTCGAAGCACCACGTGATGATCGGGTGTGATAGATTCTAACGTTCACATACAACGGGTGTAAGCCAGATTTACACATGCAAAAACACTTAGGTTGACTTGACGAGCCATGTACAGACATGGCCTCGGAACACAAGAGACCGAAAGGTCGAACATGAGTCGTATGGAAGATACGATCAACATGTAGATGTTCACCGATGATGACTAGTCCGTCTCACGTGATGATCGGACACGGTCTAGTTGAGTCGGATCATGTATCACTTAGATGACGATAGGGATGTCTAATCTGAGTGGGAGTTCATTAAATAATTTGATTAGATGAACTTAATTATCATGAACTTAGTCTAAATAAACTTTGCAATACGTCTTGTAGATCAAATGGCCCACGCTAATGTCAACGTCAACTTCAACGCGTTCCTAGAGAAAACCAAGCTGAAAGATGATGGCAGCAACTATATGGACTGGGTCCGGAACCTGAGGATCATCCTCATAGCTGCCAGGAAACAATATGTCCTAGAAGCACCGCTAGGTGAAGCAACCATCCCAGAGAACCAAGACGTTACAAACGCTTGGTAGCCTCGTTCAGTGCGGCATGCTTTGCAGCTTAGAACCGGGGCTCCAAAAGCGTTTTGAGCAACACGGAGCATATGAGATGTTCGAAGAGCTGAAAATGGTTTTCCAAGCTCATGCCCGGGTCGAGAGATATGATGTCTCCGACAAGTTCTACAGTTGTAAGATGGAGGAAAATAGTTCTGTCGGTGAGCACATACTCAAAATGTCTGGGTTGCACAACCGCTTGACTCAGCTGGGAGTTAATCTCCCGGATGATGCGGTCGTTGACAGAATCCTTCAGTCGCTCCCACCAAGCTACAAGAGCTTTGTGATGAACTTCAATATGCAGGGGATGGAAGAGACCATTCCTGAGGTATATTCAATGTTGAAATCAGCGGAGGTGGAGATCAAAATGGAACATCAAGTGTTGATGGTGAATAAAACCACTAAGTTCAAGAAAGGCAAGGGTAAGAAGAAGGACGGCAAGGGAGTTGCCGCGCCCAGCAAGCCAGTTGCCGGGAAGAAGCCAAAGAATGGACCCAAGTCTGAAACTGAGTGCTTTTATTGCAAGGGAAAGGGACACTGGAATCAGAACTGCCCCAAATACTTAGCGGACAAGAAGGCCGGCAACACTAAAGGTATATGTGATATACATGTAATTGATGTGTACATTAGCAGTACTCGTAGTAGCTCCTGGGTATTTGATACCGGTGCGGTTGCTCATATTTGTAACTCAAAACAGGAGCCGCGGAATAAACGGAGACTGGCGAAGGACGAGGTGACGATGCGCATCGGGAATGGTTCCAAGGTCGATGTGGTCGCCGTCGGCACGCTACCTCTACATTTACCTACGGGATTAGTTTTAAACCTCAATAATTTTTATTTAGTGCCAGCTTTGAGCATGAACATTGTATCTGGATCTCGTTTAATGCGAGATGGCTACTCATTTAAATCCGAGAATAATGGTTGTTCTATTTATATGAGAGATATGTTTTATGGTCATGCCCCGCTGGTGAATGGTTTATTCTTAATGAATCTCGAACATAATGTTACACATATTCATAGTGTGAATACCAAAAGATCTAAGGTTGATAATGATAGTCCCACATACTTGTGGCACTGCCGCCTTGGTCACATAGGTGTCAAACGCATGAAGAAGCTCCATACAGATGGACTTTTGGAGTCTCTTGATTTCGAATCATTTGACACGTGCGAACCATGCCTCATAGGGAAGATGACCAAGACTCCGTTCTATGGAACAATGGAGCGAGCAACCAACTTATTGGAAATCATACATACTGATGTGTGCAGTCCAATGAGTGTTGAGGCTCGCGGTGGCTATCGTTATGTTCTCACTCTCACTGATGACTTGAGTAGATATGGGTATGTCTACTTAATGAAACACAAGTCTGAGACCTTTGAAAAGTTCAAGGAATTTCAGAGTGAGGTTGAGAATCAACCTGACAGAAAAATCAAGTTCTTACGATCAGATCGTGGGGGAGAATATTTAAGTCATGAATTTGGTACGGACTTAAGGAAATGTGGAATCGTTTCACAACTCACGCTGCCTGGAACACCTCAGCGTAATGGTGTGTCCAAAAGTCGTAATCGCACTCAATTGGATATGGTGCGATCTATGATGTCACTCACTGACTTACCGCTATCATTTTGGGGATACGCTCTAGAGACAGCTACATTCACTTTAAATAGGGCACCGTCTAAATCCGTTGAGACGACACCGTATGAATTATGGTTTGGGAAGAAACCTAAGCTGTCGTTTCTAAAAGTTTGGGGATGCGATGCTTATGTCAAGAAACTTCAACCTGAAAAGCTCGAACCAAAGTCGGAAAAATGCGTCTTCATAGGATACCCTAAGGAAACCATTGGGTATACCTTCTACCTCAGATCCGAAGGCAAGATCTTTGTTGCCAAGAATGGGTCCTTTCTGGAGAAAGAGTTTCTCTCGGAAGAAGTAAGTGGGAGGAAAGTGGAACTTGATGAAGTATTGCCTCTTGAACCGGAGAGTAGCGCAGCTCAAGAAAATGTTTCGGTGGTGCCTCCACCGACTAGAGAGGAGGTTAATGATGATGATCATGAAACTTCAGATCAAGTTGCCACTGAACTTCGTAGGTCCACAAGGACACGTTCCTCAGCAGAGTGGTACGACAACCCTGTCCTGGAAATCATGTTGTTAGACAACGGTGAACCTTCGAACTATGAAGAAGCAATGGCGGGCCTAGATTCCAACAAATGGCTTGAAGCCATGCAATCCGAGATAGGATCCATGTATGAAAACAAAGTATGGACTTTGACAGACTTGCCCGATGATCGGCGAGCGATAGAGAATAAATGGATCTTTAAGAAGAAGACGGACGCGGATGGTAATGTTACCATCTATAAGGCTCGACTTCTCGCTAAGGGTTATCGACAAGTTCAAGGGGTTGACTACGATGAGACCTTCTCACCCGTGGCGAAGCTGAAGTCCATCCGAATCTTGTTAGCAATTGCCGCATACTATGATTATGAGATATGGCAAATGGACGTCAAAACGGCATTCCTCAACAGCTTTCTTAAGGAAGAATTGTATATGATGCAGCCGGAAGGTTTTGTCGATCCTCAGAATGCTAACTAGGTATGCAAGCTCCAGCGCTCCATTTATGGGCTGGTGCAAGCATCTCGGAGTTGGAACATTCGCTTTGATGAAATGATCAAAGCGTTTGGGTTTATGCAGACTTATGGAGAAGCCTGCGTTTACAAGAAAGTGAGTGGGAGCTCTGTAGCATTTCTCATATTATATGTGGATGACATACTTTTGATGGGAAATGATATAGAACTTTTGGACAACATTAAGGCCTATTTGAATAAGTGTTTTTCAATGAAGGACCTTGGAGAAGCTGCTTATATATTAGGCATCAAGATCTAGAGAGATAGATCAAGACGCCTCATAGGTCTTTCACAAAGCACATACCTTGAAAAGATATTGAAGAAGTTCAATATGGATCAGTCCAAGAAGGGGTTCTTGCCTGTGTTGCAAGGTGTGAAATTGAGCTCAGCTCAATGTCCGACCACGACAGAAGATAGAGAAAAGATGAGTGTCGTCCCCTATGCCTCAGCCATAGGGTCTATCATGTACGCCATGCTGTGTACCAGACATGATGTAAACCTTGCCATAAGTTTGGTAGGAAGGTACCAAAGTAATCCCGGCATGGAACACTGGACAGCGGTCAAGAATATCCTGAAGTACCTAAAAAGGACTAAGGACATGTTTCTCGTATATGGAGGTGACGAAGAGCTCATCGTAAAGGGTTACATCGATGCTAGCTTCGACACAGATCTGGATGACTCCCAGTCACAAACCGGATACGTGTTTATTTTGAATGGTGGGGCAGTAAGCTAGTGCAGTTGCAAGCAAAGCATCGTGGCGGGATCTACATGTGAAGCGGAGTACATGGCAGCCTCAGAGGCAACACATGAAGCAATCTGGAAGAAGGAGTTCATCTCCGACCTAGGAGTCATACCCAATGCGTCGGGGCCAATCACTCTCTTCTGTGACAACACTAGAGCTATTGCCCTTGCGAAGGAGCCCAGGTTTCACAAGAAGACCAGGCACATCAAGCGTCACTTCAACTCCATTCGTGGAAATGTTCAAGATGGAGACATAGATATTTGTAAAGTCACACGGATCTGAATGTCGCAGATCCGTTGACTAAACCTCTTCCGCGAGCAAAACATGATCAACACCAGAACTCTATGGGTGTTCGATTCATCACAATGTAACTAGATTATTGACTCTAGTGCAAGTGGGAGACTGTTAGAAATATGCCCTAGAGGCAATAATAAAAGGATTATTATTATATTTCCTTGTTCATGATAATTGTCTATTGTTCATGCTATAATTGTGTTATCCAGAAATCGTAATACGTGTGTGAATACATAGACCACAACATGTCCCTAGTGAGCCTCTAGTTAACTAGCTCGTTGATCAACAGATAGTCATGGTTTCCTGACTATGGGCATTAGATGTCATTGATAACGAGATCACATCATTAGGAGAATGATGTGATGGACAAGACCCAATCCTAAACCTAGCACAAGATCATGTAGTTCGTTTGCTAAAGCTTTTACAATGTTAAGTATCATTTCCTTAGACCATGAGATCGTGTAACTCCCGGATGATGTAGGAGTGCTTTGGGTGTGCCAAACATCACAACGTAACAGGGTCACTATAAAGGTATACTATAGGCATCCCCGAAAGCATCTGTTGGGTTGACACGGATCGAGACTGGGATTTGTCACTCCGTATGACGGAGAGGTATCTCTGGGCCCACTCGGTAATGCATCATCATAATGAGCTCAATGTGACCAAGTGGTTGGTCACGGGATCATGCATTACGGTACGAGTAAAGTGACTTGCCGGTAATGAGATTGAACGAGGTATTGGGATACCGACGATCGAATCTCGGGCAAGTAACATACCGATTGACAAAGGGAATTGTATACGGGATTACTTGAATCCTCGACATCGTGGTTCATCCGATGAGATCATTGAGGAGCATGTGGGAGCCAACATGGGTATCCAGATCCCGCTGTTGGTTATTGACCGGAGAGTCATCTCGGTCATGTCTTCGTGTCTCCCGAACCCGTAGGGTCTACACACTTAAGGTTCGGTGACGCTAGGGTTGTAGAGATATTAGTATGCAGCAACCCGAAAGTTGTTCGGAGTCCCGGATGAGATCCCGGATGTCACGAGGAGTTCCGGAATGGTCCCGAGGTAAAGATTTATATATAGAAAGTCCAGTTTCGGCCATCGGGAAGGTTGCGGGGTTGATCGGTATTGTACCGGGACCACCGTAAGGGTCCCGGGGGTCCATCGGGTGGGGCCACCTATCCCGGAGGGCCCCATGGGCTGAAGTGGGAGGGGAACCAGCCCATGGTGGGCTGGTGCGCCCCCCTTGGGCCCCCCTGCGCCTAGGGTTGGAAACGCTAGGGGTGGGGGGCGCCCCACCTGACTTGGGGGGCAAGTCCCCCCCTTGGCCGCCGCCCCCTCCCCCTTGAGATGCATCTCTAGGGGGCCGGCGCCCCTCCTGGACCCCTATATAAAGAGGGGGGAGGGAGGGCAGCCGCACCTAAGCCCTGGCGCCTCCCTCTCCCTCCCGTAACACCTCTCCCTCTCGCTGAGCTTGGCGAAGCCCTACCGAGACCCCTGCTGCATCCACCACCATGTTGTTGTGCTACTGGATCTCCATCAACCTCTCCTTCCCCTTGCTGGATCAAGAAGGAGGAGACGTCTTCCCCAACCATAGTGTGTTGAACGCGGAGGTGCTGTCCGTTCGGCACTTGGTCATAGGTGATTTGGATCACGCCGAGTACGACTCCATCATCCCCGTTCTCTTGAACGCTTCCGCTCGCGATCTACAAGGGTATGTAGATGCACTCCTATCCATCTCGTTGCTAGAGAACTCCATAGATTGATCTTGGTGATGCGTACAAATTTTTTGATTTCTGCTACGTTCCCCAACAGGTGCTCCACCCCGCACCCCCATGGAGCGGCTACCTTGAAGCCGGCGCCGCGGGCGACATCTCCATAGCGGCTCTCCCCTAGTGCGAGGCCCCTTCGGCGGCGGCGTCCATACCAGCCGGATCTGCTGCTGCTGCTCCGGCTCTCGCTCGCGCGCCGCCGCAGCTGCTCCGGCTCTCGCTCGATCGCTCGATCACCCAACTGCTGCTGCTCCGGCTCTCGCTCGCTCGCGCTACTGCTGCTACTCTCCCCCTCGCTCGTGCAACTTCTCTGCTCCGATTTAGCTACACTTCAGTCAACTGAATCGACTTTTGGGTCAGTCGATTTTCAAGGGGTGGGGGGGCTCGCCGGAGTTAAGGAAGAACCACCCGCAGCAGGGACGGGGGCTCGCCGAAGAGGTACCCCACTATCTATCTTAGGGTTCAAGATGGGGGCGGGGGGCCTATAGGGCTGGCCGGGGCGGCGGCGGACCGGCGATGGGGAGTTGTTTCGGGGCGGCGAGGCGACACTAGGGCCGGTGGTTCGGCCGGTGGTGCCTGGCGGCTCAGGGGGTGCAGGTTGAAGATGAACTGCAGGCCCTCCCTAAACTACATGTCAAGTGCCTCTCTGCTACCATTGCGTTCAGTTTCGACAGTAACATTCAGATTCCACAGTAAATTTCAGTTTCGACAGTTAAGTTCAGAGTCAACAGTTTTTACCTCATCTGTTGTAGACAGGTGGTTTTTGGTGATGTAAATTTCACATTTATTTTACATCATCTATTGGAGATGCTATTATAATCCCACTTGAGATTGACAATGGTTGTCTTGTGCTGCTTCAGCCTTGACATCTTACGGCTCACCGGGGCTGCTCCAATGACAGAACGATCCATCACAACAGAGCAGTGCCCTGGACGCCGTCTATAGATTCCTCAGATCTTCCTCCACACCTCCGACAGCCACCTCTGCCTCAACTGCTTCAGCGACAAACCCAATGATGCTGAGGTCGACACCACTACGACAAAGAGGTTGTACACTTGTTGCATCACTTATTACTATACATTCATGTCGATCCATTAGGGCTATTTTGGTTCAACGAAAAACATAGCAATAGGGAATTTTCCAATGGCACTCTACTATTCAATTATTCATGCATTTTTTGAAAGGAATGAAGCAAAACATCCACATGGACCTACTTTTCAAAATCATATGCATGAAAACAAGACCAAGTGCATTAGTGGCAGAATAACATTCTAACTATACACGCTTTCATATGGTTTCACTTTATTTTGGCCATGTTTCTTTGCATTCCTCTGCTCTTCCAATTCCTGTAAACCAAACACCCAAGTTGACAGAAATCTTGTGTTTACAAATGCTCTGTTTACCATGTGCATTCCTATCCTACTCCGGTGTTTTTCATATCCCTGCGTTTTTAGAATCATGCAAGCCAAATGAGCCCTTACAGAATTACTTCAGTTACAGGTAGGTGTCGAAGGGAACTTTGTGTGGTTTGTCCTGCTCCTGCCGCGACGTCGTCCACCTCACCTGAGGTGCTCCGTCGACAGAAACATCCACCAAACCAGACATCACGACTCCTGACCGTATTTCGCCGCCTCAGATCTCCTTCCCTGCCACCGGCACCACCGCAACGACATCACTATCATCGACTCAGCAGATGAACCTGAGGAGTACATGGGTCCACAAGAGAGGTCGCACTCTTTTGATTCTGCTTATGTTATGCATTGTTTAAAATTACCTGCTACTTTATCGTCCAGTTCACCTCTTGGACTCCAAGTCAGGTCCAAATTAATGTACAAACTTGAGTTCTAAATTAGTTATGGGGCACATATCAAGGAAGCAATGAATAATATCTCTGTCTAATATCTGGTTCACCTAGGGTATGCCTATGTTATTCATCTTTGGTGGGAAACAAATAGTAAAGCAATCATCATCTGTCTTTTTATTAAATTAAAGCAATCATCAGCCTACTATCATTATTTTTGGATCCATCCACTGGTTGTTACCATCACTCTAAATTTCTGCATGCTCTCCTTACATAATCTCACCATATTTTTTCGTATGCATGTCAGATATTGTACACAGTCATGCTGAACATGTAGAGAAAAAGAGAAGAGTTTTGTGCGGCAATACAATGTCATGCAGACATCGCTCCATGGTGGGTTAAATGGCAAACCCTCCCCACCCCTCTCCAGATTGTAATCCAGAGGAAGCTATCTGTTCTGAGGCAGATTCAGACGCCGCTGACCACTCCTATTTACCCCCAAGGTGTTTGCTCTACCTTGGCATGATGATGTTAGTCATATCATGCATATGTTGCCTTGCAGTGCCTACTTTTGAAATCATATATGTCATCTGCTTAGTTTAGACATGTTCTGTAATGCCACCTGTTTAGTTTCTATATCATATATGGGAATTGTGTAGTCTCATGTCTTTTAGCCAGCCATAATATACATGAAATGTGCAATGCCATCCTGTTTAACCAGGCATCATATATTTGAATGATATCTTGCCCATCCTTTTCTTCATTACATTTCCATTTGTCGACAATGTTTGTACATTAAACTACTCTTCCTGTGGATCAGCCATTTGGGTGGGAGATTGAAAAATCTGGAGTGAAAACAAGGCCTTCTGAGCAGACAGTGCTACCTGTCGAAGCAGATCCCTTGTTGGGTCCCAATAGCTCCATAGAGATGGATTCAGAGACAGATGACTAGTCCTATTCCCCCACCGAGGTGTATGCTCTAACTTGGTATGGTTATACTGCTCATATCATGCATATGGTGTCTTGCATTGCATAGATTAGACATCATATACACAATATTCAATAGCATGTTCTTAGCTCAGACATCATATCTAATGCCCTCTGTTTAGCATATAAATAACATATGTGAATTAAATGATGCGATCCTAATTACTTAGATAACATGTAGGTGAATTATGTCATGTGATCATGTTTAGTTATTCATCGTATCTTTGAATTATGTTATGCTATGCTATCCAGTTTATATAGACATAATATATGTGAAATTATGTCATGCTATCCGTTTTAGTTAAACAATATACATGTCAACTATTTCATGCCCACTTTTTTCCACACTATCTATTGCATCTCTCTCTCATACAATGTCTGTATATTCAACTATGTTTCCTGTTTATCAGCCATTTGAATTGGAGCGGGTGATGCCAGCATCTACCGGACTAAAAACACAGTCTTCAAATAAAACAGTGCTACCTCTTGGTGGAGATAGCACCCTAGTTGTACATGCACAAGCACCAACCCTACCACACATAACCCAAACTCTTGCAGATTGTACCCCTACTGCGATGGACAGAGAACCAGCTTTACCCAATCTAAACCCAACTATTGGGGATATTACTACTGGGCGTAAACCGGCCTATCTGGGCCGGGTTAACTTCGTTAGTAGTTAAAGTATGTTAAAGCCCAAGAAGGCAGATGAGGGCTAAGGCCCATAGTCGGTTCAAGGCTTGTAGCCGTAAACCGGCGTTGGTATGTAACTTGTATTGTAAGTTAGGAATAAGTAGACCAAACCGGACGCGTCTATGAGCCGGTGTTGGGACTTTGTAAACCGAGGGGCGTCACCCATGTATATAAGGGGACGACCCGGCGGCGGTTCAAGGACAACAGACAACAACTCGAGACTTAGGCGAAGCTTGTTTGCTCCCTAGTCATCGAAACCCCATCAATTCCATCACAACTAGACGTAGGCTTTACCTTCATCAAAGGGGCCGAACTAGTATAAATTCCCTTGGGTCCCTGTGTCCGCTTCAACCCCTTTAAGCTAACCAGTCGCGATGGCTCCACGACTAAGTCCTCACCCTAGGACATCTGCCGTGACAAAACCATGACAGTTGGCGCCCACCGTGGGGCTATCGCACGATGGTTTCAATTTCTTGGAGGGCAACTTCAAAGGACTCAAGGGCTACACTGTGGGCCGGATGACCAAGAGTCGTCGCGGCAAGCTCTACATCAACGATGCAGGATGGGGCCCCAAGGCCGGCTCAATCGAGTACGGGTACCAGGTCCCCTTTGGTGGCATACACGTCTTCATTGGCAAGATCAGTGAACCGGGTAATGAGCCGGACATCTGCACTGACCTCGTCGAAATGGCTCAACGTCCATGATCCGCCCTGGTTAAACCGGCCGTGAAGCGTGCCTTCGTGGGAGTCATCCATGGTGGAGAGTATGAGGGCGGTTCCGAATCTGGTGGCGAGACCGTCGTTTATTCCGGCGACGAATCCTCGACCGGAGAAACCGAATCCCTATATCAGTTGCAAGATGGCCGGATTGGAGGCTGTTCCGATGGCGACAGTATTTCGGACCCCTTTGATCTGCCAAACCGGGTCGGAATATTCATGGCCGGGACACAAGCAGCGATCCACTCTTTGACCGCAGCAGCAATGATCTCTGGATCGGGAATGGCGACGGCAGCCGAGGCAGGAGGCCCTATGCACCCGCCGGCTCAAGTTTTATCTGATCTGTTTGATGCGTTGGCTACGCTCATGGCAGAGGCTAATCCGGCGGATCAGAACGCCCACGATGCGGAAATTGCGAAAGTGAGGGATCAGAACACTCAAGCCAAGGCCGACCTAGCAGCTGAGAATGCAAGGATGACCGCAGAGCGGGCCGCTTTGGATGCGCAAGCCTAATGATTTATGCTAGATCAGAATGCATCTCATGAGGTGCTGAAGCAGAAATACCGGTCTCGTTTGCCTCAGGTTTTTGAAGCTAGAGATCTCTTCAACACCCCAGGAGCAGGAACCAGCAACCCGCCGGTGGTAAACTGGGCGAAAGCACTAGGAACGGGCGCGCCAGTTCACCCTCGCTTGATGGATCCGCCTCGTCAAAATGCTATTGTACCTCAGGCGGTCCCAACACCTCCAGGTCACTACTCCAACCTGATGGATAACCTTGTTGCTGCTGCTCCACGGCTGGAGGCCATCCCAATTGAAGGTGATTCGCCACAGGCGGTAGAAACGCGCCGGGTTAAGGAGCTTCTTTGGACAGCTTTGATCCAGCAGGATGCATACTCATACAGTCGTGACCGAATTCACTCCACCCCTCGTCCAAGCCGGAGCTTTAGCAAGCGTATGGATGAACCGGCTGTGTCGAGTAATGCACGAAACCGTGAGGCACCCCGTGGTAACAACCCGGCGGATGGTGTTGGTGATGCTCAGGAAGTGGTAGACTGGGCCCGAGCGTGCAGGGAGGCCGAGTTAGCAGCACAGTACGAGGCTCGCCAGCTCACGCCGGTTCGTCCAACTATCTCCGTTCAGCCTGGCATTTCTTCTAGCTCTTTGGGGGTGCCTTGTCTTGTCCCCGCTTTACGCAATGTGCACCTGCCGAAAGACTTCAAGGGCCCGCGCAAGGAGCCGAATTACACTGCTGATCAGCCTCCAGAGACATGGATATAGAGCTATGAGATGGCCATGGAGATGCTGGATGTAGATGATGCGGCGTGTGCAAAGTACTTCACCAGGATGCTCGAAGGAACGGCCCGTACTTGGTTAAAAAGTTTACCGGCCAACGCTATCAGTTCATGGGCCCAATTGCAAGCCCGGTTTATCCAGAACTTCAAGGATAAATGTAAATAGCCCATGTCCATAGTGGACTTAGCAGCCTGTGTTCAGGAAGAAGGAGAATCAATGACTCGTTGGGTGCGCCAGGTCTCACAAATTTTGTATTCCTCAGACCGTATCAATGCCGACACCGCGGTAATAACCTTGGAAGGCAACTGCCGGTTTGGGCCTCTAAAGTGGAAATTGGGACGGATGAAGCGCCATTGCAACGATATAGGGACCCTCATGGCTGCATTAGTGAAGTATGCTGATTCTGATAGTACCAAGGATCCCGAGTCTGATGAAGACAAGGCAGGGAAGGGAAAGAAGAACGGTAACTCCAAAGGACAGCAGCATAACCCGACAGGTCATGGAAACAGAGGCAAATGCAAAGCAGATGGCAGCATGGACTTTGTGGCTAATACAAAGGCACAGGACAAGGGCCAGCGACGTAAAGGTAAAACGCCAAATCGCAGTGGAGCACCTAATCCTAACCCGGACCGCTTGTCTTATCTGTTAAACCAGCCCTGTCCAAAGCATGGGACGAAGGAGGTGCCAGCCAATCACCTTTGGAAGGATTGTTACATTATGTAGGAGTTTAAGAACTCTAATGCTTTCCAGTATGACCACGGATCAGGTGGCGGCTCAGGATCCGGGCCGGGTAACGGCGGAGAAAATTCCGGTTCAGTGTTTAATGGTGATCAAGGTGGACATAACAATCAAGGTCATCAGAATAGCCAAGGTGGTTACAACCAGCAGCGGCAGCAGTCGGGTTACCAGAGTCACCCGAAGCAGTTGAATAGTGGGCAATATCATGTCTTCACCACTAGCTTGGACAAGCGAGATCAGAAGCTTCATAAGCGAGCAGTGAACTCTGTTGAACCGGCCGTGCCCTGTTATCTATGCTGGTCTGAACAGCCAATCATATGGAGCAGAGAGGATCACCCTCCCCGGGTTGATAATCCGGGTCAGCTAGTGTTGGTGGTGGCACCTCAGGTGGGAGGTTATAAGTTCACCAAGGTGCTCATGGATGGAGGAAGCAGCATTAATATCTTATACTATGAGACCTTCCATCGTATGGGATTAACAAATAAAAATCTTAAATCGTCCAATACGGTGTTCCATGGTGTGGTACCTGGTAAGTCAGCATATCCTGTTGGCAAGATAGATCTGGAAGTGGCCTTTGGAGATGATCATGATTCCAGATCAGAGACTTTGATGTTTGAGGTGGTAAAAATCCAGAGCCCATATCACGCCCTATTTGGGCGGCCGGCTTATGCCAAGTTTATGGCACAGCCGTGTTATGTGTATTTGCAGCTCAAGATGCCGGGTCACAAGGGGACAATAACGGTTCATGGAAGCCATAATATTGATTTGGAATGTGAGGAAGGTGATGCTGCTTACGCAGAGTCGGTTTGTGCCACGGAGAAGATGAAGTATTACAAGGACAATGTTGATCCCGCGGACATGACTCCGTTGAAGAAGCCAACTACGGAGCATGATCCGGCCCTGAAGTTCAAATCGGCCGCAGAGACTAAGCTTGTTGACTTCGTACCTGGCGACTCATCCAAGAAATTCAGCATCAGTACCAATTTGGATCCGAAATAGGAAAGCGCGCTCATCGAGTTCATCCATGAGAATCGGGACATTTTTGCATGGAAGCCTTCTGACATGCCAGGTGTACCGAGGCAACTCGCTGAGCACACTCTTAATGTGGATCCTAAGTACAAACCGGTGAAACAGTTCCTCCGCTGGTTTAACAAAGAAAGGTGCAAAGCTATTGGAGAACAGGTGGCCAGGCTTTTAGCAGCTGGCTTTATTGTTGAAGTTTTCCATCCTGAATGGCTGGCTAATCTGATGCTGGTCCTTAAGAAAAATGGTACCTGGCGCATGTGTGTGGATTACCCTGATCTTAACAAAGCTTGTCCAGTAGATCCTTTTGCCCTCCCCCGTATTGATCAAATTATTGACGCTACGGCGGGTTGTGAGTGTTTGAGTTTTCTGGATGCATATTCTGGTTATCATCAGATCAAGATGGCGGTTAAGGACCAGGAGAAGACAATGTTCATAACTCCCTTTGGAGCCTTCTGCTATGTATCTATGCCCTTTGGGCTCAAGAGTGCCCAGGCAACTTACCAACGGTGTGTGCAGAATTGCCTTCATAAACAGATTGGCCGTAATGTACATGCCTATGTGGGTGATATTGTGGTTAAGTCAAGGGAGAAGGAGACTCTGGTGGACGATTTGAAGAAAACCTTTGATAACCTGAGGACGTACAAGATGATGCTCAACCCGGCCAAGTGTGTCTTTGGTGTACCGGCAAGCAAGTTACTGGGTTTTCTGGTGTCCAATAGGGGAATTGAGGCTAATCCGGAGAAGATCACAGCAATCACCTCCCTGGCTAAGCCAAAGTGTATCAATGATGTTCAACGCTTGGCAGGCCGGATTACCGCATTGAGCCGGTTTATCAGCCGCCTTGGTGAGAAGGCGATCCCTTTGTATCAAATGTTGAAGAAGACGGATCAATTCGTCTGGAGTCCTGCTGCTGATAAAGCGTTTGAGGATTTAAAGCGGCAGTTGGCCAATCCGCTTGTGCTTGCCGCTCCAATTGATAAGGAGCCATTGCTGCTATATGTTGCTGCTAATGCTCGTGCGGTCAGTGTGGCTATTGTGGTGGAACGAAAGGAGAGAGGCAAGGGGCATCCGGTTCAGCGTCCGGTTTACTATATCAGCGAGGTGCTTATTGAGTCCAAGCAAAGGTATCCGCATTGGCAGAAGCTGGTATATGGAGTTTTTATGGCAAGCTGGAAGCTTAAGCAGTACTTCCAAGGACACCCCATCACAGTGGTCAGTTCTGCTCCCTTGGGAGATATAATCCAGAACCAGAAAGCGACTGGCCGGATTGCTAAGTGGGCTATAGAGCTTGGGCCGCACGGATTGAAATACGTGCCACAGACGGCGGTCAAGTCTCAAGCACTTGTCGATTTCATCAATGATTGGACAGAACTGCAAGCACCTGAAGAGAAACCGGATCACACATATTGGACTATCCATTTTGATGGGTCCAGGCAATTGGAGGGATCGGGGCCTGGAGTCGTGTTAACTTCCCCACGAGGTGATAAGTTTTGTTACGTTCTCCGCTTAATGTTCCCTTGTACTAACAATGCAGCTGAGTATGAAGCCTTACTCCATGGTCTCCGGATGGCTAAGGAGATGAATCTAAGCCGAGTTAAGTGCTTCGGTGACTCGGACCTGGTGGCTCAGCAGGTGTCTGGCACCTGGGATTCCAAGGACCCACTCATGATAGCATATCGTCGTGAGGTGGACATTGTTGCAGGTCACTTCAAGGGTTATCAGGTGGACCACGTGGACCGCCGGAAGAATGAAGCGGCGGACGCTTTAAGCCGGTTGGGCTCTCAACGCAAACCGGTCCCGCCCAATGTTTTCCTAGATGTGCTGCACAACCCGTTGGTCAAGCTCCCTGGTGAAGAGGATTTAGCTATTCCTTATCTGGAGGCTCAATTGGTGGCAGCGCTTCATGTCATTCCGGATTGGACACTTCCTTACCTTGCGTACTTGAACCGGGGCGAGTTACCAGAGGATGAGACTCTGGCCCGGCAGATAATCCGGCGATCCAATTCTATGACTATTGTCAATGGCGAGTTGCATCATTGCAGTGTATCAGGGGCGTTTCAACGCTGTGTGGCCCCTGAAGAAGGCTGTGAAATCTTGCGTGAGATCCATGAAGGAGATTGTGGTCACC
Organism: Triticum dicoccoides; assembly: GCF_002162155.2. Lineage (NCBI taxonomy): Eukaryota > Viridiplantae > Streptophyta > Magnoliopsida > Poales > Poaceae > Triticum > Triticum dicoccoides. Next base: position 49,125,166 of record NC_041380.1, on the reverse strand, counting down.
ACGCCGGTTCTAAATCTTTGGTGGCTAAAGCGTTTCGCCACGGCTTCTATTGGTTGACTGCTCATGCTAACGCGGAAGATCTGGTCAGACGATGTGACGGTTGCCAAAATTTCTCAAGACGTGCTCATGTACCGGCTCAAGAATTGAGAATGATTCCAATCACTTGGCCGTTTGCGACTTGGGGGTTCGATATGGTTGGGCCTTTCAAAAGGTCCAAGGACAAGAAAACCCACCTGTTGGTGGCGGTTGACAAGTTTACAAAGTGGGTGGAGGCAAAACCCGTTAGCAAGTGTGATGCGGCCACGGCGGTTCAATTCATCAAGAAGGTGATTTTCCGGTTTGGTTTTCCACATAGCATCATCACTGATAATGGTACCAACTTGTTCAAGGGTGCTATGAAGGAATTCTGTCAATGTGAGCACATCCGGCTTGATGTTTCATCAGTGGCTCACCCCCAGTCCAATGGTCAAGCAGAGAGGGCTAATCAAGAGATCTTGCGAGGCATCAAGCCCCGGCTTATGGTTCCTTTGCAACGAACGCCGGGTTGTTGGGTTGAAGAGTTACCATCTGTATTATGGAGCATCAACACCACGCCCAACAGATCGACAGGATATACACAGTTCTTCATGGTCTATGGAGCAGAGGCGGTTCTCCCCAGTGACATCCGTCATGATTCACCTTGTGTAGCGGCTTATGTTGAAGCGGACAACGAGGTAGCACGGCAAAATGCTTTGGACTTGTTGGATGAAGAGCGTGACATAGCGGCCGTCCGTTCGGCGATTTACCAGCAAGATCTCCGTCGCTATCACAGTCGCCAACTTAGAACCAGAACCTTTCAAGAAGGAGATTTGGTACTTCGGCTCATCCAAGACTAGACTGATATGCACAAGTTATCCCCACCTTGGGAGGGACCTTTTGTGGTCAGCAAGAATCTGCACAACGGGTCATACTATCTGATCGATATTCGAGAGCATAAAGACTCACGTACATCAGAGGAGGAGACCAACAGGCCGTGGAACATAGCTCATCTTCAGCCTTACTATACCTGAGCCATCGGCTCTTCTTATGTACATATTATGACAATGTATATATTATGATTAATACAATAAACTGGAGCCTCAGCTAAAGCGGGGTCTCTGTTTCTTTTTACATCATGTGTGGTTACACGGAGTTGTTTTGTCTTAAAGCGGCCTCCGGTTTACCCCTTGCGTTAGCTTTTCAAAGCTTCATGTTACATCACTTGGGGGCTTGGTCGTGTCCGAACCAATGCAACACCTTTTGATAGGCGAAAGCCACCAGATCACTTGGGGATTTGGTCATGTCTGAACCAGTCACGCCTCTTGATCGGCCTAAGGCCACAAAATCACTTGCGGGCTTTGGTCGAACCCGAACCATCGTCACCCCTCTTGATCGGCATAATGCCAAATGCATCATTTGGGGACCTGGCTGACTTGAACCATAGCTAAGCCTATTGGGGGCTTGGTCGTGTCCGACCATGGTAATGCCACTTGATCGGCTTAAACAACCTCTTTTTGCAAATGGTTTTATCATTGCATTTGCTTGAAATTTTCTTTGATAAATATTTCTTTTGTTGCGTTTTTAAACCGACAAATTCTTAAACCGGTTCAAACTACCAATCGAGGGAACACGGTCCATTCTTAATCCGGAAATTATTTGCCCGGTTTGATTTTTTGTTAAATATCCTATTACGGAGTAACACGGTGTTTATCATAACCCGGCACGGTTTACATGGTAAGCCGACGTTATATATACAAGCTGCTGTCTCCTCCAAACAGTGTGGGTTTATAAACCTCCGCTTCTAGATTGGCCAAGCCAACTTCATGCCCAACGATGGCAGGTATTATGTATCACAAAGATTCGATCATATATTAAATTTCAGATATTTTGATTTCATATATATAGACATCATAATCCGCCTGACGGTACAACTGAGGCGGCACTTTAAGATTTTTTGATTGCAGAAAATACTTTGGAGATTGATCATTCAAAGGAAGCACAAGTTGCACTAATTATGCACAAAGGCATATCGAAATCAAAAGTATTGGCTAGCCTATTACAAGGCAGCACGGTGCCCAAATAAGATCATTGTTTTTACGCAGAACACAAAGGAGCAGCAGTTTAAAGTGGCTTCCGGTTCAAGCTTGGTGACCAGCCTGGCCTGATGGTTGTGGGTCATCCCGCACCGCTTCAACCTCTGCTTCTCTACCCAGCAGCTGGAAATCAACAATTGTCCAATTGATTCCCATTAATGCTTGAAAGACAGCTTTGTCATGGATCAGCAACGTCGGTTCAATATCAGGAGCGTAAGTATGCTTACGAATTGGAGGGATAAGATTTTCCGCTTCAGGAATTGGCGCAGCTACTCGCTTGTTTTGGTCATCCTATTGGGCTTGATAATGAGACAAATCTGCCTCTTCAACCAATTGACAAGCTAGAGGGCACACCTCCCGGTTTATCGCTCGCAGATCCTCCTCACTGAACTCTGACCCATCTTCCTTCAAGCTGGGATAGCCTTGAGCCGCTTCAACAGGATCAAAATCCGGCACCCACGCTTTTGCCCGGATTAAGGCATTGATGGCAATGGTTCAAGTAGCAGATTTCTTCAGCTCTTCAACCCGGGCAGGAAGCATCGAGAGTCTCTTAAGAGTGTCCTGAATCAAAGTGGGTGCCGGCTTGTTATGAGACGCAGTAGAGATGATCTGCTGCGCGCCAGTGTACAATTGCTCTATCAATGTGTAGGCGGCTTTCAATTTCTTCCGCACGTCCGACCCCAAGTGACCAATGCATGTCCCTGCAACATTACAAAGGATTAACAAGCCGGCCAATCCATAAGAAGGCCGAGTTACTCCAGAAATCAAGAAAGCTTACCAAAGATGGAAACAGTCATGGCATGCACTTGCCGCTTTATGCTGGTCAGTTCGTCCACTACCGGTTTCAGTGCAGCCTCTGCGTTTTCTGCTCGCTTGGTTAAAGCGGATTTTTCAGTGGCCCAATCCGCCCGATCCTTCTTGAAGCCTTCCTTAAGTTGTTCCATGGTGCTTAAAGCGCTGGTTAATTCCTCTTTTGCTTTGGAGGTTTCAGCTTGTTGGCACTTCAGATTTTCGTGCAGATCAGAGATTTGGCCTTCTCTTTTGTTCAGTTCAGCCTGCATATAGACAGTTATACGATTCAGATGACGGTACAAGCATTGAAGTACCAACCACATAACAAGTTATGCCCTTGGTACTTGGGGGCTAATGCATATTTGTTCTTCATCCTACAATTATTCAGAAAAGTCCCAAGCTCAATACAAGTATTCAACTTGGCACTTGGGGGCTAATGGCTATTTTCTCAATTAGTACTGATGCTACACTCTTTATTACCTAAAGTCCCGGTTTAACTACACTAAAGTTGAACCGGCCCTTGGGGGCTACATCAGCATATTCAGAAACATTGAAGTTTGCATTGACAAGTCCTGGTTTGAACGGAGATCCTAAACCAGCCCTTAGGGGCTAGGAGAGTTGACAAGCTTGAAACATACAAGCTGAAAAAGCATATGGAAGTTACCTCATATTTGTCTTTTATCATGTTAACCAGACCAGCTTCATAATCACGGCTGGTATACAGCCGGTTCAGATAACCGGAATGGAGATCTTGGGCATTCAGAGCAGCATAAGTCGCCAGATCAGCATTCCATTTGCCTTTGCCAATGGAAGCAAATTCTTCTTTGGCAGTATGTCTAGATAAAGCGACAAGATTGCCTGGCTCTGTACGGCCAATGCCAGTAATAACAACTTCATCATCCTTGGCATCGCCGATTTGCACTGGGGTCGCCGGCTTATCAGTAGGCTTTGATGGACTGGTGGATTTCTCAATCCGTATGGGGCTTGTGGGATGGTCAACAGGACCAGAGGTGTCAACATGTCTCTCTTCAGCAATAAAGTCATCATCTTGCGGTGGTGGGTCGTTTGGCTCATCTTCATGAATAGCTGCTGCAGGGTCTGGTGTTCTGTCTGGTTCAGGAACGGTGTTTTCTTTGGCCGCTTTATCCAAGCGAGCCTTCTTGCTTGGCCTAAGTTTGGCCCTGAAAGAAGTAATAAGGATCAATACAGTATATGTTATAATGTAATACATCAGAAACATCATAAGAAATATGACTCACCCAAGCACCGTTTTGAGTGGTGGCAGCTGGGTGGCTGATGACTCGCCAGATGAGGAATAAGAAGTGCCCTGATAATCGGAGTTAGACGGATTAAGAGGTTGACGAAAACAGCCCGCTTTAGGACAAGCATTGACAAGATAGTTAGAGACCTCTAAACGGCTTTTCTGAACCGAACTGTTCGGTAAACCGGCGGAGGTAACTACCTGGCCGCTGTGCCGAGTCGTGCGGCGAGCTTCGTGTTGTTGTGTCTTCATAAGAAAGTTTGGATCCAAATGAGCAATAGGATGAGAAAATTTAACTTTCCCGTTTGCCCGACGGATTTTTAGTGAAGGCAAAGGGTTTGAATCGGAGGAGAGAGCGATTACCTCTACAGCATCAGCATGATTGACTTCGGCATCATCCTGGCAATAATCATTATCAATAAGGCGTGTGAAAAATAAGCCAAGTGAATCAAGCTCTACCTCAAGGTCCGGATTACCCACATCATCATCAGCTACCGGGTCAGAAGATGCAGTGGTTTTCTTCTTGTGAGCAGGCCTCTTCATGACTTTAGCCTTTGGCCGGGTTGGCTTTTCCGGCTTCTCTGGTTTCTCCGGTTTCTCCTGTGGAAGTTTCTTGCTCCAAAACAGATCATAACCCTATTTGAAAGATGTTGATGTTAAATAATGGGTAAATTGAGCAAGGACAGATTCAATAAAGAGTAAAGTATAAATCTTACAGCTGGTGGTTTGTTGGTGGCACAAAAGGGAAGCAAGCCGGTTCGAGCACAGACGGCCTCCGGTTCGTTCAAAATCTTCTTCACAGCTTCTGTGACTTCATCATCTGTGAGTTGGATGTCAATATGTCGCAGCAGATCGCTGACACTGCCAGTATACTCGCACATCAAACCGGAGTGCTGGCTGAGGGGCAGTATGCTCCAAGATATCCAACAGCAAGCAAGATCAACCCCTATTAAACCGTTAACCATAAAGGCCCCGAGCTTGGATAGTTGAGCAGCATAGTTGCTTCTCTCTTTGGCAGTCAACCTTTGTGGAAAGGGATGCGTGTTGGTAAGCCGTTATGGACGGTAACCCGGTAAAGGATTTTTGTCAGAAGGAGAGGTATCTTTACAATAGAACCATGTTTGATTCCACTCTTTGGGATGACTGTGCAGTTTGGCGTGAGGATAAGTGACCTCCTTTCTCTTTTGGATCGCCATACTGCCTAGCTCCGTGTTGGCACTATCAGTAAATTCAGTACGGTGGTTTAGATGGAAGCAGTCTCTGAACAATTCAACTGTGGATTCCTCTTGAAAGAATACCTCACAGAGCACTTGGAAGTGACATATGTTGGTTACAGAGTTTGGCCCAATGTCTTGCGGGTGGAGTTGGAAATTGGCTAAGACATCCCGGTAAAATTTTGAACCGGGAGGATCGAAGCCCCGGGCTAGATGATCCGCGAAAACAACAACCTCTCCCTCTTGGAGCGTGGGAGGACTTTCTGTACCGGGGACCCTCCAATGAATAACCTTTTTACTGCTCAAAGCGCCAGTTATGACTAAATTGTTCAGCTGAGTCTCGGTCACGCGAGAGGGCACCCAGTTGCACTCATACACTTGTTTAGCCGTGATGCTATCTACAAAGGCAGCAATTCCGGTTCAAGAATATGTTGGACAAATATACCGGAGGCAGTTATTTCTAAATCAGAGTTTTATGAAGCGGCAATGTATGGCTAAGGAACTTTGGCGGTTCAACAAGGGGACTAATGGTATATACCGGTTTGGAAATTTTTATACAAAGTTAAACCGCCTGATCTAAACATGGAGATAGTTGAGATTGCAGAAACAGATTTCACAAGATTCTTCTACAGCATTGGATCTGAAGCATGTTCAGAAAAGAAGAAAAATATTCAAAGGTTCAAAACAAAACGGTACTGAATCAATAGGCAGAGGCACATGTAGATCTATGGTCTTGAGGCATGAAACTGAAGGCGGATGCTAAAAGCTACCGCTACACAGAGCAAGGGTTCACAGATGCATCTAGGAGCTGTCATATGAACACGAAACAGGCGATGAACACTAGAAGAACATGAAACCCTAGAGTAGATCTGTGTTGAAAGGAACAGAAGACTTACTGGAGCTGAGAAAGACGCGGAAGGTCGCCGCGGTGCTCTGGTGCACTCAGATTGATGCAACGGCTAAGGTTGATGCAGAAGTTGACGGCGGCGGCGGAGCTCTAAGGCTGGGCGACGCGAGGAAGACGAAGCAGAAGGGCACGAAGGGGAGAGAAAGGAAATGACCCTTCGGTCCTATTTATAATGAAAGGGATATGTGTCAGGCGCGAGAATCAAGGGGCCACGAAATGGAGCTGTCGCCTCGATTGTCACAGATCTATTAAACAAAAAAGGTATAATGGATAATATGTTTATGACAGATGACGTCACTCCGGTTTACAACGATCATAGAAGGTGACATCATGACGGTTCAACAAACTACAAGAAGATATTGAAGATGAAGATTTTTTGCTAAGGATTGACATGAACCTGTTCAAATCAATCTGGGGCCTAATGTTGGGGATATTACTACTGGGCGTAAACCGGCCTATCTGTGATGGGTTAACTTCGTCAGTAGTTAAAGTATGTTAAAGCCCAAGAAGGCAGATGAGGGCCTAAGGCCCATAGTCGGTTCAACGCTTATAGCCGTAAACCGGCGTTGGTATGTAACTTGTATTGTAAGTTAGGAATAAGTAGACCAAACCGGACGCGTCTATGAGCCGGTGTTGGGACTCTGTAAACCGACGGGCGTCACCCATGTATATAAGGGGACGACCTGGCGGCGGTTCAAGGACAACAGACAACAACTCGAGACTTAGGCGAAGCTTGTTTGCTCCCTAGTCATCGAAACCCCATCAATTCCATCACAACTAGACGTAGGCTTTACCTTCATCGAAGGGGCCGAACTAGTATAAATTCCCTTGCGTCACTGTGTCCACTTCAACCCCTTTAAGCTAACCAGTCGCGATGGCTCCACGACTAAGTCCTCACCCTAGGACATCTGCCATGACAAAACCACGACACCAACCCCAGCAGATAGTAACCCAGTTCCTGTTGACACAGCACCATCTCCACCATAGAGCTCCCAAACAAGAGCAGTTAGTAAGGCAGCTCTAGTGCCCAAAGGGCCAGTACTACCACGGCGAACCCCAACTCCACCAGTTAGTATGCCTATTCCTGTGGAGGAAGGACAACCAGCTAGTCATAGTTTAGCATCTATCGCATTTGATGTTGTTAAATCGTGTGTGCGTATCTTCCCATCTTGGAAATATTATACTGAAGATGAAGGAAAATGCCAGTTGCAGGTGTCTGTCCAGGAGTTATGTCTAAGTAATGTTATTCATGGCAATTACTTTGCTTTGTCCCATACACCCTACCTCCATGATGGTTATAATACAGTAAATTTTCCCATTTTTCTCTATAGAGAAGGACCGATTTGGAAACTCGGGATGAGGTAACCTGTGCTAATACCTCTGCTATCTTCAAGAATGCTTGGTGGCAGTATCGGAATTACCTGAAGAAAACGTACTTCACCGACAAAGAAACTCATCAAATTCCCATACGTTCTCCTGAGACACATTTACTGGACGATGACTAGGAACGCCTTGTTCTGTACTGGTCCCGACCCAAGAATGTGGTAAGGTCTATGAGCTCATTTTCTATTTTTAAGTACTATATTCTTGCGTCTTACTGTACTCTGTTCATGTAGAACAAGTGCCTAAACCTGGAGAACAAATGTTCTAATTTAAGATTCCATTGCTATCATAGTTCAAAAAAGCGCTAGGCGTTAATTGTGCGTTTTGCCACCGCCTTGCGCTTTACTGACCAAAGCGCATGCTTATGCGCAGTTATGCACAGATTAAGCATAGTTATGCGCAATGCGTTTCGCCAACACCTAGAGCCTAGGCGCGCCTTTTTTAACTATGATTGCTATTGTGCATACTGCTTTGCTCTTGTATCACTGTATTTACTCATACAAACTTATTTTTAAATTGAAGGATCCAATCGAAACTGCAATGGCACATCAGGTATGTTCAGACATGTTTCTTTAACAGGCTTGCTCTTATCAATAGCTCTGCTGATTTCAATTTCAATTGTCTATACAGTTGACTTCTCATATCATGCACATTACTAGCATCACAATAGAGCCAATAGTGTTGTTGTACATGTAGACCCGTGGTACCCATCTGAAATCTTGTTGTGTCATGTAGTTTCCCACGCTTTGTAGTCTTTCACTGATGTTTTGTCTTGAGCTGATATGATTTGAACCGTGTCTCTATTTTGATTTGGCAAGACAATGTAGTGACCATAGGACATAGATATATGTTTGTTTGATGCTTTTATTATGTACTAGTACTTGGCAATAGAAGACTTGGTAGTTTAATCTTGTCCACCTTACTAATGAACTGGTTCACCGAAATGAGTTTCATATACTAGTACATGCTGAACTGTTATGTGTCTGCTTGTTTCTTCTTTTAGAATGCTGACAAAATATTGGGGAAGAGTGCCTTATTAAGAAATGGTAAAGGAAGTTATGCAGATAAGGTTCAGGATAGTGACACATCCTTGTTGGTCTCCAACAAAGGTGATAAAACAGCTAAGGAAGGCTATCTCGAAGACAGTGAGACAACCCCGAAGTCTTGTCTTGGTTTAGTGTTGGAGTTACTGGACACTACCTCTTGCACAAGCTATTCAAACTAACTCCCTGAATCAGTTTGGTTTCTTGAGTCTCAACTACAAGCTGAAAGACATCGACCAGCTGTGCTGTGACAAGAAGCGGAAGGACTACGGAAGTCCTGGAGCATTCAAATGCATACTTTCTGGTGCAACAACAAGCGTTGGAGGATTTTAGCGCCAAACAGGACAAAGCTAATAAGCTTGCTAAGCTTATTGCCAGCATGGTGGATACCACGTTTCTTGAGCTCTTATGAAGTTGTTTCAGTTATGCTCTTGTTTTGCTGCCGCGTTTATTTGCACTGGTGGCCAATTTTGATGACCAATGTATGTAATATGCTGCTTTGTTCCCTATATTTGCACTGGTGGCGAACTTTGATGCCCAGTGGATGTAATATGTGTAATAGCAGTAATAGGCTAGCGTTAATTGCTTGCTTATTTATTTCCTTATTGTCTTGTTTAGTTGTTTGCTTGTAGTCACTGCAGTTCTTTTTCTATGTTTTTCTAATAATCATGGCAACACACAGACTGTTGTAACCATGGGCCTCCTGCGGGCCGTATTATCCATGGGCCTTCTACAGGCCGTAGGATCCATTGGCCTTCTATACGGGCCGTATGATCCATGGGCCTTCTATGGGGCGTATCATCATTTCGCCAATCATGGGTCATACTATTCATGGACAATAATGGGTCGTTTATTGGCCGTATTAGATAACTCTATGAAAACAGCCAACAGGTTTTTTTCGACATGAAAACGGCCCAACGTATTAACGGGCCGCAAATGGGCCGACTGTAACCACGGGTTGAATTTGGCCCACAAGCAAAAAATGACAGTAACGGGCCGTAAGTAACTGAATGCTGGAAATGAGCCCAACATTAAATGGGCCCTGAGAAGGCCGAAAGATATCATGGGCTGGAAACGGCCCAATGGAATGATGGGCCATTAATGGGTATAAAGTGATACACTGTTCATTACGGGCCAGTTTTACCACGGGCCGTTAAGGGCCGAGGGTTACTAAGGGCATCATATGGGCCGAAAGACGTCATGGGCCATACATGGGTCGGAAGTTAAAATGGGCTGGAATTATATTGGACGTCCCAGATGATGCTACTGGGCCTAATTTGGATAGGCTGTAAACGGGCCCTGGGATAGCGGGCTGTAAATGGGCTATATGCGAACACGCTGTTAACAGGCTTGCCGCGGGGCCGGCCCGCCACCTTTTGACCAAGTCAAACGGGCCGACCTTTTCACATGAATGGGCCTCTATTGGGCCGTGCCACGTGTCGACGTATCATAGGCGCTTTGTGTCCAATGAGTGGATGACATCTGTCCCAACGGTGAGCCGACACGTGTTTCCTCCAGCCAATGATGATTTTACACGTGGAAAATCCCCATTGGTCGGGGCTGTTAACGGGTTATCGGATCCAAAACCGGACCCGATAGATTAACGGCGTTCCGTTACGGTGGATGCCATGTGTCGGTCACCCTTGACGAAAGCACTTCTGTGAAGCATGATTTATCATCATGGAAGTGGACACTTCGTGATGATAATTTTGGTAATGTCATGGAACACTTCTACGACAGCACAAGTATGACTATCTTGATTCTATCATATATTTGTCATGGATGTACATGCATGACAAAAAACAAGACCTATTGTGACAAACACATATCATCACAGAAGTGTATTTTTTTGTAGTGATATAGGCATCACGTCCGTGACAAGTAGACCGACTCCTGCCTGCATCTACTACTATTACTCCACACATCGACCGCTATCCAGCATGCATCTAGAGTATTAAGTTCATAAGAACAGAGTAATGCATTAGGCAAGATGACATGATGTAGAGGGATAAACTCAAGCAATATGATATAAACCCCATCTTTTTATCCTCGATGGCAACAATACAATACGTGTCATTTCCCCTGCTGTCACTGGGATCGAGCAACGCAAGATTGAACCCAAAGCTAAGAACATCTCCCATTCTAAGAAAGATCAATCTAGTAGGCCAAACCAAACTACTAATTCGAAGAAACTTAGAAAGATAACCAATCATACATAAAAGAATTCAGAGAAGAACCAAATATTATTCATAGATAATCTTGATCATAAACCCACAATTCATTGGATCTCGGCAAACACACCGCAAAAAGAGTTACATCGAATAGATCTCCAAGAAGATCGAGGAGAAATTTGTATTGAGATCCAAAGATAGAGAAGAAGCCATCTAGCTAATAGCTATGGACACGAAGGTCTGTGGTAAACTACTCACACATCATCGAAGAGGCTATGGTGTTGATGTAGAAGCCCTCCGTGATCGATTCCCCCTCCGGCGGAGCGCCGGAAAAGGCCCCAAGATGGGATCTCATGGGTACAGAAGGTTGCGGCGGTGGAAATAGGGTTTCGTGGTGCTCCTGGATGTTTTCGGGGTACGTAGGTATATATAGGAGGAAGAAGTAGGTCGGTGGAGCCACGAGGGGCCCACAAGGGTGGGGGGCGCGCCCAGGGGGGCAGGCATGCCTCCCTGCCTCGTGGCCTCCTCAGTTGTTACTTGACGTCCACTCCAAGTCCTCTGGATCATGTTTGTTCCAAAAATCACGCTCCCGAAGGTTTCATTCCGTTTGGACTCCATTTGATATTCCTTTTCTGCGAAACACTAAAATAGGCAAAAAAACAGCAATTTGCACTGGGCCTTGGGTTAGTAGGTTAGTCCCAAAAATAATATAAAAGTGTATAATAAAGCCCATTAAATATCCAAAATAGAATATATAATAGCATGGAACAATAAAAAAATATAGATACGTTGGAGACGTATCATGGAGCACTCAGAATGATAGAGATTAAAAGACATGCACTCATCACCAAGGCAAAGTGAATGGTCATATATGAGATATAAAAGATAATATCATCCAAGCAAGCATTAAGGTAGAATATGATCAAACACATGATCATACAAGTATCTCACACACATAGACAAAAGTATCAAACAAGCACACAGAAGAGTATCAACCAAATAACAAAAGACCAAAGAAGTAAAAACACTCTCTCTCGAAGCCTATGATCAATACATTTATCCCCCTTTGGCAACAAGTTACCAAAAAGTTTGAAAATGCATAGTGCTATGCGTCTCTCTAGGCTTGATCTTCAGGAGGTGGTGTTGAGAGGACTCCAAGTACGAAAGCATCTATAGAAGTTGTTGGAGCTGGTAGAGTGGCAACTGGAGGTGGCACTGAAGCTGTGGCTGCTGGTGCTGATGTGGTAGCTCTAGTGTCAGCCATGGGCACTGCAGCAAACCTCTGACCTCTTAGAACTCTCTGAAAGGCATTTGTGGTAGCTTGCCCTTTCCTCTCCTCCACTTCTTCTTTCCCTCACCAGCAGCCTCTCCTCCGGTTAACTTGGAAGTTTCATGAGTGGAGGCTCCGGCTTTTGACATAGGAACTCTCTTGGCAGGTGCCTTCTTGTGCATACTAGGTTTTGTTGCAGCAGCATTCCCATGTTTCTTCTTCAGCACTTTCTTCTTGGAGCTCAATTCCTCCTCAGTAGCCATATAGTCCTCATCCTCAGAGTCTGAGGTTCTCTTCTTGTTCTTGTAGCTGCCTTGGGCAAATTGCTTGGAGTGCCCCTACTGCCCTCATCATAGCTGCTAGAGGGACTAGTGCCCTCAGTCATGTTCACTTGCTCTTCTGATTTGTTCTGGCTATCACTTTGATCAGACATACTGGCAAAGCAAACTGACAGCAAACCCTGTGAATAGATATAGATGAGGTAGAATGGATGAGCATCACCAAGTACAAAGGTTTTGCAAAACATATGAGTCAAAAACTTAGTTTTAGTTCTCCACAGAAAGCATTTCAGAGCTACCGATTTGTTAAACTCGGTGACACCGAAGCAACTTTTGGAGTCTAAACTAGTGAACTCAGTCAGACCGAGTCACAGTTTGGTGACTCCGAGATTGCTAGGGTTTCACGAAGAGTCGAACTCGGTCACACAGATTTGCAACTTTTGGTCAGACCGAAATGTGCAAGTGTTATGGCCTAAGCCAAATAGGTGAGACCGATTTCTACAACTCGGTCGGTCCGAGATGAGTTCGGCGGAAACCTAACCCTAAATTTTCAAATCAAACTTAATCTAATGGAGTTTTTCTCTAGATAGATTGATCTCATACGTGGTAAAGAACATGGCATTGACCTTGTGCTCGGAATCAGAGGTAAAACGAATGCACAAGGGGTCGAACTCATACCCTAGTTCAACGGTGAGTTTGCTACAGCGGCAACGGCGGGGTTGAAATCCGTTGATGGCGACGGAGACCACCGGCGGGAGGTCGCTGGCAACGAGAGGATGATATAGAGACCTGAGGCGACAGAGCAGGACACACGCGGGCTGAGGGGTTTTGAGGAAATTTGCAAAATCTCACCCGTCGGTATATATATCCTGACCCTATCAGTGTGATCGAAAAGTTCTAATCGGTTGCACTAAGATTGATAACCTAGATCAACTCAGTGAACTCGGTATGACCGAAGTGGATGGATCGTCAGACCGAAATGCACAGAGAAGTTTTGGAAGTTTAAGTCTATGACGAATCGGGGACTCCGAGTGCTCCTCACACAGAGTGGTTCGAATCGGACTTGATCAAACTTTGTGATGTAGCATGAATAGAGTTTGAGACGAGAAAAGCATAGATAGCTAGAGGAAGTTCTTAGGCATTCTTGTCCATCCATTTGGCAAAAGAGAAAAAGCCAAACAATCAAACCAACAAATGGATGTCCTCGAATGAGTAAAATATGCAATCAACATCCTCACACAATAAAATGGCAAATGAAAATGTGACAAAGCATGCACAAACACTCTAGCATCTATCAAGCAATTGGCGATGACTAGGTCATCTATATATGAGTATATTGACTTAGGAGTCAAATGAGAACATTTAATCATAGGTCATACTCATCGTTTAAGCTCAAGTGGGGTTACCACTTTTACATAAAGCATTGTTGTGTTCACACCATTAGAGTTGCTTTAGCTCAATTGTTAGACTAAATTTAAGAGGGATAAACTAACCTTGGGTTTTTCGATGATGACTTCATGTAGATGTTGAAGATGTGGATGCTCAATGTTGATGTAGATCATTTGGATCAATCCATTGGAGTGAGTTGCACTTTCAATACCTACACGGGTTAGTCCCACAAGGAACAAACAAGGATATCCATAGACATAGAGTGATGTTCACACAAGGTCCATGAAAGCATTAGGTTACCTTGTCCCTTGTCTTAACAACAAGAGGGTTTGTGACTCCTTGAACTAGTGCAAGATGTGGAAATTTTTTGCACTTGTCCTTGCCAAAATGATATGAGTGAAGTATGTTGGCGGAGTCACCCTCAAGAACTCTCTAGTTCTTCTTCTTCGGGATCCACATCATCTTGATGGGAATCCTTGGAGTTGTAGTCGTACTTGATGAAGTCGAACTTAATGTAGTCTTGGGAACCCACTTGACCAAGGCCTTAGGAGCTTCTTCGAATGCATCAATCTCCTCTTGAAGCTTGTCCTTTTGTTTGTGGTCTTGTGGTGGAAGATCATCTTGAGCTTGTGTCCCTTGGAAAGAAGTAGGATCACACTTCTCTTATTGGGGAACAAATTTCGTCTTGGGGTATTGATCTTCTTCCCACTCAACTCCATTGGCATTGAACTTTCGTTCAAAACCAACACCTTGATTCTTCCGGTGCCTTCCTTCCTTGCGTACAATTTCCTCAAATTGCTTACTCCCGGCAAGGCTCTTGTAAACACCTTTCTCTATAGTTCCCTTCAATAAGCTATTTTCTTGCTAAAGTGTAACTTGGCTAAGAGAATCATTAGTGGAATCAAGAGAACTACTAGAAGCAACAACATTGGATTTAACATGATTATTGTTACTACTAGAAGAAGAATCTTTCTTACTCTTGTTGCTAGATTTAACTTCTGGCATATAAGTAGACAAGAATAAACGCTTGGCAATGTAAGAAGAACTTTTCGTGCGAAGATCATCATTGATTGCTTTTAAGAACTCATGCTCTTGCTCAAGGTTGAGCTTTTCAAAGCATAACTTTTCACGACTCTTTAAAAGCTCTCGATGATCTTCCAATGTAGTTTCATGAGCTAACTTAAGAGTGTTTAGTTCTTCAATTAGATGCTCAATCTCCTTTTAATCATCATCATTTGTTTTATCTTGATTAGCATGATTAATAGCAAGTTCATCATAGTTTTCATCACTAGAGTTGTCAACAAGTAAATCGTCATCACCTAGCAAATCATCTTCATCACTATTGAAATCAGCATACTCGGGGTGTGATACCTTTGGGCCTTTAGCCATGAAGCATCTTCCAATTCCTTCATTTAGTGAGTCAAATATGTCATAGGAGTTGGTTGACACAAGTGCTAGACCGGCAACACCTTCATCTTGAGTATATTTGCTGTCGGAGTGATAACTTCTTTCGGAGTGATGGTCGGAGCCGGATCCGGATACCCATTCACCAACATGAGCTTGATGTCTTCGTTTTGTGTAGCTCTTTGATGATTTGTCCTTCCATTTAGAATCCTTGCTTCTCCGAGAGGATCTTCGTTCATAACGATCATCTCTACTCCTCCTCTCTCTTGGTGGTGATTCTTCTCTTCTACGTCTCCTTTTGGGTGAATCTTATCTTCTTTTGTAGGGGGTCGTACACTCATTGGAGTAGTGTCTGGGTCTTCCACAATTGTAGCAATTACGCTAATGACTCGAAGATCTTTTGTCATTGTAGGACCTTGACTTGGAACTTCTTTCCTTGCTTCTACTCTTGTAGAACTTGTTGAAGTTCTTCCCCATTAGGCTCAATTCCTCATTGAAGGTTTGTTTCTCACTTGATGATGTAGGAGCATCACATGAGCCTTTGTAAGCACCACCTGACTTATTGTGAAGGTCTTCCTTATCCTTGAGTGACATATCATGAGCAACAATTCTTCAATGACTTCCGTTGGCTTGAGATCTTTGTACTTGGGCATCATTTGGATCAATGTGCACATGTTGGGGAACGTAGTAATTTCAAAAAAATTCCTATGCACCCGCAAGATCATGGTGATGCATAGCAACGAGAGGGGAGAGTGTCGTCCACGTACCCTCGTAGACCGTAAGCGGAAGCGTTATGAGAACGCGGTTGATGTAGTCGTACGTCTTCACGATCCGACAGATCCAAGTACCGAACGTACGGCACCTCCGAGTTCAGCACACGTTTAGCTCGGTGATGTCCCATGTCACGCCCTCGATTCTTGTACACTAATAATACACGCAAATGTGTATGATCAGGATCAAGGACTCACGGGAAGATATCACAACACAACTCTAGACACAAATTAAAATAATACAAGCTTTATATTACAAGCCAGGGGCCTCGAGGGCTCGAATACACAAGAGTCAGTGGAAGCAACAATATCTGAGTACAGACATAAGTTAGACAAGTTTGCCTTAAGAAGGCTAGCACAAAAGCATCTACGAACGAAAAGGCAAGGCCTCCTGCCTGGGAGCCTCCTAACTACTCCTGGTCGTCGGCGGCCTCCACATAGTAGTAGGCACCCTCAGTGTAGTAGCAGTCGTCGTCGAAGCTGGCGTCTGGATCCTGGGCTTCACCATCTAGTTGCGACGTCCGAGAAGAATGGAAAAGGGGGAAAGGGGGGGCAAAGCAATCGTGAGTACTCATCCAAAGTACTCGCAAGCAAGGATCTACACTACATATGCATCGGTATCAATGAAATGGGCTGTAGCTGTGGACTGAACTGCAGAATTCTAGAAGAGAAGGGGAAAGCCTAGCCTATCAAAGACTAGCATCTTCAAGCAGCACCAAACATCTTGCAGCATCAGAAGAGAGATAAGAGTAGCATAAAGTAAAGTAGTAGTAGTGTTATCAACCTCGGCCAGAGATCCTTTCTCGACTCCCTGCGAGAAAGCAATCCCAGAGCCACACTATCCAATTCTCATCACAATCCATTTCTCATCACGAGTATCCAGTTCTAGTTGTATCGATCGGGATACAACTCCAAGTGTCCGTTACCGTAGGACAGGCTATCGATAGATGTTTTCTTCCCTGCAGGGGTGCACCAACTTACCCATCACGCTCGATTAACTCCGGCCGGACACATTTTTCTGGGTCATGCCCGGCCTCGGCCAAACAATACGCCGCAACCCGACCTAGGCTTAATAGAGAGGTCAGCACGCCGGACTAAACCTATGTCCCAAGGGTCATGGGCCATTGCCCCGGGAACTCCTGCACGTTGCGAACGCGGCCGGTGAGCAGACCTAGCTACCTCCTTAAAAAAGGAAGGTGCTTACCAGTCCAACCCAGCGTGCACCGCTCAGTCGCTGGCGTCTATTAAGCTTCGGTTGATGCATACGACGCAGAAGGCCCATACTATGCCCACGTGATGGTTAGTGCTATCAGGCCAGAGGCCCCTCGGATCAAATATCCAAATCATAGTGGATTAGGAACGTGCGGTAACAAGCAGAGACTCACGAAAGATGTGACCCCGTTGCCCCGTCTCGAGGACTTGCGGCAAGGGCTAGGAATGCCCGGCCACGCCTCATAATTATCTCGCGGGCACCCTCCAGGTCAACCCGTCTCCACATCACTCACAGGTACCCCTTAGGGTCGACCCGCCTTTCCAAGTAACATATGTAAAGTCCAAGTATCCGTGTGTCCAAACATCAAGGGGAAAACCCAAGGAATCACCCCCGGTGAATTCACTCGATGTAATCATCAAGGTGAATGTAAGAGGAACCATCCCCGAGGTTCACACTTGAGGGGTTGCACGACAGAGTCGTATCGGAAGTGGTTAAGGCAGAATCACCCTCGATGACCACGACCGTATAGCTACACTATAGGGTTAACATCAGAAGTGTTGTAGAGGTCTCACCCTTGGCACTCGATAGTAACCAGTAGTGTCGAGCAACTAAGGGGAAAGTGATGTGCGGTGCCAGGGCATGGTCTTCGATTGTAACGCCCTCGATGCGGCTATAGCTCCCACGTGTCGAGGCACGACTTAGAGACATAACCGCATTGAAAGCAATGTCGCAAGTTAGGCAATCTTCACAACGTCCCAAGTAATATAGATAATAAAAGGGGAGATTCATAGTTGGCTTACACTCGCCACGTCAATCAAAGTACATAAATAGCATTACAACATTCAAACACTCATGGCCCGACTATGGCGCCAAAATAAAAGAACAACCCAACATGCGACACGGTCCCGATCACCCCAACTGGGAACCACTACTGATCATTAGGGAAAGACACGTAGTATCAGCGTGAATCCTCGTCGAACTCCCACTTGAGCTCAAGCGCGTCATCTGGAATGGAATCATCAGGTCCTGCATCTGGTTTGGAAGTAATCTGTGAGCCATAGGGACTCAGCAATCTCGCACCCTCACGATCAAGACTATTTAAGCTTAAAAGGTAAGGCAAGGAAAAATATGTGGAGCTGCAGCAAGCGACTAGCATATATGGTGGCTAACCTGTTCGCAAAAGAGAGCGAGAAGAGAGGGCAAAGCGCGAGCGAGAATCTAGAGAACAACCTGCGCAAGCATTACGCCAACACAGTGTTCACTTCCCGGACTCCGCCGAGAAGAGACCATCACGGTAACTCACACAGTTGATTCATTTTAATTAAGTTAAGATTCAAGTTATCTACAACCGGACATTAACAAATTCCCATCTGCCCATAACCGCGGGCACGGCTTTCGAAAGTTCAAATCCCTGCAGGGGAGTCCCAACTTAGCCCATGACAAGCTCTCACGGTCAACGAAGGAATAGACCTCCTCCCGAGACGTTCCGATCAGACTCGGTATCCCGGTTCTTCAAGACACTTTGACAGGTTAAAACAAATCCAGCAACACCGCCCGAATGTGCCGACAAATCCCGATAGGAGCTGCACATATCTCTTTCTCAGGGCACACTCAGATTGTCTAAACTTTTTGTAGGCCAGCCCAGAGTTTCCCCTGGTAGCCACCGGCGGCTGACGAGTTGGACTAACACTCAGAGGAGCATTGGCCCGGGGGGGTTTAAATAAGATGACCCTTGGGCTCCGGAAACCCAAGGGAAAAATAGGCTAGGTGGCAAATGGTAAAACCAAGGTTGGGCATTGCTGGAAAAGCTTTAATCAAGGCGAACTATCAAGGGGTTCCCATTATAACCCAACCGTGTAAGGAACGCAAAATCCGGGAACATAACAACGATATGACGGAAACTAGGGCGGCAAGAGTGGAACAAAACACTAGGCGAGAGGCCGAGCCTTCCACCCTTTACCAAGTATATAGATGCATTAGGATACCAAGGCAATATAATGATATCCCAACAAGTAAATAATGTTCCAACTAGGAACAACCTCCAATCTTCACCTGCAACTAGCAACGCTATAAGAGGGGCTGAGCAAAGCGGTAACATAGCCAATCAACGGTTTGCTAGGACATGGTGGGTTAGAGGTTCACCCCGGATATGATTTACCCAATTTGTACTCCAACTCTTGCCGTTTCTGGCCTTAAGTTATTTTATTTTCTCGGGTTCGGGTCTTTGTCTCCATGTATTGTTATCGTTGTCATGCATCTCATATCATGTCATCATGTGCATTGCATTTGCATACGTGTTCATCTCATGCATTCGAGCATTTTCCCTGTTGTCCGTTTTGCATTCCGGCACTTCGTTCTCCTCCGGTGGTCATTTCTACCTTTCTTTTGTGTTTGGGGATTAAACATTTCCGGATTGGACCGAGACTTGCCAAGCGGCCTTGGTTTACTACCGGTAGACCGCCTGTCAAGTTTCGTACCATTTGGACTTCGTTTGATGCTCCAACGGTTAACCGAGGGACCGAAAAGGCCTCGTGTGTGTTGCAGCCCAACTCCCCTCCAATTTGGCCCAAAACCAACCAAAACCCTCTCCATCATCTAGAGCGTTCGATCACGATCGCGTGGCCAAAAACCGCACCTCATTTGGACACTCCTAGCTCCCTCTATGCCTATATATAGATCCCCTCTCGAAAATCCCGGGTCTCCTCTCCCCCTAACCCTAAAAAAATCCCCTAGCGCCGCCGCCGGACACGTCCGTCCCGGGCGGACGAAGTCGCGCCGCCACCCCGCACCAGTGGCGTAGCGCCACGTGGCGCCTCAACGCCCCCGCGCCGCCGGCCCGGTCAGGCCCATCGCCGGCCCCCGAGGCCCGCGCGCCAGCGCCGCCCA
>NC_041380.1:49087977-49104375 GCF_002162155.2 Triticum dicoccoides | reverse complement strand
CTCGCCCCGCCTCCTTGCTCCTCCTCGCCGGCGCCCGGAGCCCGCACCCGCCACTGCCTCCTCGCCATGGTCGCCGCCCCGCCGCCGTGCTCCACCTCGCCGCCCGCCGCCACCTAGTCGCCGGTCGCCGCGCCGCATCGCCGTGGTCGCCATCACCGGCTCCCGCCTCCTCCTCCCTCCTCGACGTCCGCGCCGCCCCGGCAAGTCCGACTCCGACCCCTCCGGAGAACTTCCTCCCTCCGGTGGACAGTGATTCCGGCCATCCTCGAAGTCCGTGCTCCGGCGAGATCCGATCTGGATCTGGAAACCCTAGGGTTGACCCCTTGTTTTTTCCCCAAGTCTGCAGTTTATATGCCCTTGTTCATTGTGTCGTAACTCCTCATCCGTAGCTCCGTTTTGGGCATATAGCATATCAAAATGTTCGCCTCAAAGAGCACGTCATTTCTTCTCACTGCATCATTTTCATTTGAGTTCATCTTGATGCCTGAAATGCTGTTAGAAGTGTGCTATTTGAGATAATTGTCAGATCTGCTACTCCATTTAGTTATTTGTCATTTCTGCCATGATTATTGTGTGCATGATATGCCCATGAGCTCTACATGTGTTTTTTACATGTTTTGCCATCTTTCCAGAGGTGCAACCCATGTAATTTTTTGATGTGTGTGGTGACTAGCACAAGCTTGCAAAGTGAGGCACTGGTAATGCTGATTTCAGGGACTTAGCATTTTCACTAAGTCCTTGATCTGTTTATCTCATATGGCCATATGTTCATGTTGTTTTCTAGTGATCCGTGCCTCTTTTGAGGATGATCAGTAAGGATGTTTTGTTAATATTGTAGTGCTCTATCCATACATGTCTTTGTTTGCAATTATGGAGCACCCTAGCTTGAGTCAATCGAGCTCTACTTTTGCTATTTCGTGAATCTGGGCAGATTGTCTACTTGTTAGCAATTTTGTCGAGGGTGTTGTAGTTGATCCGTGCATGCTATGTTATATTTCTTGCCATGTCTAGCTTGCATTTTGTGTATTATTGATGGGTGTATGCTTAGATTTTCATTACTTGCTCTGTAGTGAGTGCATCGAGCTTGTAAACATGCCTACTTGATATCTGTTTTCAGCATGCTCCAGTTTTCACTAAGTCTGAGAACTGATTATGTTTTTGCCATGTTCACATGCTTGCAATTGTATTTTCTGATCCCTTTTGGCTCAAGGTCACTAAGGGACTTTTGTTAAGATCTTTGAGTATCTTCATGCCATGCTTTACTTTTCCATGTTCAGGTCCTGTAGAATATAGTTTTCATGCGCCAAAGAGTGCTATCTGATCTGAAATTCCAGACAAGTGTTAATTTCACTAAGTCTGAAATCTGTTTGCCAAATGCATTTTTGCCATTCTTGTTTGAACCTGTTAATGTATGAATTGGCCATAGCTCAGTGCTAGTCTTTTGTTAAGCATCTTGAGTGGATCCCTGCCATGTATTTTGTTGCCATGTTTGAGTGATGTAGCATGTTCGTCTTGTTGCAATTAGATGGCTACTTGCTGTAAATCGCAGAACATGGTCATATTTGAATTGCTTGCCATTTCCAAACTGTGACTCCGATTCTGGCGTTCTTTATATCGTTTTCAAGCGATTTCATCTCATCTTTCCAGTGGCACACTTGGATTTCCATGTTGAGGCCAGGTTCATTCATTCCTAGTCAAATCTTGCATATGCATCACATATTGCATCCTGCATAGCATACGATCTTTGCATCATGTTGTTTGAGTTTACACGTGGTTGATTGTGTCCTTCTTGCTTGTTTGTCTTGTTTGGGTAGAGCCGGGAGATGAGTTCGCTAACGAGGAGCCCATTGAGTTTGCTTTCGAGGATCCAGTCAACTCTGACAACTTTGCAGGCAAGATGATCATACCCTCGAAATCACTACTATTTTTGCTTTGCTAGATGCTCGCTCTTTTGCTATGCCTATGCTACGATGCCTACCACTTGCTTATCATGCCTCCCAAATTGCCATGTCAAACCTCTAACCCACCATGTCCTAGCAAACCGTTGATTGGCTATGTTACCGCTTTGCTCAGCCCCTCTTATAGCGTTGCTAGTTGCAGGTGAAGATTGGAGGTCGTTCCTTGTTAGAACATTATTTACTTGTTGGGATATCATTATATTGCCTTGTTATCTTAATGCATCTATATACTTGGTAAAGGGTGGAAGGCTCGGCCTCTCGCCTAGTGTTTTGTTCCACTCTTGCCGCCCTAGTTTCCGTCATGTCGGTGTTATGTTCCCGGATTTTGCGTTCCTTACGCGGTTGGGTTATAATGGGAACCCCTTGATAGTTCTCCTTGATTAAAGCTTTTCCAGAAATGCCCAACCTTGGTTTTACCATTTGCCACCTGGCCTCTTTTTCCCTTGGGTTTCCGGAGCCCGGGGGTCATCTTATTTAACCCCCCGCCCCCCGGGCCAGTGCTCCTCTGAGTGTTGGTCCAACTCGTCAGCCGCCGGTGGCTACCAGGGGAAACTCTGGGCTGGCCTACCGGAAGTTTAGACAATCTGAGTGTGCCCTGAGAAAGAGATATGTGCAGCTCCTATCGGGATTTTTCGGCACATTCGGGCGGTGTTGCTGGATTTGTTTTAACCTGTCGAAGTGTCTTGAAGAACCGGGATACCGAGTCTGATCGGAACGTCTCAGGAGGAGGTCTATTCCTTCGTTGACCGTGAGAGCTTGTCATGGGCTAAGTTGGGACTCCCCTGCAGGGATTTGAACTTTCGAAAGTCGTGCCCGCGGTTATGGGCAGATGGGAATTTGTTAATGTCCGGTTGTAGATAACTTGAACCTTAACTTAATTAAAATGAATCAATTGTGTGAGTTACCGTGATGGTCTCTTCTTGGCGGAGTCCAGGAAGTGAACACGGTGTTGGCGTAATGCTTGCGTAGGTTGTTCTCTAGATTCTCGCTCGCGCTTTGCCCTCTCTTCTCGCTCTCTTTTGCGAACAGGTTAGCCACCATATATGCTAGTCGCTTGCTGCAGCTCCTCATATTTTTTTCCTTGCTTTACCTATAAGCTTAAATAGTCTTGATCGCGAGGGTGCAAGATTATTGAGTCCCCGTGGCTCACAGATTACTATTAAACCAGATGCAGGGCCTGAGGATTCCGTTCCAGATGACGCGCTTGAGCTCAAGTGGGAGTTCGATGAGGATTCACGCTGATACTACGTGTCTTTCCCTGATGATCAGTAGTGGTGCCCAGTCGGGGTGATCGGGACCATGTCGCATGTTGGGTTGTTCTTTTATTTTGGCGCCGTAGTCAGGCCATGAGTGTTTGAATGTTGTAATGCTATTTATGTACTTTGATTGACGTGGCGAGTGTAAGCCAACTATGTATCTCCCCTTTTATTATCTATATTACTTGGGATGTTGTGAAGAGTGCCTAACTTGCGACATTGCTTTCAATGCGGTTATGTCTCTAAGTCGTGCCTCGACACGTGGGAGCTATAGCCGCATCGAGGGCGTTACAAGTTGGTAATCAGAGCCTTCCCCGACCTTAGGAGCCCCATTGCTTGATCGTTTTTAGCAGCCGTTGTTGAGTCACAAAAAAATGTTTTGAGTCATTTAGGAATTATATATCGGAGAGTTTAGGAATTCTTTTTACTCACTAGTCTCCTCATCGCTCTGGTAAGGCATCCTAACGTAGAGTTTTGACTCTTCTCTTCTTAAATTTCACAAAAAAAACTTAGGATGACGCGGGTATCTTGGAATCGTTCTGATGTTTTTGTGACGAGAACATTGTTCTTGGTGCCTCCTGTCTTTAGGGGTTGTGGCAGTGTCCCGGGGAGTTGAGCTCCGAGGTGTTGTCGTCACAATTTTATCGTTGCAGTTCTGGAATACCTGAGTTTAGTACGCCGACATCGAAAATCTCTTTTATGCAGTTCGTTGGTGAGATAACCTCGACGCCACCCAGTACTGGGGCGGGAGTTCGGGAGTATCACCATAACTTGTATAACGGATGCTTTTCGAAGGTTGAGGTAGATGGTTTCCGAAGTTTTTCTCGGTTATGTGTTGAAGGATGGATACAGCTGGATGTAGGATTTGCTAGATTTGGGTGAGATATTATGCTTCCCCTGTATCCCCAACACCTGATTGCATAACCGGAAAGGTTCGGGAGTTTCATAGGTGGGAATTCTTGTAGCTGTAGCTCGTCTTCCACGGATATTTGGTTTGAGATTGGGATTTCTTACCGAGTATTCGTTCTTGATCCTTACCCTGTTGATTTATTTCTCTACCTAAATTCTAAGTGGCTTCTCAATTTATGGATATGTGACCATTTCAAGAGGAATGCATTCGTTCATTCTATTCGGATGTGAAGACTTTATGTTGCAATTTTCATTCCATTGGATTCAGCTTCAATATTTGTGTGTCAATCTGCTAATGGTTGTCACCCTCTTCAGGATGGCTCCCGCTAAGAGCACCAATCAGAATCAGAATCAAGATCCGCCACCACCTTCACCTCCTCCGGAGGCATGACAAGCTATGATGGCCGCAACCAATGCAAACATGCAGTTGATCATGCAAATTCTCCAAGAGCGCAATCAAGCGAACCAAGGCAACCAAGGCAACAATCAGAATCACTTTGCTACACTCAACCAGTTCCTTGCAAATCAGCCAAAGACTTTCAGCAATTGTGTTGAGGCAACTGATGCTGACGATTGGCTCGTGGATCTGTGCAAGCATTTCGAGTGCAGTAACGTCAGGCCTGAGGACTTTGTCAAGTTCGCTTCCTTCCAACTCAAAGACCAAGCTGCAGAATGGTTCCGGCAGTACAAGGATTCCAGAGGTGGACGTGTGATTACCTGGGATGAATTTCGTCAAGACTTCAAAGCTCATCATATCCCTTAGAGCATGGTTGAAAGCAAGCGTGAGGAATTCCGTAACCTGAAGCAAGGCTCTTTGTCTGTCTATGACTACAACAAGTTGTTTCAGAAGCTCGCCCGCTTTGCTAAGCAGGATGTCCCTGATGAGAAGAGCATGATATACCAGTTCAGGGGTGGTCTCAGAGAAGAAATCCAGCTAGCTCTTGTTCTCTTTGAGCCCTTGAGGTACGATGAGTTCTACAACATGGCATTGAAGCAAGAGGCTGCTCAACTCAGGTGTGATGCTTCCAAGAAGCGAGTCAGAGACACTACTCCTTCTTCCTCTACTCAAGTGGCCAAGCAGCAGAAGTATTGGCTTCCTCCTCCTCTGTTCCGTCAGCCATATCAGCAGAAGAGCAAAGGTGGTAGTGGATCTTCCCACCCACCCAACCCTGGCTTTCAGAACAAGACTTCATCTCAAGCTCCAAGATCGAGTGCTCTGTATCACCGTCCGCTTTCAGAGGTCATGTGCAACAAGTGCCAACAGAAGGGCCACTATGCCAACAAGTGTTTCAACCAGAGGCGTCTTCCTCCTCCTCCTCCTATGAGATCGGCAAGTACAGTTGTGGTCAAGCATAACCCCAAGTACGCCATGGTCAATATGGTGAATGCAGCTCAAGCAGAGGATTCATCAGATGTCATCATGGGTAACCTTCCTGTTAACGATGTTCCCACAAAAGTTCTTTTTGACACTGGTGCATCGCATTGTTTTATCTCGAGACCTTTTGCATCTAAGCATGGGTGGTTTTCTCAAGTTATGCATAAACCGTTAGCAGTTGTCTCTCCGGGTAGATGTTTTCTCACTAACTACGAGGTTCCGGATATTTCTATCTCGATGGGTTATTTCAAGTTTCTGGCTTCTCCAATGATCCTTGGTAACTCGAATATTGATCTTATTCTCGGGATGGATTGGCTTTCTAAGCACAAGGCTCAGCTTGATTGTGCAGCCAGGCAGATTCAATTGACTCATTCTTCTGAGGATGTAATTGTCTTTGCTGCTGGGGATAATACAATCCGTCTGTTTTCTCTCAATGAGAAGGGTGAACTGGATGCCATCTCACAAATTCCAGTCGTTTGCGAATATCAAGACGTCTTTCCAGAAGAGCTTCTAGGAATGCCTCCGCACCGGCCAGTTGAATTCGTCATTGATCTTGAGCCTGGCACGGAACCTGTGTGCAAGCGTCCTTACAAGCTCGGACCTGAAGAGTTGAAGGAGCTGAAGAAGCAACTCAATATTCAAGAGAGAATGGGTCTCATCCGACCTAGTTCTTCTCTGTGGGGTTGTGGTGTTCTTTTTGTGAAGAAGAAGGATGGAACGGACCGACTTTGTGTTGATTACCGTCCATTGAACAAGAAGACTATCAAGAACAAATCCCCACTTCCCAACATCAACGAGCTGTTCGAACAACTCAAAGGTGCCCAAGTATTCTCCAAGCTTGATCTCCGTATGGGTTATCATCAGATTCGAATCCGTGAGCAAGATATCCCCAAGGCGGCTTTCAGGACAAGCTATGGTTCATATGAATACACTGTCATGTCTTTTGGCCTCGTCAACGCTCCTCCGACTTTCTCCCGCATGATGAACTTCATCTTCAACGCCTACACCAATGACTTCGTTTTGGTCTATCTCGACGACATTCTGGTTTTCTCGAAGAACAAGGAAGATCATGCCAAGCATTTGCGTTTGGTACTCGATAAGCTAAGGGAACACCAGTTCTACGCCAAGTTCTCCAAGTGCGAATTTTGTCTTGATGAAGTTCTTTATCTTGGTTATATCATCTCTGCCAAGGGCATTGCGGTGAATCCTGAGAAGGTGTCTGCAATTGTGAATTGGGAACCTCCTCAGAACGTGAAGCAACTCCGTAGCTTCCTCGGTCTCGCAAGCTATTGTCGAAGATTTGTTGAAAACTTTTCTAAGATTGCGAAGCCTCTCTCAAATCTTCCCAGAAGCACATCAAGTACGTTTGGTCTCCGGAGTGTCACATTGCTTTCAACACTTTGAAAGAGAAATTGGTCACCGCTCTAGTTCTGACTCCGCCTGATGAATCCAAGCCGTACGAGGTCTTTTGTGATGGCTCTCTCCAAGGTCTTGGCGCAGCGTTGACGCAAGAGAAGAAAGTTGTGGCTTATACCTCTCGCCAGTTGAAGCCCAACGAGAAGAACTACCCCACTCATGATTTTGATTTGGCGGCAGTTGTGCATGCTCTTTTGACTTGGAGACATCTCTTATTGGGAAGAAAAGTGGACATTTTCATTGACCACAAGAGTCTCAAGTACATCTTCACTCAGCCTAATCTCAACCTCAGGCAGAATCGATGGGTCGAAATGATTTAAGAGTATAATCCGAGTATCGAGTATACTCCAGGCAAGGCCAATGTGATTGCTGACGCATTGAGCAGGAAGGCTTATTGCAGCTCCTCATATTTTTTCCTTGCTTTACCTATAAGCTTAAATAGTCTTGATCGCAAGGGTGCGAGATTGCTGAGTCCCTATGGCTCACAGATTACTTCCAAACCAGATGCAGGACCTGATGATTCCATTCCAGATGACGCGCTTGAGCTCAAGTTGGAGTTCGACGAGGATTCACGCTGATACTACGTGTCTTTCCCTGATGATCAGTAGTGGTGCCCAGTTGGGGTGATCGGGACCATGTCGCATGTTGGGTTGTTCTTTTATTTTGGCGCCGTAGTCGGGCCATGAGTGTTTGAATGTTGTAATGCTATTTATGTACTTTGATTGACGTGGCGAGTGTAAGCCAACTATGTATCTCCTCTTTTATTATCTATATTACTTGGGATGTTGTGAAGATTGCCTAACTTGCGACATTGCTTTCAATGCGGTTATGTCTCTAAGTCGTGCCTCGACACGTGGGAGCTATAGCCACATCGAGGGCGTTACATCGATCCCCTTGATCGGGTCTTCGATGATGAAGCAGGGGCAACCGGGACAAGGTGGGGGTCACTGATGGATCACTAACCAACCTATACTAAGCAGTTTAGGATAAGCAGGTAAGGTACAATGAGTAGGTTACAAAAGTAGGCTATGCATCAGAATAGGAGCAAACAATAACGGTAGCAAAATCTAATGCAAGCATGAGAGAATGGAATGGACGATATCAAGATGATCAAAGGGGGGCTTGCCTGGTTGCTCTGGCAAGGAGGGGTCGTCGTCGACGTAGTCGATCACAGTGGCATCAGCAACAGTCTCAGGGTCTATCGGAGAGAAGAGGGGGAAGAAACAGTAAATACAAGCAAACACAAGCATGACATGACGAAAGCAACAATAGAGGTGTTCTAACGCAGTGTTACTCGATACCAACGAAGTGGGAGTAACATCCGGGAATGTTTTCCCGAAGTCCGGCATTTTTGGAACAGATGAAACGAAGGGGAAAGGTTGCATGTTCGTTATGCTAGGGACGTGTGGAAGATGAACGGACTGCGTATTCAGAATCGTCTCGCTGTTCTGAGCAACTTTCATGTATAAAACTTTTTCATCCGAGCTACGGTTTATTTTATATGAATTATTAAAGTTTATTGCATTTTCTAAAATTACTGGTTTTATTATAAATTCGAAAATTAAATAGCAAAAGCTAAGTGTACCCACATGTGTACCCAGTAGTGGGCACAGAGAGACTGACAGTGGGGCCAGGGGCGTGCTGAGTCAACTGGATCAACGTTCAACATGTCCTGGGTTGACTGGTCAAAACTGGACAGTGGGGCTCATGTGTCATAGGGCCATTTGTTGACAGATTGTTTAATTAGCCCAATTAGTGGTGGGGGCCATAAGTCATACACTAAGTAGCATCTAAGGTTAGTACTAATACCAATTTGAGGTTAGCTAAATAAGATTAATCCTAATCTAATGGACGGCCGTTTGGTAGTGGCTCAAGCCGGCCATGGTGTGGTTGTGCACCACGCACAAGCACACAAGCACATGGCCATGGCTACTAGTAGCAGCAAATGCCAGCAGCGGATCAGCAGAGGCAGCGGCAACGCAACTAGTAGTAGGTGCATCAAGCAGCAGCGGTACAGCAACAAATAGGTAACGGCAAAAACAGCCGGCAGAGCAGCGGAGCAGCGGCGGCAGTACCTACGCAAGGAGCAGGCAGCCGCAACTAAGAGCAGCGACAGCAAGCAGTGTAGAGCAGCAGCAGAGTAGCTAAGCAGCACCGACAGCAGGCACCAGCGCCAGCGACGGCAAGCGGCAAGAACGGCGGCCGGTGCTCACCAAGAAGCAACATCAGCAGCAAGAGTACCAGCAAAGCAGTAGCAGTAGCAGCAAAGCAAAAGCAACAGCAGCTGGCAAGAGCGCAGGCGAGCGAGGGCATGTGCGTGGCGGCGGCGTGGGTTGACGAACAGGGGGCGCGACCACGCGCGGGGGCGTGGCCGGCTTGGGGCTCGCAGGGGCGGCGCGCACGAGACACGGCCGCGGGCGCGATGCAGGGGATTTCGGGCACGGCCGGTGCGTGACGAGCGTGAAGTTGAGCGCGGCGGTTACGACATCTACGGCGACGGAAACAACACGGAGGAGATGGGAAATGAGCGGGGCTGTGGGGACCCGGACTCATAAGTCGTGATCACCGAATGCACGTGTACAGTGATCCTAGAGATCAATGCTCACTGAACACACAGAAGTTGAATAACGAGAGTCTTACATCCATACATACCGTATTGCACAAGTAGGACCATTATGGCCGAGTCTTGAGTATAACATCGCAGCGGAAATCTTCGTCGATAACTTGGACCCATGCCATCTGCCTTAACCCTACAGGCATTCTGACTGGGAAGCGTCCTAGCTCGCATGTTCGTCACGAAGTATTCTTCATCATATCCTGTTCTTTCATGCCTGGCCAATAAAATAACCAGTGGCAAGCCAATGAGTAGTTTGAATGTACTCGCAAGCAACCCATATTTTGGTTCAAGATACAACAATGCATGATATAGGTAAATTTTTGCGGAAAGCTAGTTTTGAGTTCAATGACATGTTCAACAACTTGTAAGACATGCATCAGGAGAATTCATGAGGACAGGTTACAGATATCAACATAAATAGAGTGGGCATCAACCCAACTCAATCATGTCAAGTCCTTTGACTTGACCCAAGTAGTTCTTACCACTTACACACTGGTTAAAAACAAGTGGACGTAGCCCAAGAGCGGTTACCCAACTGTCCTTGACCGTGGACACGGCTATTCGAATAGTTTTACACTCTGCAGAGAATGCACACTTTACCCACAAGATGCGGGGAACTTCCGTGTCATCCACGACCCGCGGTACCTCAAGTACCCGGGGTAAGCACCCGATCACTATCTTTCCCTAGACGACACTAACATGGAGTCCACTCGATTGGTAGTAACCCCCGTGCCCAACATTTCACAACTTAAAATTGTGGAGCCTCGCTCCTATATTCATCACATACCACTGGCATGGGATACCAACGGTGTGTCCGGTGCCCCATAAAAATGTTCTTGGCCGCCCTACCTGGCACGACCCCGTCCCGAGAGAGAGCACCAACTCTCCCCCGTCACTAGTAATGCGGGCTCCAAGCTAGTATCGGCCTAGGTAATCAATAATGCCCTTTCCCATATAAGGGTAGAGTGGTTGCGCATGTAAGGTTGGAACAACGGTCGCAACTTAAACCAATCCATTTTTGAAAGAAACACACACACACACTTGCCTCGGTACACCACTTCATCATCAAGTGGTTACCCATCTCATTATCTCCCTCGGGCATAAGTGGCACCCGACGGGGTTTCCGAAAAGTCCTTTCAAAATACTTTGTCTCCATCACCATGCATATTCCCGTCCCTTTTTGCGTAGCAACTACTTTAGCATCCTATCTACTCCCACCAGCATAACCCTCATAAGAACATAGGGTCATGCATAATGCAGGTATCAACGAGGAAGTAACGAAGGCAACCTACCAAAGTGGTTACCATCTCATCATGATTCCGAAGCAACACAAATAAAGTGCTATATGACATGCATAAAAAGGGTTTCATAGACATGGTCAAAGGGATGCTTGCCTGTTTTAACAAAGTCTTCAAGGTCTTCAAATATCTCTGGTCCAACTCCGAGCATTTCGTCTACTTCGTCAACTATCGTCCAAAGCAACCACAATAAGCAACACAACAAGGTAGAAAATAAAAGTGCTCTAAAAATATTGATTTGACTTTTCTAGGACATATCAGGTTATATGAAAAATAACCAGAGTGGTTTCATTGGAATTGGGTCAGTAGATATTTCTAAACATTTTGATATGATGGAATCAAGGGGTTTATGGATTTGCAAGAAGTGTACAGAAACATATTTTTGAAAAATGAGCAAAGGCACCCATTTAACAAAGGATGATTTTAGAAGCATCTAGGAATTGGTTTTACTGGATTTGGAGTTGAAGTGATTTTCCTATGAATTTGCAAAGTTAACAAATATGAAGAAATGGCTCATTATCTTGTGTGGCACAGAAAGTATTAGGAAAATGTTGAAAAACTAAGTTATGAACTTAGAAGCATCTAGAATCTTGAATCATGGCATTTGGATCAAATTTGAGCCCTCTGTGATTTTCTAAAGTTTATGACAGAAATGGAAAAATGGTATTTGATAATTATTTGTGAAAGAAATACTTCTGGAAAAATGTTAAAATAGCACCATGATATAGGGCATGAATTTAGAAACTACTAGAAATTTGAATCATTGGATTTGGAGCTCTGATGAATTATTTATGGATTTTTGAAGTTGACTTGAAAAGGAAAAAGGGAATAAGGCTTTAACCTTATCCTGCGCACAAGGTGAGAGATAGACCGTGGGCCGGCCCAGCGGCACGGCTGCGCGGGCAGAGGTGGTGATGTCGAAGGCGGCTTCGCGGGAGTGCGCCTTCGCGCAGGGGAGGCGGATCCGGCCGAAGCCGTTTCCACTTAAATGGTCGGGGCCCGCCCGCTAGGTCACCGATGCGCGGGGCCCAGCACTCAGGCCTTCACCTTCCTCCCGCTCGAACAGGCAGACGCAGGGGAGGCGAGGCCGAGCGGGCGCCGGTGATCTCCCCGGCGGTACCGGCCACCTCCGGCGACGCCTGGCGTACCGGCGTGCTCAGGAGAGTGTGTTGCATCCTTCGAGGTGCGCCAAAACCGCAGGGGTGGCCAGACGTGAGCGCATCCTCGGCCGCGGCGGGCAAGGTCGACGGTGCTGATGGAACTCGATGGCATGGCCATGGAGAGGACAGGGAGAAGCGCGGGAGGGGCTCGCGGTGATGGTGGAAGTGCTCTGGTGCGGTCTAGAGGGGAGGAGGAGGAGTGGTGGGCGCGAATTTAGGCGGAGGCCGACGGAAAGGCTCTGGCCATGGTGGTGGATGGAGGGCACGAGGAGGGAGTTGGCTTGGTCCAGGGGGTCGGTGGGAGGGAGAGAGAGCGAAGGGGGTCCAGAGGGAGGCCTCGGGAGCCCTTAAATGGCGAAGCCATGGCTCACCGTGGACGTGGCCTATGGGCATCCGTGGAAATGGCCATGGTGGCCACGGGAGGCGGTTCGGAGCTGTCTGCGGCCCTCGTGGGCGTTGTGAAGGGCGCCAGGAAGAGAGAGGAGGAGCGGGGCGAGCTCGAGGGCGGGACCCGTGCTTGAGCAGAGAGTGGCAGAGCTGGGCGGCGCTCTGTCCACGCGTGGGACGGGCAGGGGGGAGAGAGGAAGGAGGGGGCCGGCAGCTTGCCGTGTTGCGGACGCCGAGGTGGTCCTTCTGGCGTGTGGGTGAGGCTCGAGGTGGTGGGGGAGCGCGGCGTCAACGGTCGGGAGCATGCTGACGTGCTCCAGAGCGCGCAAATGGCCGGCACCCGCGGCTTTTTCTCGCGTCCTCACACGCCCACTTGTGTCTGGAAGCTGCAGGTGGGAGTAAACAATGTGACAATGGCATTGGATGCCCTGGGGATCCACTGGAGTGAGGAGGGAGGTTGAGAGAGAGAGAAATGGTGCTATCTAGAGAGGGAAAAAGAGCTTTTCACCCCTAATCATCATGGCTCCTTGGGCAGGGAAAGATGCAGGGGTTAGTGGAGGACCAGATGATGTCATGGGAGAAAGCTTAGCTCATGGAGATTAGTGGAAATGGCCAAAACATGCATTTTAAATTTCTGCCAGAAGGTGTTTGATGGTGGTTTGGACAAGCAGATGATTTCCATTTTCCATGAGACTCCACAGGGTGAAATTTCTCATATAATTAGGGCCTTCCACCAATTTTGAGCTCATTTGGGCAAAGTTGCCAGTGCAACTTTTGTAAACCCTAGAAATCAACAGAAATGTTTTTTTTCAAGATTTAGTCATCCAAAACTATTCTCCTTGATGCACCACTTGGTTTAGTGTCATCATTTGAGGATTTGAACATGTCCACAAAAATTCAGATCAAAAGGACACACTTGGCAATGTAGAGTTGTTCAAATTTGTTTCTGGACAAAAAGGGTTTTGGGGTACTTTGATCAAGATAAAATTCTCTCCAACTTGTGCCATTTGGTCTAGATGCATTATTACACCATTTGAGAATGTGCACCAAGTTTGAGAGCATTTGGACATGTTTGACAGTGCAAAGCTGTTCAAACTTGAAAAGGACAGAAGTGGTTTTGAGAGGTTTTCATGGGGTTATACTGTTCTCCATGACATGGTACTTGGCAAGATCATCAAAAATGTCATATGTGACATGCTAGAATTTTCCTAGATTTATTTGAAAATATTTCTTATAGAAATATTTCAAATATTTGAAATGAGCTGAAATGGTTCTGGAGGGTTTTGTCCAATATTTTGATCATGACCATAAGTTGAAACTCATATATATGGAAAATATATGGCCATTGAGTCTCCCTAATTTTTCTCAAATATTTTTAAAGCTTTTAAATAATTTTAACATATTTAAGACCACTTCTGGCCTTAAGAAAAAGACTTCAAAAAAATAGGAAAATAACTTTTAAAATTATATTTTTGTGGTTTCTGGGTATCCTATATCTAATAGGAGTCAAAATATATTTTTGGAAAGATTTTTACTTCCCTTAATTAACTACTTGCAGTGCAAACCTCAATTCAGGGGTTTTTGAAAAACTAATTTTTAAAAAAAAATACTATTTGGCCAAATTATTTTTGTAAGAAATTATTTTTATGTCCTATACACATGGCATGATCATTGGTTCAAGAGTTTGGTGCAAGGAGATGAAGTATAGGAGTTGGAGGATTTATTTGATTTTTAGAGCACTTGCAAACAGCAGACAAAATCCAATCAAGGCAAGGTCCAAAACACTCAAAAGTTTTTGTCAAACCACATTTTATCATGATTGTTAGCTTTAGTGTAGTGGCATGAAAATCAGGGTGTGACAGACCTACCCCCCTTACAAGAATCTCGTCCCCGAGATTCCCAAACTAGGCACGGAAAGGGATACAGAAACTTGGATCTGGGGTAGTCTTCAAGTCCTCATGTTGCTTCTACTTCCGTGTAGTGATGCATTGAGCTTGAAGTACTTGATGGTCTGGCTTCGTGTATGACGTTCTTGCCTTATCCAGGTTGCTAAGCGGTCCCTCGTGTTTGGTCAGGTTGGGCTGGGGGTCAATGGTTTGGTGATTGATGTCCTTCTAGAGGTCGGGCTAGTTAGGAAGTTGGAAACGTTTCCGGAGTGGTGTCATGTGGAAAAACGTTGTGCACAGTGGGTGACTCAGGTGCTAACTCTAGCTGGTAGACGTATATTCTTCGTCTTGCAGTGATCTTGGAGAGGGCCAATAAATCTTGGTGTGAGCTTCCCTTCGACATGGAAATGCTTGGTTCCTTTGAGAGGAGTGGTTTGTAGATATGCACAGTCTTTGACAAGGAAGTTCACATCTTGACGATGATGGTTGGTATAGTTCTTCCTCCTTGACATGGCGGTCTTCAAATGTTCCCTAACCGGCTGAACGTTTCTTCTTCCGTCTTCGGGTAGGCAAGTATATCACCAAATAGCGATGACAACCAGCTTGTTCGAGTACTCCATGAAGACTCGCCCACGGGGTACATAGGGTATTGGTTGGGATATCGGTGGTGGTCACGGTTGAGTATTGGCCAGGGTCTACTTGACCTAGAGCCAAAGCCCATGGTCATGATGCGACCATGTTGTGGCTTGGTAGGGCTTAAGAGTTTCAAGGATTCTAGTGTGCGAGTGAACATTTATCACCTTATCCTTGAGCACAGTTTCTGAGATGCCAATCGTTCTATCTAGTCTTCCAAACAATCACATCATGTTACCGAAAGAATCATCCCGTATAGGTCAACTCCAATCATCACTCATGTTATT
The DNA here is from genome assembly GCF_002162155.2 of Triticum dicoccoides. Lineage (NCBI taxonomy): Eukaryota > Viridiplantae > Streptophyta > Magnoliopsida > Poales > Poaceae > Triticum > Triticum dicoccoides. Next base: position 49,089,193 of record NC_041380.1, on the reverse strand, counting down.
CATATCCTCATGACTCCCAAGAGGAGGTCTAACAAAATCATATATGTCTACGATCCCCAAACTCATATGTATGGCTACCCCTAAAAATCCATGGGTAGAACGTACAAGCTGCTAAGCTTGAATTAAACATCACAATCCAAGTGATCAGCCTATTCTTTCAAGGTCAAAGATAAAGCATCTCTATCCTAAGTAAACACGTCGTATGCCACTCCAAAATCTTGTTTCCTTCCTATGAATCAACTCCAACAACCCATTAACTTCCATTAATCACTACAAATCCAATGTTTATGGTGTTCCACATGATCTGCTAATGTCCTACAATCCTCATATACTTGAAAAAGGGTTATCTTACTATAGTCAGTCCACCAATTTCCCATTATCGGGGTCAAGTAACTCCAAGGTCAAGCTTATATAGATTCCTAAATCAATTCCGGCAATTAGTCCAATCTCCTAGTTTATCGTCCACCGAGAAACATGGTATCATGATCGAGATCATCAGTCTAAATCCAATTTACTCCGAACCATGTACACTTACTCAGCATCTATACTCAACTAGGATCACCTATTTAAATCCAAATCTTGTGTCCAACGAGAATTTCCACACTTTCCCCCGAGTCATTATCGTAATATCAACTATCTCCTATCATGTCACACCCTAGCTAGTCATGCATCAGAGTGTGTGCATCATGTTTAAAATTTCATTTAATTTGAAATGGGGAATTGTGAAACCCTCCGAATCATTTCTGAAAAATGACCCAAATAAAAATCTCTCCAAAAGGGTCCAAGAAAATGCTCATGTTGCTCTCTGAAAATATTGGACAGAGATAAAAATCAAACCAATATTTTCAAGAGCTCATAGGTATTTATTTTGGGCATTTGGAATTAATGCATAAATATTTGCATTGGAAATATATTAGTTATATATATTAATATATGTCCAAAAATTATGCCACCTGTTGGGGAGCTCTGGAATAATATATCTAGCTCCTGCAAAAATTGGCATAAGGTTATAAAATGATTTAATATTTTATTTAAATCAAAACAAATGTCAGAAATTAGAAAAAGAAAAATAATTAAAAGGAGGAGCTTACCTGGGCTCCTCCCTGTCCGGCCCAGCCAGCTGGCCGGCCCAGCCAGCAGGCGGCCCAGCCCGCCTCCCTCCTCTGTCGTCTTCGTCCTCGACAGAGGGAGGGGAGTGTGGCCGGCGCGCGCGCGC
>NC_041380.1:49001354-49086874 GCF_002162155.2 Triticum dicoccoides | reverse complement strand
TCTGGTTCATCTGGGTGGTGGGCTAGAGTGAAATGATTATGTCGGTAATGAGAGTGGTGTGGTGAACACGGTTTGGTAAAGGTATCGATGAGAGGCCATGTAGGAGTACATGGTGGGTTGTTTCATTGAAGCCGACCTTAAGCACTGAGATCTGTATGTGTGATTAAGATACAGCTACTACCATGCATTGGGCCCTGAAATATGACCCCGCTCGACTTCTTATTCACCCTAGCTCTCTGTCCAGGAGTTGCAAGTAGTTTCTGGTGTTTGTAGTCTACTGGAGGCCGTGGGCAGCGCTGACCGTAGGGGTGGGCTGTGATGCGGTAGGTACGTGGCCGGGTGTACCGAATACCCGTTAGGTATCTTGGGAACCCTGTTCACATCGTTCGGGGCCGTATGGGAAACCTCGGCCGGACTCCCTGCGGATGGAACCTGAATAGGCGATAAACCTGGACTAGAGGCTTAAGTGTTTAGGTAGGTCGTGGTCTACACCCACGTCGGCTTTCGCTTGAAGTCTGCCGAGCACATGTCGTGTGCAGACGCTAAGTGGTGGAAACATGTATGAAGAAGTACACCCCTGCAGGGTTATCATAATCTATTCGAATAGCCGCGTCCGCGGTAAAGGACTACTTGGTTGCCTATACAGTTCATAGACAAGTAAATGGAAACTACTAAAAGCCTCAGGATAAGTGTGAGTGCCGAGGATGGCTCTTCCGTAGGGAGACGGAGGCGGATCCTCGGTAGTGTATTGAGTTGGTGAGTAGTGGACTCGTGTGCGCAAAACCATTTCAAGTTGAAGTATCGTAGGATAGTCTAGCCAAGAGTCAAAGCTGGCTTGCTGCAATAACTCCACCAACCCTTCTTGATAATATGCATGTATGTAGGATCTGATACAAGTCTTGCTGAGTACCTTTGTACTCATGTTGCTATAATCTACATTTTTACAGAAGACGCTGCAACCCCTTCTGATGGGTTCTATGTAGACGTTGACATCAACGAGTAGGCTAAAGACCCAGGTGGTGACCCTGAGCTTGTGAAGGACCACGTAGTATAGCTAGGCTTTCCAAGCCTCTTTTATTTTACTAGTTGTCTGTACTCAGACAAGTTACTTCCGCTGCTGGTTTGTATGACTGTATGACTTGTATGTCGGGTCGTGAGACCCGTACCTTTGTGTATGTTATGTATGGCTCTCTGAGCCTTAAATAAAGTACTTGTGTCATAGAGTCATGTTGTGATGCTTCGTTGTAGTTGCACATATCGAGCATATTGTGTGTATGATTGAAATGCTTGGTATGTGTGGGATCTGACTACCTAGTTGTTTATCTTTAGTAGCCTCTCTTACCGGGAAATGTCTCCTAGTGTTACCGCTGAGCCATGGTAGCTTGCTACTGCTCTGGAACACTTAGGCTGGCCGGCATGTGTCCTTCTTCGTTCCTGTGTCTGTCCCTTCGGGGAAATGTCACGCATTGAGTACCGGAGTCCTGTTAGCCCGCTACAGCCCGGTTTACCGAAGTCCTGCTAGCCCAGTGCTACAGCCCTGACCCACTTGCTGATGACCGACACGTTCGAAGCTGGGTCATGGATGCCTGTCCCTGTAAGTCTGTGCCACTTTGGGTTTACGACTAGTCATGTCAGCCCGGGCTCCTTATCATATGGATGCTAGCGACACTATCATATACGTGAGCCAAAAGGCGCAAACGGTCCCGGGCAAAGGTAAGGCGACACCCGTGGGGATACCGTGCGTGAGGCCGCAAAGTGATATGAGGTGTTACCGGCTAGATCGATGTGACATCGAGTCGGGGTCCTGACAGCGTTGGCATCAGAGCCGGACTGCCTGTATGTTCTCCAAGCCAAACTGGTCGATGTTGAGTCTAGAAATTCTTTAGTAATATGTAGGGGAATTGTTTGTGGGTTGGAACGTAAGGCTCTTTTTACTCCTCTATCTTGTGACATTCTGATCTGAGTCAGTCCATTCTTCCACCGGGGGTTAAGGAATTAGGATCTATTCTCTCTATCAGGATCACGTGTTACTAATCAGTAGTACCTTATAAGTTTGAGGGATACAAGCCTAGTTCAGTTCTCCTACCACATTATGTTGCTAGGATGGTCTCAGAACTTGGTATGATGATGATGAGTGTGTATGTAATCCTTTGTTAAATGTCTCAAAATCCTTCTTGAGCATTTACAGCTGTTATGCTGCCGAAATTTTGCTAGAAATTCTAATGCCTTTGCATTATGATTGTGCTTTCAGATGGCCACTCGCGACCTCAATCAAGTGGTTCGCCTGACTCGATGCCTAGATGTACCCGGCCATACTGCCAAGTTGGTCAGGGTAATGACTGAGGCTGGATACCGCTGGTATCCTGAGTACACGGTCGAAGAGCAATTCCGAGACTTTAATCAAAGCCAGTATCTCTGCACTGTCAGGATATTTCCATCTTATCCTGGATCCACCGAGCCCCTTCACTGCTCCTATGGACTCGGGGTTACTATTGAGATGGCTGTGCAGGACGCCGCCTACTCTATGATGACCATTATGCGAGTCAGATCTGGTCTATTTCGGGACTCTGATTTCCGGTATATGCCAGGATCACTTCGGGAGCACAAGGGTATCTCCAGGCTATCTATGCTGACCCCACCCAGGAGGATTCACGGACTCGCACCACTGCTGAGATGCTCGAGGATAAGGACCGTGAAAATCGGGCCTTAAGGTTAGAGCTCTTCAATACCCGTGCTGACCACTGGGCCACTTTGACTCGGTTCGCACCGGCGGTGCAAGCTGGATATTCAGATATGCGCGATCTCTATCCTGTGACATCTGCTCTGCCAGACGTGATGGGTTGGCGTGATGTAGGAGGCATCACCCCACCTCGCGGTCCCCGCAGGCCATCGTCTGTTGGTCCAAGGCCTCATCCTAGCCCCTATGGTCCATAAGCTCCGCGAGATCGTCTGTTTCCGGATGATCATGTTGAGCTTCCAGGCTATGTAGGTGATTTCTACGAGGACTACTACGGATCGGTCTGAGTTAGTGGTTGTATCACTAGTTCGCACTAGCTGTGTCGTCTATCGTCCTGCGTGACTCGTGGGATATGACCTAGTTGTAATCTTTCCGGAGGTGTAGAAAAATAATGTATAGGAGCTTGGGATGCCTCCGATGAGATGTAATCCTCTTTTCACCGTAATTGTACTTTGTTTGGTCTTGTAATAAACCCTGTATGGTGTGTATGACGATGGAATAAAAGAAGCAGTTTCTGTATCTACCATGTCATACGGATGATCATCTTGCATTTCGAGTTATTCCTTACATTCTGTATCCTATGTCGGAATTTTATCATTCTGACTAAATCATTGTCTTGTTTACCTAGGATGGTCAACACGCGCACTAACCCTGCTCCTCAAGAGCAGGCCGAAGGCAGTGAAGTCAGGGATGCAAATCTGCCTCATCCTCCTTCCCTAGCCGAGGTTATGATGGAAGCTGAGAGAAACAAGCGGGAGACCAACCGTTTGTTGGAGCGTATTGAACAGAACACGGCACACCATCAAAGGACTAACGTGGTGTCACTCAGTGATTTTATCAAATTACATCCGCCCACGTTCCACCACTCCGTCGAGCCTCTCGACGCTGATGACTGGCTTCGCAGTATCGCTCACAAACCGCGTTCCGCGCTGGTAGCGGAGGCTGACAAGGTCACCTTTGCTGCATATCATCTTGAAGGCCCCGCCAGTCTATGGTGGGAGAATTTTGGAGCCATGCGCCCAGCGGGCCATGTCACTACTTGGGCTGAATTCAGCGAGGCTTTCCGTGAACATCACATTCCGGAGGGTCTCATGGACCGTAAACGTGAGGAATTTTGCAATTTCACCCAAGGCCGACTCTCTGTGGATGTTTACAGCAGGGAGTTTGGTAACCTCGCACGATATGCAACTGAGGAAGTGTCTACTGATGCCAAGAAGCAAGCAAGGTTCCGTAAGGGCCTTAGTCCTGAGCTTCGCCGCGACCTCCGTCTGCATGAGTGCACATCTTTTCAGAAACTTGTCAACAAAGCCATCAGTGCTAAAACTGGTCAGACTGACTATGACGCAACCCGCAAGCATGGCCATGACATGGGTTCCTCATCCGGTGCTGGTCCTCAGAAGCGCCGCGTGTGGGTACCCAACACCGCCCTGCCACCCAGGTTCACACCGAGGCCACCTTTCCAGGCGCCTCGCCCTGTTCAACAGTCTGCACCGGCCAAGCCCTATGGGGGTCCAACTAACAATGCTCCTCCACGTACCAGTTCCGTGACTTGTTTCAAATGTGGGGAATCTGGCCACTATATGCGTGAGTGTCCCCAGACCAACCCCAACCAGTCTGCTAAAGCTGTTGGCCGTGGCAAGCCGACAGGGAAAATGTTCCACGCCAAACCGGTCACCGCTTCACGTGGCCATGTCAACTGTATCTCTGCCGAAGAAGCTCAAGAGGATCCCAACGTCGTTCTCGGTACGCTTCTTGTTAATTGCCACCCGGCATCTGTTCTTTTCGATACAGGAGCCTCTCATTCTTTTATATCCGAAAATTATGCTCGTTTGCATAACGTTGCATTCTGTGACATGCCATCCACTATGGAAATCTCTACTCCTGGTTCTAGATGGCAGACCTCTAGGGTAAGTTATGGAAATGAAATCCAAGTCGACAGACTTGTTTTCCTCGCGTCCTTGATAGCCCTTAAATCTTCAGATATTAATATCATTTTGGGTATGGGCTGGATGTCAGCTCATCATGCCAAAATTGATTGTTTCTCTAGGACTGTTCAACTCACTCATCCTTCGGGGAAGATAGTCAATGTCTTGACCCGAATAGCCAAGCGACAATTATATTCTCTTAACGCCAGCCCTTTGCCAGACCTTGAGGACATTCCGGTAGTCCGTGACTTCCCGGATGTCTTTCCAGAAGAATTGCCAGGTGTTCCACCTGACAGGGATGTTGAGTTCGTAATAGACCTCATTCCAGGAACCGTTCCGATTGCTAGAAGACCCTATAAGATGGCACCCCTAGAACTAGCCGAGCTTAAGAAACAACTCGATGAGTCCTTGAAAAAGGGTTTCATCCGACCTAGCTCATCTCCGTGGGCTTGCCCCGTCCTATTCGTCAAGAAGAAGGATGGTACGGACCGGATGGTTGTAGATTATCGACCTGTCAATTTGGTCACAATCAAGAACAAATATCCGCTCCCCAGGATCAACGATCTGTATGATCAGCTCGCTGGATCCTCAATCTTTTCCAAGATGGATTTGAGGTTGGGCTACCATCAAATCAAAATCAGAAACGGGGACATTCCTAAAACGGCCTTTGTTACTCGTTATGGCCAATACGAGTACACCGTCATGTCCTTCGGTTTAACCAACGCTCCAGCCACCTTTTCTTGGTTAATGAACTCAATCTTCATGGAGTATTTGGATAAATTCTTCGTAGTTTATCTCGATGATATACTCATCTACTCCAAGAACGAGGAAGAACATGCCGAACATCTAAGGCTAGTGTTGAAGAAACTTCGAGAGCATCGCCTTTATGCCAAATTTTCTAAATGTGAATTCTGGTTGTCAGAAGTGACCTATCTGGGTCATGTAATATCTGGTAAAGGTATTGCTGTTAACCCTGAGCGAGTTCAAGCCGTCCTTAATTGGACTCCACCCGAATCGGTCAAGCAAGTTCGGAGTTTTCTGGGCTTAGCGAGCTATTGTCGTCGTTTTGTCGAGAACTTCTCCAAGGTTGCTAAACCTCTAACCGAACTCCTCAAGAAAGATAAGAAGTTCGAATGGACTCCACAATGTGAGCACAGCTTTCAGGAACTGAAAAGACGCCTGACTTCTGCTCCCGTACTGGTACCGCCAGACTTCTCCAAGGACTTTGTTATCTACTGCGACGCCTCGCGACAAGGACTAGGTTGCATTCTCATGCAAGATCGACACGTAATTGCTTACGCTTCATGGCAATTGCACCCACATGAGGAGAATTATCCTACTCATGATCTAGAGCTTGCAGCCGTAGTCTATGCACTTAAGACCTGGCGGCATTACCTCCTCGGTAATCGTTGCGAAATATTCACTGATCACCAAAGTCTGAAGTACATTTTCACCCAACCGGATTTGAATCTCAGGCAAGGACGTTGGGTTGAGTTGATCACAGACTTCGACTTAGGAATAACCTACACCCCAGGGAAAGCCAACGTCATGGCTGATGCGCTAAGTCGTAAATCTTATTGTAACAACCTGATGTTACAACAAAGTCAACCGCTTCTCCATGAGGAATTTCGGAAGCTTAACCTTCACATTGTACCTCAAGGTTTTCTTTCCACCTTGGTAGCAAAACCTACTCTTACGGATCAAATCATCGCTGCCCAAAAGCGAGATAAGGGAATATCTAAAATCAAAGAGAACATTGCTAGCGGAGGTGCTAGTTGTTTCTCCACAAATGATCATGGTGTTGTGTACTTTGAGAACCGTCTAGTGGTTCCCAAGAACCAGCATCTACGGCAGTTGATCCTTAAGGAGGCTCATGAATCTCCTCTCACCATTCATCCCGGTAGTACTAAGATGTATCAGGACCTACGCCAGAGGTTCTGGTGGACTAGGATGAAGAGAGAAATTGCTCAGTATATTGCTAATTGCGACGTCTGTCGTCGTGTAAAAGCAGAGCATCAACGGCCTGCTGGCACCCTTCAACCCTTAGCTATTCCTGAATGGAAATGGGATAAAATTAGTATGGATTTCATTACCGGTTTTCCCAAGACCAAGAGAGGGAATAATGCTATCTTCGTCGTTGTCGATCGTCTTTCCAAAGTACCCATTTCCTACCTGTTCGTGAGAGTATAACCGCTAGTCAATTGGCAGACTTATACATCTCCCGAATAGTGTCTCTCCATGGTGTTCCTTTGGAAATTAACTCGGATCGAGGAAGTCTTTTCACCTCTTGATTTTGGGAAAGTTTCCAAAATTCTATGGGAACCCGTCTCTCCTTCAGCACCGCTTTCCACCCTCAGTCGAGTGGTCAAGTGGAACGCGTCAACCAAATTCTAGAAGACATGCTTCGAGCCTCTGTTATCTCATTCGGAATGGACTGGGAGAAGTGCCTTCCATTTGCCGAATTCGCTTACAACAACAGCTATCAATCTAGCTTGGGTAAAGCCCCGTTTGAAGTTCTCTATGGACGACGGTGTCGAACACCCCTTAACTGGTCAGAGACCGGGGAAAGACAATTCTTTGGCCCGGATATGATTCAGGAAGCAGAAGAACAAGTTCGTATCGTTCGTGAAAAGTTGAAAACAGCCCAATCTCGTCAAAAGAGTCAATATGACCGAAAACATAAGGCTATGACTTTCGAGGTTGACGAGAAGGCTTATCTTCGGGTCACCCCTCTGAAGGGAACCCATCGTTTCGGTATCAAAGGCAAATTGGCTCCTCGTTACATTGGACCCTTTCGCATTCTCGCCAAACGAGGAGAAGTTGCCTACCAGTTGGAACTACCTCCGCACCTCTCCAGAGTCCACGATGTCTTCCACGTTTCTCAACTCAGGCGTTGCTTCTCGGATCCTATCCGTGGAGTGGACCACGAAACGCTTGATCTCCAAGATAATCTTACATATCGAGAGTACCCCGTTCGTATCCTCGATCAGGCCGAACGTACCACCCGACGTCATAATATCAAGTTTCTCAAAGTTCAATGGTCGCACCATTCTGAGGATGAAGCAACTTGGGAAAGGGAGGATCGTCTCCGACTTGAATATCCCGCCTTCTTCCCGGAGGAACCCAAATCTCGGGACGAGATTCTTTTGAGTGGGGGTGAGTTGTCACACCCTAGCTAGTCATGCATCAGAGTGTGTGCATCATGTTTAAAATTTCATTTAATTTGAAATGGGGAATTGTGAAACCCTCAGAATCATTTCTGAAAAATGACCCAAATAAAAATCTCTCCAAAAGGGTCCAAGAAAATGCTCATGTTGCTCTCTGAAAATATTGGACAGAGATAAAAATCAAACCAATATTTTCAAGAGCTCATAGGTATTTATTTTGGGCATTTGGAATTAATGCATAAATATTTGCATTGGAAATATATTAGTTATATATATTAATATATGTCCAAAAATTATGCCACCTGTTGGGGAGCTCTGGAATAATATATCTAGCTCCTGCAAAAATTGGCATAAGGTTATAAAATGATTTAATATTTTATTTAAATCAAAACAAATGTCAGAAATTAGAAAAAGAAAAATAATTAAAAGGAGGAGCTTACCTGGGCTCCTCCCTGTCCGGCCCAGCCAGCTGGCCGGCCCAGCCAGCAGGCGGCCCAGCCCGCCTCCCTCCTCTGTCGTCTTCGTCCTCGACAGAGGGAGGGGAGTGTGGCCGGCGCGCGCGCGCGCCACCGCGCCACGCCACCTGCTCGCATGCCTGCCTGCCCTTCCCTCCTCGTCTCGATGCCCCGGACGACGCCACGCCCTCCCCCCTGCTCTCTCTCACTCTCCCGCGGTTCTTCCCTCCTCTCCCTCGCTCTCTCTCTCACGGCCGAACACCACCATCGCCGCCGTTCGCCATAGCAGCCGTCACCGGCCACCCCTCGATCCCCCGACTAGCCCAGAGGCTCCGCCTCGACCCCCTCTTCCTCCCCACCGCTCCACGGGCCTCCGGAAGCCCTGCATCGCCGCCCACGTCGCCGTTCCCCTCCTCGGCCACCGGAGTTCGTCGCCGTCGAATCGAGAGCCACCGGACGTCCCCGAGCCCGCTAACCATGCCTGCAGCTCCGCGGTGAGCCACTGACCCGATTCCCCCTTGCCCCGTCGTCCCTAGCATCCTGTAGCTGCCGCCCCCTTGAGCTCCGAAGCTCGCCGCCGCCGTGCCTCGTCGCCGCCGTGGCTGGAGCCGTTGTAGCTCGAAGCCGAGCACACCATCGTGCTCCACACCTCACCAGGAGCACGTAGCACGCACCAACGCCTCCCCTAGCGCCCTGCATCGCCTAACCCGCCGTTGGCCGAACTCCGGCCGCCGCTCGCGAGCTCGCCGTCGTCGGTACCGGCCACCTCAGGCACGGCCACCACCACCGTTCGACGCGCGGGAGCAAGGGCTCTCCAACGAGCCCAAGCACGGCCTCGTCCGTACCCTGTAGCGCGTTTCCGCATCGCGCCGCCGTCTCGGGCCTCGCCGGCGTCATGTCGCCGGTGGGTTTGACCCACCTTGACCACGGCAGGACCCCCCCTGTGTCCCTGACAGGTGGGCCCAGCCTGTTAGCTAATTAGGATTAGCACTAACCGAATTAGTTAAACTAACTACCCCCCCCCCTGACACTGACTAGTGGGCCCCAGCGCCACTAATTCCTAATTAGGATTAAATTAACCCTGTTAAACCCCCCCTGTCACTGACGTGTGGACCCCACACGTCAGGTTTGACCCCAGCCAGCCGCAGTTGACCACTGACGTCATGCTGACGTCATGCTGGCGCAATATATATATTTCTAGATTTAATTTAAATCAGGTAATTCCAGAATATTATTTAAACTTCAAAAATTCATAACTTTTATTCTGTAACTCCAAATTGGACAAATTATATATGAAAAATGATCAGAAAAATCCAATCTATCCATCTGTACTATTTTCATGCATGACTAAACAAGTTAAATTGATGTTTTAAGAAGAACAAGGAAAAGCACTTTAAAAGGCCATGTTTGAGTTTGAAATTTGAATCTTTGATTCAAATTTGCTCAAACCCTTCTGGTTTTAGTTGCATTAGCCCAACACACTCATATTGCCATGTTTCATGCATGCATCATATTGTTGCACATTGTTTGGTGATGGTTGTGTATCGGTGTCCTTTGCGACAGGTTCTGCCCCCGAGGAGTACCGTGATTACCCTAACGAAGAACCGTATCAGTGCATCGAACCATCAGGCAAGCAACCAACCATTTGATCATATCGATACAATCCCATGTTCTCGCTCCTGCTCTCTTTTACTGCATTAAGACAACGCGTTTCAAACTGCTGTGTGCTACGGTAGTTGAACCCATTTCCTCTGCATGACCTGTCATTGCCACAGTAACTAGATGAAACCCACTAGCATGTGTAGGAGTTGATTGAGCCATATGTATGTGTTGTTCCTACCTTGCTATGCTTGCTATGCTTAGAGTCGTGTCAGATCTGGTTCATCTGGGTGGTGGGCTAGAGTGAAATGATTATGTCGGTAATGAGAGTGGTGTGGTGAACACGGTTTGGTAAAGGTATCGATGAGAGGCCATGTAGGAGTACATGGTGGGTTGTTTCATTGAAGCCGACCTTAAGCACTGAGATCTGTATGTGTGATTAAGATACAGCTACTACCATGCATTGGGCCCTGAAATATGACCCCGCTCGACTTCTTATTCACCCTAGCTCTCTGTCCAGGAGTTGCAAGTAGTTTCTGGTGTTTGTAGTCTACTGGAGGCCGTGGGCAGCGCTGACCGTAGGGGTGGGCTGTGATGCGGTAGGTACGTGGCCGGGTGTACCGAATACCCGTTAGGTATCTCGGGAACCCTGTTCACATCGTTCGGGGCCGTATGGGAAACCTCGGCCGGACTCCCTGCGGATGGAACCTGAATAGGCGATAAACCTGGACTAGAGGCTTAAGTGTTTAGGTAGGTCGTGGTCTACACCCACGCCGGCTTTCGCTTGAAGTCTGCCGAGCACATGTCGTGTGCAGACGCTAAGTGGTGGAAACATGTATGAAGAAGTACACCCCTGCAGGGTTATCATAATCTATTCGAATAGCCGCGTCCGCGGTAAAGGACTACTTGGTTGCCTATACAGTTCATAGACAAGTAAATGGAAACTGTTAAAAGCCTCAAGATAAGTGTGAGTGCCGAGGATGGCTCTTCCGTAGGAAGACGGAGGTGGATCCTCGGTAGTGTATTGAATTGGTGAGTAGTGGACTCGTGTGCGCAAAACCATTTCAAGTTGGAGTATCGTAGGATAGCCTAGCCAAGAGTCAAAGCTGGCTTGCTGCAATAACTCCACCAACCCTTCTTGATACTATGCATGTATGTAGGATCTGATGTAAGTCTTGCTGAGTACCTTTGTACTCATGTTGCTATAATCCACATTTTTACAGAAGACGCTGCAACCCCTTCTGATGGGTTCTATGTAGACGTTGACATCAACGAGTAGGCTAAAGACCCAGGTGGTGACCCTGAGCTTGTGAAGGACCTTGTAGTATAGCTAGGCTTCCCAAGCCTCTTTTATTTTACTAGTTGTCTGTACTCAGACAAGCTACTTCCGCTGCTGGTTTGTATGACTGTATGACTTGTATGTTGGGTCGTGAGACCCGTACCTGTGTGTATGTTATGTATGGCTCCCTGAGCCTTAAATAAGTACTTGTGTCGTAGAGTCATGTTGTGATGCTTCGTTGTATTTGCACATATCGAGCATATTGTGTGTATGATTGAAATGCTTGGTATGTGTGGGATCTGACTATCTAGTTGTTTATCTTTAGTAGCCTCTCTTACCGGGAAATGTCTCCTAGTGTTACCGCTGAGCCATGGTAGCTTGCTACTGCTCTGGAACACTTAGGCTGGCCGGCATGTGTCCTTCTTCGTTCCTGTGTCTGTCCCTTCGGGGAAATGTCACGCTTTGAGTACCGGAGTCCTGTTAGCCCGCTACAGCCCGGTTTACCGGAGTCCTACTAGCCCAGTGCTACAGCCCGGACCCACTTGCTGATGACCGACACGTTCGAAGCTGGGTCATGGATGCCTGTCCCTGTAAGTCTGTGCCACTTTGGGTTTACGACTAGTCATGTCAGCCCGGGCTCTTTATCATATGGATGCTAGCGACACTTTCATATACGCGAGCCAAAAGGCGCAAACGGTCCCGGGAAAAGGTAAGACGACACCCGTGGGGATACCGTGCGTGAGGCCGCAAAGTGATATGAGGTGTTACCAGCTAGATCGATGTGACATCGAGTCGGGGTCCTGACAGCGTTGGTAGCTTTAGTTGCATTAGCCCAACACACTCATATTGCCATGTTTCATGCATGCATCATATTGTTGCACATTGTTTGGTGATGCCTGTGTATCGTTATCCTTTACGACAGGATCTGTCCCCGAGGAGTACCGTGACTACCCTAACGAAGAACCGTATCCGTGCATCGAACCATCAGGCAAGCAACCAACCATTTGATCATATCGATACAATCCCATGTTCTCGCTCCTGCTCTCTTTTACTGCATTAAGACAACACGATTCAAACTGCTGTGTGCTACGGTAGTTGAACCCATTTCCTCTGCATGACCTGTCATTGCCACAGTAACTAGATGAAACCCACTAGCATGTGTAGGAGTTGATTGAGCCATATGTATGTGTTGTTCCTACCTTGCTATGCCTGCTATGCTTAGAGTCGTGTCAGGTCTGGTTCATCTGGGTGATGGGCTAGAGTGAAATGATTATGTCGGTAATGAGAGTGGTGTGGTGAACACGATTTGGTAAAGGTATCGATGAGAGGCCATGTAGGAGTACATGGTGGGTTGTTTCATTGAAGCCGACCTTAAGCACTGAGATCTGTATGTGTGATTTAAGAATCAGCTACTACCATACATTGGGCCCTGAAATATGACCCCGCTCGACTTCTTATTCACCCTAGCACTCTGTCCAGGAGTTGCAAGTAGTTTCTGGTGTTTGTAGCCTACTGGAGGCCGTGGACAGCGCTGACCGTAGGGGTGGGCTGTGATGCGGTAGGTACGTGGCCGGGTGTACCGAATACCCGTTAGGTATCTCGGGAACCCTGTTCACATCGTTCGAGGCCGTATGGGAAACCTCGGCCGGACTCCCTGCGGATGGAACCTGAATAGGCGATAAACCTGGACTAGAGGCTTAAGTGTTTAGGTAGGTCGTGGTCTACACCCACGTCGGCTTTCGCTTGAAGTCTGCCGAGCACATGTCGTGTGCAGACGCTAAGTGGTGGAAACATGTATGAAGAAGTACACCCCTGCAGGGTTATCATAATCTATTCGAATAGCCGCGTCCGCGGTAAAGGACTACTTGGTTGCCTATACAGTTCATAGACAAGTAAATGGAAACTACTAAAAGCCTCAGGATAAGTGTGAGTGCCGAGGATGGCTCTTCCGTAGGGAGACGGAGGCGGATCCTCGGTAGTGTATTGAGTTGGTGAGTAGTGGACTCGTGTGCGCAAAACCATTTCAAGTTGAAGTATCGTAGGATAGTCTAGCCAAGAGTCAAAGCTGGCTTGCTGCAATAACTCCACCAACCCTTCTTGATAATATGCATGTATGTAGGATCTGATGTAAGAGTCAAAGCTGGCTTGCTGCTCTGGAACACTTAGGCTGGCCGGCATGTGTCCTTCTTCGTTCCTGTGTCTGTCCCTTCGGGGAAATGTCACGCATTGAGTACCGGAGTCCTGTTAGCCCGCTACAGCCCGGTTTACCGGAGTCCTGCTAGCCCAGTGCTACAGCCCGGACCCACTTGCTGATGACCGACACGTTCGAAGCTGGGTCATGGATGCCTGTCCCTGTAAGTCTGTGCCACTTTGGGTTTACGACTAGTCATGTCAGCCCGGGCTCCTTTATCATATGGATGCTAGCGACACTATCATATACGTGAGCCAAAAGGCGCAAACGGTCCCGGGCAAAGGTAAGGCGACACCCGTGGGGATACCGTGCGTGAGGCCGCAAAGTGATATGAGGTGTTACCGGCTAGATCGATGTGACATCGAGTCGGGGTCCTGACATATCAATATCCCATGGCTAAGTCAAATCCTTATACTTCCAAGAATTCCAGCTTGCGAACACAATCATCCTACTAAATCCAATTTACTCAGGGGTAATGAAAGCTATGCTACTCTATAACCATGATTCCACCAAGTTCATCTACAAACATCAAAGCCTCATAATCCACCAAATAGTATCATATAATTCCTCAAGTCATTGATATAAACTCATCAAGTCATTTGTCCTCTATTCCTATATCCTCAAACTGGTCTTCCCTATGGCATCGTCAGTTCTGGTGCTATATTAGGATGATAATGTACTCGTTCACTATGTCTACTAGTTCCATAATGAGCCCAGTAATAAGCAAGGTTACGGAGGCTTAACTGGTTCTCTTGCAATTTTGTGGGTTAAGCACATGGTTAAAGATTCGATATGGGGTATCTTATGAAGTCCCGAGGGGTCTAGGAATGGGTTTCTAGTCTGGAGGGTTAAACATAATTCTACGGGGTTGCACTTGGTCGTGGAGATTGTAGCAGAAGTCTTCATTGCTAGCTGGTTGCCGAGGCAGAATCGTTGGTGTAGCTTGTCTTGCCGGTCTTCAGTTAAGGAGAGAGAGATGAGAGGGAAAAGTAGCATACAGGAGGGGAATGCTAAAGGGGGTTCTATAGTGCAGGTGCAAACAAACAAGTGCCAAAAGGGCCAACAAAGGAAAACAAGGAAGGTGATATAGTCGCGTACTTGTTGCCTAGGGCAAAAGTGCGACTTATATCAAAACACAAACAAATAAAAACAAGCAACACACAGTCATGGTTCTATTTGAACCATCATACGGACTCAACTGCGCATAGGGGGTACACGACTCATCCTACCCTAGGGGTTCTCGGACTCAGCAGTCGTGCCTTGAGCCTCGTGCAGTCTTCTGAGTTTTCCTCAGGTGTTGCTACGTATCTTGTAGTTGTTCGATGAAACGATCTGGGTTGGGCCTGAAGATTCTTCAACAACTTCCTGCCCGTTGAAGTGATGGGGTGAAGGTGGCTCCTTGTAGCAGGCATTGATTTGGTCTTCTGTTGTCTTCTTAGTCATGACGATCCCGTTTTGTCTTCTAAGGCGTCGATGGTACCAGGTAGGTAATCCTTTATGCAATGACATTAACAAGGCATAGTAGAGGTCCAACATGTCGGTTACGTTGATGACAACATCAACACCAAGAGCGGGCGATGAAGATAACCGTTTTCCTGCTCACTATAGTGAGGCGGACCAAATGGCGAGGTTCTCATCCACCGGTGGTTGCCGATACAACAACGGTAGTGACAGGGTTACGCTATTAGCGATGTATATCATGATCTTGCATAACCTATGCCATCATCGTAGGCTAAGATTGCATCATCCTGGGCAAATTCAAAGGTGTCACCGTCCTCTGGGTCTCCATGTCCTCATTCTTCAAAGGCGTATCTTCTGTTGGCATCGTCTTGTTGTGGTGTCGTGAATCTTGGGTTCAGAAGAGGTGGGTGAGTATTTGGCAAGGTGTACTCCTTCTAGGCTATCCACGAGGATTACAAGGAATCCCGTGGTCAGGGGCATAAGGGTTCTATCGACCAAAGGTTTTGAAAGGGAAGAGATCAAATAAGGAAAGTATACCTTAGTTTTCGAAAAACTGAGAAGGGAAGAGAAGTATAGATAGTTTTGAAAACTAGTAGTAGTTTTGGAAATAGTTTTACCCTAACTAATGACCATGCTAACTAAGGCTTCCTACAGTCAGGATGGCTCTGATACCAGCTCTGTGGGGACCCCGACTCATAAGTCGTGATCACCGAATGCACGTGTACAGTGATCCCAGAGATCAATGCTCAATGAACACACGGAAGCTGAATAATGAGAGTCTTACATCCATACATACCGTATTGCACAAGTAGGACCATTATGGCCGAGTCTTGAGTATAACATCACAGCGGAAATCTTCATCGATAACTTGAACCCATGCCATCTGCCTTAACCCTACAGGCATTCTGACTAGGAAGCGTCCTAGCTCGCATGTTCGTCACGAAGTATTCTTCATCATATCCTGTTCTTTCATGCCTGGCCAATAAAATAACCAGTGGCAAGCCAATGAGTACTTTGAATGTACTCGCAAGTAACCCATGTTTTGGTTCAAGATACAACAATGCATGATATAGGTAAATTTTTGCGGAAAGCTAGTTTTGAGTGCAATGACATGTTCAACAACTTGTAAGACATGCATCAGGAGAATTCATGAGGACAGGTTACAGATATCAACATAAATAGAGTGGGCATCAACCCAACTCAATCATGTCAAGTCGTTTGACATGACCCAAGTAGTTCTTCCCACTTACACACTGGTTGAAAACAAGTGGACGTAGCCCAAGAGCGGTTACCCAACTGTCCTTGACCGTGGACACGGCTATTCGAATAGTTTTACACTCTGCAGAGGTTGCACACTTTACCCATAAGATCCGGGGAACTTCCGTGTCATCCACGACCCGCAGTACCTCAAGTACCTGGAGTAAGCACCCGATCACTATCTTTCCCTAGACGACACTAACATGGAGTCCACTCGATTGGTAGTAACTCCCGTGCCCAACATTTCACAACTTAAAATTGTGGAGCCTCACTCCTATATTCATCACATACCACTGGCACGGGGTACCAACGGTGTGTCTGGTGCCCCATAAAAATGTTCTTGGCCGCCCTACCTGGCACGACCTCGTCCCGAGAGAGAGCACCAAATCTCCCCCGTCACTAGTAATGCGGGCTCCAAGCTAGTATCGGCCTAGGTAATCAATAATGCCCTTTCCCATATAAGGGTAGAGTGGTTGCGCATGTAAGGTTGGAATAACGGTCGCAACTTAAACCAATCCGTTTTTGAAAGCAACACACACACACTTGCCTCGGTACACCACTTCGTCATCAAGTGGTTACCCATCTCATTATCTCCCTCGGGCATAAGTGGCACCCGACGGGGTTTTCGAAAAGTCCTTTCAAAATACTTTGTCTCCATCACCATGCATATTCCCGTCCCTTTTTGCATAGCAACTACTTTAGCATCCTATCTACTCCCACCGGCATAACCCTGATAAGAACATATGGTCATGCATAATGCAGGTATCAACGAGGAAGTAACGAAGGCAACCTACCAAAGTGGTTACCATCTCATCATGATTCCGAAGCAACACTAATAAAGTGCTATATGACATGCATAAAAAGGGTTTCATAGACATGGTCAAAGGGCTGCTTGCCTGTTTTAACCAAGTCTTCGAGGTCTTCAAATATCTCTGGTCCAACTCCGAGCATTTCGTCTACTTCGTCAACTATCGTCGAAAGCAACCACAATAAGCAACACAACAAGGTAGAAAATTAAAGTGCTCTAAAAATATTGATTTGACTTTTCTAGGACATCTCAGGTTATATGAAAAATAACCAGAGTGGTTTCATTGGAATTGGGTCAGTGGATATTTCTAAACATTTTGATATGATGGAATCAAGGGGTTTATGGATTTGCAAGAAGTGTACAGAAACATATTTTTGAAAAATGAGCAAAGGCATCCATTTAACAAAGGATGACTTTAGAAGCATCTAGGAATTGGTTTTACTGGATTTGGAGTTGAAATGATTTTCCTATGAATTTGCAAAGTTGACAAATATGAAGAAATGGCTCATTATCTTGTGTGGCACATAAAATATTAGGAAAAATGTTGTAAAACTAAGTTATGAACTTAGAAGTATCTAGGATCTTGAATCATGGCATTTGGATCAAATTTGAGCCCTCTGTGATTTTCTAAAGTTTATGACAGAAATGGAAAAATGGTTATTTGATAATTATTTGTGAAAGAAATACTTCTGGAAAAATGTTAAAATAGCACCATGATATAGGGCATGAATATAGAAACTACTAGAAATTTGAATCATTGGATTTAGAGCTCTGATGAATTATTTATGGATTTTTGAAGTTGACTTGAAAAGGAAAAAGGGAATAAGGCTTTAACCTTATCCTGCGCACAAGGTGAGAGATAGACCGTGGGCCGGCCCAGCAGCACGGCTGCGCGGGCAGAGGTGGTGATGTCGAAGGCGGCTTCGAGGGAGTGCGCCTTTGCGCAGGGGAGGCGGATCCGGCCGAAGCCGTTTCCACTTAAACGGTCGGGGCCCGCCCGCTGGCTCACCGACGTGTGGGGCCCAGCACTCAGGCCTTCGCCTTCCTCCCACTCGAACAGGAAGAGGCAGGGGAGGCGAGGCCGAGTGGGCGCCGGTGATCTCCCCGGCGGTACCGGCCACCTCTGGCGACGCCCGGCGTACCGGCGTGCTCAGGAGAGTGTGCCGCATCCTCCAAGGTGTGCCAAAACCGTAGGGGTGGCCAGACGCGAGCACATCCTCGGCCGCGACAGGCAAGGCCGACGGTGCTGATGGAACTCGACGACATGGCCATTGAGAGGAGAGGGAGAAGCGCGGGAGGGGCCCGCGGTGATGGTGGAAGTGCTCTGGTGTGGTCTAGAGGGGAGGAGGAGGAGTGGTGGGCGCGAATTTAGGCGGAGGCCGACGGAAAGGCTCTGGCCATGGTGGTGGGTGGAGGGCACGAGGAGGGAGTTGGCTTGGTCCAGGGGGTTGCTGGGAGGGAGAGAGAGCGAAGGGGGTCCAGAGGGAGGCCTCGGAAGCCCTTAAATGGCGAGGCCATGGCTCACCGTGGACGTGGCCTACGGGCATCCGCGGAAATGTCCATGGTGGCCATAGGAGGCGGTTCGGGGCTGTCTGCGGCCCTCGTGGGCATTGAGTAGGGCGCCAGGAAGAGAGAGGAGGAGCGGGGCGAGCTCGAGGGCGGGAGCCGTGCTTGAGCAGAGAGTGGCGGAGCTGGGCGGTGTTATGTCCACGCGTGGGACGGGCAGGGGGGAGAGAGGAAGGAGGGGGCTGGCAGCTTGCCGTGTTGCGGACGCCGAGGTGGTCCTTCTGGCGCGTGGGTGAGGCTCGAGGTGGTGGGGGAGCGCGACGTCAACGATCGGGAGCACACTGACGTGCTCCAGAGCGCGCAAATGGCCGGCACCCGCGGCTTTTTCTCGCGTCCTCACGCACCCACTTGTGTCTGGAAGCTGCAGGTGGGAGTAAACAATGTGACAATGGCATTGGATGCCCTGGGGATCCACTGGAGTGAGGAGGGAGGTTGAGAGAGAGAGAAATGGTGCTATCCAGAGAGGGAAAAAGAGCTTTTCACCCCTAATCATCATGGCTCCTTGGGCAGGGAAAGGTGCAGGGGTTAGTGGAGGACCAGATGATGTCATGGGAGAAAGCTTAGCTCATGGAGATTAGTGGAAATGGCCAAAACATGCATTTTAAATTTCTGCCAGAAGGTGTTTGATGGTGGTTTGGACAAGCAGATGATTTCCATTTGCCATGAGACTCCACAGGGTGAAATTTCTCATATAATTAGGGCCTTCCACCAATTTTGAGCTCATTTGGGCAAAGTTGCCAGTGCAACTTTTGTAAACCCTAGAAATCAACAGAAATGTTTTTTTTCAAGATTTAGTCATCCAAAACTATTCTCCTTGATGCACCACTTGGTTTAGTGTCATCATTTGAGGATTTGAACATGTCCACAAAAATTCAGATCAAAAGGACACACTTGGCAATGTAGAGTTGTTCAAATTTGGTTCTGGACAAAAAGGGTTTTGGGGTACTTTGATCAAGATAAAATTCTCTCCAACTTGTGCCATTTGGTCTAGATGCATTATTACACCATTTGAGAATGTGCACCAAGTTTGAGAGCATTTGGACATGTTTGACAGTGCAAAGCTGTTCAAACTTGAAAAGGATAGAAGTGGTTTTGAGAGGTTTTCATGGGGTTATAATGTTCTTCATGACATGATACTTGGCAAGATCATCAAAAATGTCATATGTGACATGCGAGAATTTTCCTAGATTTATTTGAAAATATTTATTATAGAAATATTTCAAATATTTGAAATGAGCTGAAATGGTTCTGGAGGGTTTTGTCCAATATTTTGATCATGACCATAAGTTGAAACTCATATATATGGAAAATATATCTCCATTGAGTCTCCCTAATTTTTCTCAAATATTTTTAAAGCTTTTAAATAATTTTAACCTATTTAAGACCATTTCTGGCCTTAAGAAAAAGACTTTAAATAAAATAGGAAAATAACTTTAAAATTATATTTTTGTGGTTTCTGGGTATCCTATATGTAATAGGAGTCAAAAATATTTTTGGAAAGATTTTTACTTCCCTTAATTAACTACTTGCAGTGCAAACCTCAATTCAGGGGTTTTTGAAAAACTAATTTTTTAAAAATACTATTTGGACAAATTATTTTTGTAAGAAATTAGTTTTATGTCCTATACACATGGCATGATCATTGGTTCAAGAGTTTGGAGCAAGGAGATGAAGTATAGGAGTTGGAGGATTTATTTGATTTTTAGAGCACTTGCAAACAGCAGACAAAAACCAATCAAGGCAAGGTCCAAAACACTCAAAAGTTTTTGTCAAACCACATTTTATCATGATTGTTAGCTTTAGTGTAGTGGCATGAAAATCAGGGTGTGACAGGGGCCTCATAGCGGAGGTCGGAGGTGACTCGGGGCAGCTGGAGGAGGTCGAGGATGACAGCGAGATGCAGCGGTCAGAGGAAGAAGAAGACCGCGTCGGCTACGCGGCTCCCCGGACTGATGAGGCGTCCTGAACGGAGAAAGTCGAGGGCGGTGGACCTCCTTGACGTGCTCCCGCACGCCGGAGGGGACGGTGGATGCGTCGACGATGAAGAGGCAACGATCACCGTGGATCCTCCGAGCTCGGATTCGGGCAGTAGAGGAAGGGGGCGAAGGGGAATGAGGGGGAATGGAAGAGGGCGGTTTAGGTTTTCCAGACGACGTATATATAGCCTCGGGGAGGCGACGTGGTGGCCATCCACGGGCATGGCGCCCTGGATGTGCGCCACGACCTCCTATCTCCTGTACAGAGGAGGAGGACGAGGTGGAGGTGGGCTGGGCTCCCACTGTGCACTCGAAGCCCAGCAGTGCAGTGTAACTCTAGCCCATTTCCATTTTCTTTTCTGTTAGCAATTTTTCTCTCATGTTTTCTATTTTAATTTAAAACTAAATGAGTTTTGTTAAATTTGAGACTCGTCACATAATCCAAGCACATTACTGTTAGGTGCCACAAAAAGTTTGAGGTCATAAAAAAGGGTTTAAATATTGTTAGAAATGGAAAAGGTCATGTATTGTGTTGTTGGTTCACAAAAATATTTTCCAGGGGCATTTTGGGAATCCAAATAAAGTTGAAGTAGTTTTTATAATTGCTTTGAGATTATTTCAATTACTATGAAATATTTTATTTGCAACTTTCAAAAATCTAAATATTTTACTTGCATTGAAATTGGATTTGAATTTAATTAATTAATTTTTATCAAGAGGAAAATTGTCTTAGTAATTCTTGATGACAAGGCACCATTAGTGTGGGTTACTGTAGCATGATTATCGGGGTGTTACAAATCTTCTCCACTACAAGAAATCTCATCCCGAGATTTAAGAGGTCGAGTAAGGGGAAATATTTGGTTATGAAATTCTATTGGGTCTTCTCGGTCTTGGTTGCTCTTCTCGAAGAGATCGATCCATTACATTGATGTCTTCATTTCTCTACTTCTGGTCATCATGATGAAGTTGCCGTCCTTCCTTCAGGAACTCCATCGTACTTATGAAAGAATAAAGGGTGGTTATTTAGAAAGAACGGACCTCTGCGAGTTTGACTACCTGGTCGATAACATCGGGGAAGGTGGCAGAAAGTAACTCTCGAATTGAAACTTGGGAAAATATCGAGAGCAAAATAAGAAGGTATCCTAGGAAGTTTCAAGCGGGCAGACAAACATTCGATGCCTGAAACGGGGCGTGAAAGGGGTTCAAATCAACATGAATAAGTATTTTGTCTGATTCCAAAGTAGATTACAAGGAAGGTGACACATGAATTACATACGAGATCAAGCGCGAGGAATAACTTTGGCAACATGGGCGTATAGGAGAGTCAGGTTTTGATCCTGTGGAACTATGGGTTATGGGCCCACCATGCGGTTTAAAAGTAGGAGGGCGAAGTCATCTTGCATGACCATGATAGCAAGGCGTGTCAGAGAATAACATGTCAGTTATGTCGGTAACAACGTTGGTACCAAGGGCGAGGGACGAAGAGAACTATTTTCCTACTCGTTGAACGAGGCGGACCTATAGGCAAGGTCCTCGTCCATCGGTGGTTACCGGAATGTCATCAACAATAGTATCAGGGTCTTACTGATATAGTTTTACACCGAGGCGTTTACATAAGCAGGGAATTATTACTTCTTATATCATATAGATCACAAGAAGGGTTAAACATACCAATGGAAAGGAAAAATATGATTATCAAATCAAACAACCCAATGGAAAGGAAGATGTGTTTACGCATAAGAGTTGGGAGTATATCCTTCCCAAGGAAAAGCGGAGCAGGATATACATGATAGGACAACAAGTTCAAAAGCATTTAGATAATGGGGAGAGGGAAGAATCATGATATTACCCATACAACGGTGTGAGGGTAATTGAACGAGACATTTTGTATTATGCTTTCGATGTTCTTGTTTATATTCGATACCACAGTCATGCTTCGATGCGGCAATGATATGGTGTCAAGTAAAGATTGGGTTCGAAGATCTCAAGAGATATCGAGAAACAATTCCAAGATATCTCAGAGCATAAGGAATAACCAAGCACAACCAGGTCTGTGTTGGCAGAAAGTCAAGATGTCATCGATGATATCACAAATCATCGAGGGGCAGGGATGGTATTTCTAGCCATGAATTCAATTGACATCTCTAAAGAAGCCAAAGTGTTGACGGTGATCACGACAAATTTTGTCGAGAGACTCTATGAAGATGCCATCGAACAGAAAAAGAAGGATGAAGTGAAAGGCTATGAGAACTACGGATTCGACACAAGCTCGAAGTCAAGCTTGTTGTTCGAGGTGAAATGATAAGATGAGGAAGACGTAAGCTTAGCTCATCATCGGAAGTTGCTCCGGGCATAAGGACCAGGTAGCACAATTAAAAGTTGACATGGTAAAAATATAGTTGATCAGGCT
This sequence comes from Triticum dicoccoides, assembly GCF_002162155.2. Lineage (NCBI taxonomy): Eukaryota > Viridiplantae > Streptophyta > Magnoliopsida > Poales > Poaceae > Triticum > Triticum dicoccoides. Next base: position 49,064,043 of record NC_041380.1, on the reverse strand, counting down.
AGGAATGATGTGATGGGGTATAAAACTTCCCGGTATCAAGTACTAGGTGTATTGCCGAAAGGTAAATCCGAGTAGAGGTTGGACGGGGGAAATGAGTTGCAGAGTATAAGTATTTTATCTTATCCGGTAAATGGAACCTAGGAGGAAATATGGTTAGAGCCACGATTGCAAAGGATCAGTTCATAGATACAAGATGAACTTATAACAAGGGGATTATTATTATTATCACAAGAAGCTTTCATGATAAGATCTACATCGTGTCCATGGGCATGAATGCAAAGTTCAAGGCTGACTCCAACTTCTTCAATGCATATCATTTCATTTACTTCTCGCTTTCGATGAAGTTGTAGTGTTGAAATGTTATCTGGCTAAACACCAGAAGAGTAAGACTCGTTAAAACTCTCCCCCGTATATAAAGGAGTGGAGGAGGGGAGGGCCGGCCCTCTCTAGGCGCGCCCAAGGGGGGAGTCCTACTCCCGGTGGGAGTAGGATTCCCCCTTCCCAAGTTGGAGTAGGAGAGGGAAAGGAAAGGAGAGACGGAGAGAAGGAAAGGGGGGCGCCACCCCCCTCCTTGTCCAATTCGGACTAGAGGGGGAGGGGCCGCGCGGCTGCCCTGGCTGCCCCTCCTCTTCTGCCACTAGGGCCCATGAGGCCCAATATACTCCCCGGGGGTTCCGGTAAACCCCCGGTACTCCGGTATATGTCTGAAACCTCCCGAAACACTTCCGGTGTCCGAACATAGTCGTCCAATATATAGATCTTTATGTCTCGGCCATTTCAAGACTCCTCGTCATGTCTGTGATCATATCCAGGACTCCGAACTACCTTCGGTACATCAAAACACAAAAACTCATAATACCGATCGTCACTGAACTTTAAGCATGCGGACCCTACAGGTTCGAGAACTATGTAGACATGACCGAGACACGTCTCCGGTCAATAACCATTAGCGGATACTGGATGCTCATATTGGCTCCCACATATTCTACGAAGATCTTTATCGGTCAAACCGCATAACAACATATGTTGTTTCCTTTGTCATCGGTATGTTACTTGCCCGAGATTCGATCGTCGGTATCCTCATACGTAGCTCAATCTCATTACCGGCAAGTCTCTTTACTCATTCCGTAATGCATCATCCCGCAATTAACTCATTAGTCACATTGCTTGCAAGGCTTATAGTGATGTGCATTACCGAGAGGGCCCAGAGATACCTCTCCGACAATTGGAGTGACAAATCCTAATCTTGATCTATGCCAACTCAACAAGTACCATTGGAGACACCTGTAGAGTACCTTTATAATCACCTAGTTATGTTGTGACGTTTGGTAGCACACAAAGTGTTCCTCCGGTAACCGGGAGTTGCATAATCTCATAGTCATAGGAACATGTATAAGTCATGAAGAAAGCAATAGCAGTAAACTAAAACGATCAAGTGCTAAGCTTAAGGAATGGGTCAAGTCAATCACATCATTCTCTAATGATGTGATCCCGTTAATCAAATGACAACTCATGTCTATGGCTAGGAAACTTAACCATCTTTGATTCAACAAGCTAGTCAAGTAGAGGCATACTAGTAACACTTAGTTTGTCTATATATTCACACATGTACTAAGTTTCAGGTTAATACAATTCTAGCATGAATAATAAACATTTATCATGATATAAGGAAATATAAATAACAACTTTATTATTGCCTCTAGGGCATATTTCCTTCAGTCTCCCACTTGCACTAGAGTCAATAATGTAGATTACACAGTAATGATTCTAACACCCATGGAGTCTTGGTGCTGATCATGTTTTGCTCGTGAGAGAGGCTTAGTCAACGGGTCTGCAACATTCAGATCCGTATGTATCTTGCAAATCTATATGTCTCCCTCCTTGACTTGGTCGCGGACGGAATTGAAGTGTTTCTTGATGTGCTTGGTTCTCTTGTGAAATCTGGATTGCTTTGCCAAGGCAATTGCGTCAGTATTGTCACAAAAGATTTTCATTGGACCCAATGCACTAGGTATGACACCTAGATCAGATATGAACTCCTTCATCCAGACTCCTTTATTTGCTGCTTCCGAAGCAGCTATGTACTCCGCTTCACACGTAGATCCCGCCACGACGCTTTGCTTAGAACTGCACCAACTGACAGCTCCATCGTTCAATTTAAATACGTATCCGGTTTGTGACTTAGAGTCATCCGGATTAGTGTCAAAGCTTGGATCGACGTAACCATTTACGACGAGCTCTTTGTCACCTCCATAAACGAGAAACATATCCTTAGTCCTTTTCAGGTATTTCAGGATCTTCTTGACCGCTGTCCAGTGATCCACTCCTGGATTACTTTGGTACCTCCCTGCTAAGCTAATAGCAAGGCACACATCAGGTCTGGTACATAGCATTGCATACATGATAGAGCCTATGGCTGAAGCATAGAGAACATCTTTCATTTTCTCTCTATATTCTGCAGTGGTCAGGCATTGAGTCTGACTCAACTTCACACCTTGTAACACAGACAAGAACCCTTTCTTTTCTTGATCCATTTTGAACTTCTTCAAAACTTTATCAAGGTATGTGCTTTGTGAAAGTCCAATTAAGCGTCTTAATCTATCTCTATAGATCTTGATGCCCAATATATAAGCAGCTTCACCGAGGTCTTTCATCGAAAAACTTTTTTTCAAGTATCCCTTTATGTTATCTAGAAATTCTATAGCATTTCCAATCAACAATATATCATCCACATATAATATTAGAAATGCTACAGAGCTCCCACTCACTTTCTTGTAAATACAGGCTTCTCCAAAAGTCTGTATAAAACCATATGCTTTGATCACACTATTAAAATGTTTATTCCAACTCCGAGATGCTTGCACCAGTTCATAGATGGAGCGCTGGAGCTTGCACACTTTGTTAGCATCCTTTGGATCGATAAAACCTTCAGGTTGCATCATATACAACTCTTCTTCCAGAAATCCATTCAGGAAAGCAGTATTTACATCCATTTGCCAAATTCCATAATCATAAAATGCGGAAATTGCTAACATGATTCGGACGGACTTTAAGCATCGCTACGGGTGAGAAAGTCTCATCGTAGTCAACTCCTTGAACTTGTCGAAAACCTTTCGCAACAAGTCGAGCTTTGTAGACAGTAACATTACTATCAGCATCAGTCTTCTTCTTGAAGATCCATTTATTCTCGATGGCTTGCCGATCATTGGGCAAGTCAACCAAAGTCCACACTTTGTTGTCATACATGGATCGCATCTCAGATTTCATGGCCTCAAGCCATTTTGCGGAATCTGGGCTCATCATTGCTTCCTCATAGTTCGTAGGTTCGTCATGGTCTAGTAACATGACCTCCAGAACAGGATTACCGTACCACTCTGCTGCGGATCTTACTCTGGTTGACCTATGAGGTTCGGTAGTAACTTGATCTGAAGTTACATGATAATCATCATTAGCTTCATCACTAATTGGTGTAGAAGTCACAGGAACAGATTTCTGTGATGAACTACTTTCCAATAGGGGAGCAGGTACAGTTACCTCATCAAGTTCTACTTTCCTCCCACTCACTTCTTTCGAGAGAAACTCCTTCTCTAGAAATGATCCATTCTTAGCAACGAATGTCTTGCCTTCGGATCTGTGACAGACGGTGTACCCAACTGTCTCCTTTGGGTATCCTATGCAGACACATTTCTCCGATTTGGGTTCGAGCTTATCAGGTTGAAGCTTTTTCACATAAGCATCGCAACCCCAAACTTTAAGGAACGACAACTTTGGTTTCTTGCCAAAACACAGTTCATAAGGTGTCGTCTCAACGGATTTAGATGGTGCCCTATTTAACGTGAATGCAGTCGTATCTAAAGCATAACCCCAAAACGATAGCGGTAAATCAGTAAGAGACATCATTGATCGCACCATATCTAGTAAAGTACGATTACGACGTTCGAACACACCATTACACTGTGGCGTTCCGCGTGGCGTGAGTTGCGAAACTATTCCGCATTGTTTCAAATGAAGACCAAACTTGTAACTCAAATATTCTCCTCCACGATCAGATCGTAGAAACTTTACTTTCTTGTTACGATGATTTTCTACTTCACTCTGAAGTAGATATACCCATATCTGCTCAAATCATCTGTGAAGGTGAGAAAATAACGATACCCGCCGCGAGCCTCAACATTCATCGGACCACATACATCAGTATGTATGATTTCCAACAAATCTATTGCTCGCTCCATAGTTCCGGAGAACGGCGTTTTAGTCATCTTGCCCATGAGGCATGGTTCGCAAGTACCAAGTGATTCATAATCAAGTGATTCCAAAAGTCCATCAGAATGGAGTTTCTTCATGCGCTTTATACCAATATGACCTAAACGGCAGTGCCAAAAATAAGTTGCACTATCATTATCAACTCTGCATCTTTTAGCTTCAATATTATGAATATGTGTATCACTACTATCGAGATTCATCAAAAATAGACCACTCTTCAAGGGTGCATGACCATAAAAGATATTACTCATATAAATAGAACAACCATTATTCTCAGATTTAAATGAATAACCATCTCGCATCAAACGAGATCCAAATATAATGTTCATGCTCAATGCTGGCACCAAATAACAATTATTCAGGTCTAAAACCAATCACGGAGGTAGATGTAGAGGTAGCGTGCCGACTGTGATCACATCGACTTTGGAACCATTTCTGACGTGCATCATCACCTCGTCCTTAGCCAATCTTCACTTAATCCGTAGTCCCTGTTTCGAGTTGCAAATATTAGCAACAGAACCAGTATCAAATATCCAGGTGCTACTGCAAGCATTAGTAAGGTACACATCAATAACATGTATATCACATATACCTTTGTTTACCTTGCCATCCTTCTTATCCGCCAAATACTTGGGGCAGTTCCGCTACCAGTGACCAGTCCCTTTGCAGTAGAAGCACTCAGTCTCAGGCTTAGGTCCAGACTTTGGCTTCTTCACTTGAGTAGCAACTTGCTTGCCGTTCTTCTTGAAGTTCCCCTTCTTCCCTTTACCCTTTTTCTTGAAACTGGTGGTCTTGTTGACCATCAACACTTGATTCTCCTTCTTGATTTCTACCTCCGCAGCATTTATCATCGCGAAGAGCTCGGGAATTGTCTTATCCATCCCTTGCATGTTATAATTCATCATGAAGCTCTTGTAGCTTGGTGGCAGTGATTGAAGAATTCTGTCAATGACACTATCATCCGGAAGTATAACTCCCAGTTGAATCAAGTGATTATTATACCTAGACATTTTGAGTATGTGCTCACTGACAGAACTATTCTCCTCCATCTTGCAGTTGTAGAACTTATTGGAGACTTCATATCTCCCAATCCGGGCATTTGCTTGAAATATTAACTTCAACTCCTGGAACATCTCATATGCTCCATGACGTTCAAAACATCGTTGAAGTCCCGGTTCTAAGCCGTAAAGCATGGCACACTGAACTATCAAGTAGTCATCAGCTTTGCTCTACCAGACATTCATAACATCTGGCGTTTCTCCTGAAGTGGGTTGATGTCTACTACGCAACCTTCTCCTTGTAGACGTTGTTGGGCCTGCAAGTGCACAGGTTTGTAGGACGGTAGCAAATTTCCCTCAAGTGGATGACCTAAGGTTTATCAATCTGTGGGAGGCGTAGGATGAAGATGGTCTCTCTCAAGCAACCCTGCAACCAAATAACAAAAAGTCTCTTGTGTCCCCAACACACCCAATACAATGGTAAATTGTATAGGTGCACTAGTTCGGCAAAGAGATGGTGATACAAGTGCAATATGGATGGTAGATATAGGTTTTTGCAAACTGAAATATAAAAACAGCAAGGTAGCAAGCGGTAAAAGTGAGCGTAAACGGTATTGCAATGATAGGAAACAAGGCCTAGTGTTCATACTTTCACAAGTGCAAGTTCTCTCAACAATAATAACATAATTGGATCATATAACTATCCCTCGACATGCAACAAAGAGTCACTCCAAAGTCACTAATAGTGGAGAACAAACGAAGAGATTATGGTAGGGTACGAAACCACCTCAAAGTTATTCTTTCCAATCAATCCGTTGGGCTATTCCTATAAGTGTCACAAACAGCCCTAGAGTTTGTACTATAATAACACCTTAAGATACAAATCAACCAAAACCCTAATGTCACCTAGATACTCCAATGTCACCTCGAGTATCCGTGGGTATGATTATACGATATGCATCACACAATCTCAGATTCATCTATTCAATCCAACACAAAGTACTTCAAAGAGTGCCCAAAGTTTCTACCGGAGAATCACGATGAAAATGTGTGCCAACCCCTATGCATAGGTTCATGGCGGAACCCGCAAGTTGATCACCAAAACATGCATCAAGTGGCACGTGATATCCCATTGTCACCACAGATAAGCACGGCAAGACATACATCAAGTGTTCCCAAATCTTTGAAGACACAATCCGATAAGATTACTTCAAAGGGAAAACTCAATCCATTATGAGAGAGAAGAGGGGGAGAAGAAACATAAGATCCAACTATAATAGCAAAGCTCGCGATACATCAAGATCGTGCCAAATCAAGAACACGAGATAGAGAGAGATCAAACACATAGCTACTGGTACATACCCTCAGCCCCGAGGGTGAACTACTCCCTCCTCGTCATGGAGAGCGCCGGGATGATGAAGATGGCCACCGGTGAGGGTTCCCCCCTCCGGCAGGGTGCCTGGAAAAGGGTCCCGATTGACTTTTGGTGGCTACAGAGGCTTGCAGCGGCGGAACTCCCGATCTAGTCTCTGTTCTGGAAGTTTTAGGATACGTAGGTATATATGGGTGCAAGGGGTACGTCGGTGGAGCTGCGGGGGCCCCACGAGGTAGGGGGCGCGCCCCAGGGGGTGGGCGTGCCTCCTACCCTCGTGGCCATCTCCCGTATCTTCTAACGTAGAGTCCAAGTCTATCCCGTAGGTTTCCTTCCAAAAATAACTTATACAGTTGATTTCATTCCGTTTTGACTCCGTCTGATATTCCTTTTCCTTGAAACACTGAAATAGGCATAAAACAGCAAATCTGGGCTGGGCCTCCGGTTAATAGGTTAGTCCCAAAAATAATATAAAAGTGGATAATAAAGCCCAATATTGCCTAAAACAGTAGATAATATAGCATGGAGCAATCAAAAATTATAGATACGTTGGCGACGTATCAAGCATCCCCAATCTTAATTCCTGCTCGTCCTCGAGTAGGTAAATGATAAAAAAATAATTTTTGATGTGGAATGCTAGTTGGCATAATTTCATTGTAATTCTTCTCAATTGTGATATGAATATTCAGATCCGAAAGATTCAAGACAAAAGTTCATATTGACATAAAAATAATAATACTTCAAGCATACTAATAAAGCAATTATGTCTTCTCAAAATAACATGGCCAAAGAAAGTTATCCCTACAAAATCATATAGTCTGGCTATGCTCCATCTTCACCACACAAAGTATTTAAATCATGCACAACCCCGATGACAAGCCAAGCAATTGTTTCATACTTTAACATTTTCAAAACTTTTTCAATCTTCACGCAATACATGAGCGTGAGCCATGGATATAGCACTATATGTGGAATAGAATGGTGGTTGTGGAGAGTACAAAAAGAGGGGAAGATAGTCTCACATCAACTAGGCGTATCAACGGGCTATGGAGATGCCCATTAATAGATATCAATGTGAGTGAGTAGGGATTGCCATGCAATGGATGCACTAGAGCTATAAGTATATGAAAGCTCAACCAAAGAAACTAAGTGGGTGTGCATCCAACTTGCTTGCTCATGAAGACCTAGGGCATTTTGAGGAAGCCCGTGATTGGAATATACAAGCCAAGTTCTATAATGAAAAATTCCCACTAGTATATGAAAGTGACAACATAGGAGACTCTCTATCATGAAGATCATGGTGCTACTTTGAAGCACAAGTGTGGTAAAAGGATAGTAGCATTGCCCCTTCTCTCTTTTTCTCTCATTTTTTTGTTTGGGCCTTTTCTCTTTTTTTATGGCCTCTTTTTTTCTCTTTTTTTAATATTTTGTCCGGAGTCTCATCCCGACTTGTGGGGGAATCATAATCTCCATCATTCTTTCCTCACTTGGGACAATGATCTAAAACTGATGATCATCACACTTTTATTTTTCTTACAACTCAACAACTACAACTCGATACTTAGAACAAGATATGACTCTATATGAATGCCTCCTGCGGTGTATCGGGATATGCAATGAATCAAGAGTGACATGTATGAAAGAATTATGAACGGTGGCTTTGCCAAATATGATGTCAACTACATGATCATGCTAGCAATATAACAATGATGGAGCGTGTCATAATAAACGGAACGGTGGAAAGTTGCATGGCAATATATCTCGGAATGGCTATGGAAATGCCATGATAGGTAGGTATGGTGGCTGTTTTGAGGAAGATATATGGTGGGTGTATGATACCGGCGAAAAGTGTGCGGTATTAGATCGGCTAGCAATGGTGGAAGGATGGGAAAAAGTGCGTATAATCCATGGACTCAACATTAGTCATAAAGAACTCATATACTTATTGCAAAAATCTAGAAGGTATCAAAGCAAAGTATTACGCGCATGCTCCTAGGGGGATAGATTGGTAGGAAAAGACCATCGCTTGTCCCCGACCGCCACTCATAAGGAAGACAATCAATAAACACCTCATGCTCCGACCTCGTTACATAACGGTTCACCATATGTGCATGCTACGGGAATCACAAACTTCAACGCAAGTATTCTTTAAATTCACAACTACTCAATTAGCATGACTATAATATTATCACCTCCATATCTCAAAACAATTATCATGCTTCAATCTTTTCTTAGTATTCAACACACTCATAACAATTCTTACAAATCTTGTATGCTTAGCATATTAGGATTTTAAGCAAATTACCATGCTATTTAAGACTCTCAAAATAATATAAGTCGGGCGCGGGAAGTTTTTTTCAAAACAATTTCGCCGATAGCAATAAAATCCTAGAAAAGAAAATAAAAATCTAAAAATGCCAAAACAAATTTTCATCGTCTAAATAAAATATTTAGGACGAGATGAACATTTTCTTGGCCCTAAATGCAATTTTGAAAACGTGCAATTTTACTACTACAAATAAAATCAAATAAAATCAAATAAATGATTTTAACATTCTTCCTCCAATATTTCAATTGTTTTGAAGAAGTCATATTATCTCCTCTCATATATTTTAATATGAAATATTTCCTAGAGAGAAAAATAATTAAAATCAAAAATCCTCGTTTCATTATTTGATAAAATCAAATATGAAAAACCGGAAAATCCCCAACTCTCTCCGAGGGTCCTTGAGTTGCTTAGGATTTCAAGGATTGCGGCACGAAAATGCAATAAAATATGATATGCAAGAATGACCTATGTATAACATTCCAAATTGAAAATTTGGGATGTTACAATCAGGTCTTGTTAACGAACTCATTTCGAATAGCATGTAACCGGAGAAATTTCGAATAACACTATGTTACCTCAATGGGGATATGCACATCCCCAATAATAAGAATATCATATTTCTTCTTGATAGTAGGAAGAGGAAATTCAAGACCTCCAAATATAATCGATGGAATTTTTCCAATAGAGTTGGTACTATGAACTTGAGGTTGTTTCCTCGGAAAGTGTACCGTATGCTCGTTACCGTTAACATGAAAAGTGACATTGCCTTTGTTGCAATCAATAACAGCCCCTGCAGTATTCAGAAATGGTCTTCCAAGAATAATAGACATACTATTGTCCTCGGGAATATCAAGAATAACAAAGTCCGTTAAAATAGTAACGTTTGCAATCACAACAGGCACGTCCTCACAAATACCGACAGGTATAGTAGTTGATTTATCACCCATTTGCGAAGATATTTCAGTAGGAGTCAACTTATTCAAATCAAGTCTATGATATAAAGAGAGAGGCATAACACTACACCGGCTCCAAGATCACATAAAGCAGTTTTAACATAGTTTCTTTTAATGGAGCATGGTATAGTGGGTACTCCTTGATCTCCAACTTTCTTTGGTATTCCACCATTAAAAGTATAATTAGCAAGCATGGTGGAAATCTCAGCTTCCAGTATCTTTCTCTTATTTGTAACAATATCTTTCATATACTTAGCATAAGGATTCATTTTGAGCATATCAGTTAATCGCATACGCAAAAAGATAGGTCTAATCATTTTAGCAAAGTGCTCAAAATCCTCATCATCCTTTTTCTTGGATGGTTTGGGAGGAAAAGGCATGGGTTTCTGAACCCATGGTTCCCTTTCTTTCCCATGTTTCCTAGCAACAAAGTCTCTCTTATCATAACGTTGATTCTTTGATTGTGGGTTATCAACATCAACAGCAGGTTCAATTTCTACATCATTATCATTACTAGGTTGGGCATCATCATGAACATCATCATTAACATTTTCATTAGGTTCATGTTCATTACCAGATTGTATTTCAACATCAGAAATAGAAATATCATTTGGATTCTCAGGTGGTTCAGCAATAGGTTCACTAGAAGCATGCAAAGTCCTATCATTTTTACTATTCATTTCATCGAGCAACTCTTTTTTAGCTTTAAGTACTTGTTCTACTTGAGTGGTAACCATAGAAGCATGTTTGCTAACAAGTTTAAGGTCACCTCTAATATTAGCCATATAATCACCCAAGTGTTTAATCATATTGGAATCGTATTTCAATTGTCTACCAAAATAAGCATTGAAGTCTTCTTGTTTGACGATAAAGTTATCAAACTCTTCTAAGCATTGTCTAGCAGACTTATAGTGAGGAATATCACCTTCATCAAATCTATAGAGAGAATTTACCTTTACTACCTGTGTTGGGTTATCAAGATCAGGAGGTTCTTCAACAGGTGGTAGATTAAGACCATGTATTTCTTCAATAGGAGGTAAATTCTTAACAACTTCAGCTTTAATACCTTTTTCTTTCATAGATTTCCTTGCCTCTTGCATATCCTCGGGACTGAGAAATAGAACACCTCTCTTCTTCAGAGTTGGTTTAAGAATAGGATCATTAATTGGAGCAGGAGCTGGCTCAGGAGCTGGCTCAGGAGGTGCCCAATTATTTTCATCTGTCAACATATTATTCAACAGAATTTTAGCTTCATCTAGTGTTCTTTCCCTGAAAAGTGAACCAGCACAACTATCCAGGTAATCTCCGGAAGCATCGGTTAGTCCATTATAAAAGATATCAAGTATTTCATATTTCTTAAGAGGATGATCAGGCAAAGCATTAAGTAATTGGAGAAGCCTCCCCCAAGCTTGTGGGAGACTCTCTTCTTTAATCTGCACAAAGTTGTATATTTCCTTTAAAGTAGCTTGTTTCTTATGAGCAGGGAAGTATTTAGCAGAGAAGTAATAAATCATATCCTGGGGACTACGCACACAACCAGGATCAAGAGAATTAAACCATATCTTAGCATCACCCTTTAATGAGAACGGAAATATTTTAAAGATATAAAAGTAGCAAGATCTCTCATCATTAGTGAACAGGGTGGCTATATCATTTAATTTAGTAAGATGTGCCACAACAGTTTTAGATTCATAGCCATGAAAAGGATCAGATTCAACCAAAGTAATTATATCAGGATCAACAGAGAATTCATAATCCTTATCGGCAACATAGATAGGTGAAGTAGCAAAAGTAGGGTCAGGTTTCATTCTATCTTTAAGAGATTGCTTATTCCATTTAGTTAATAACCTCTTGAGTTCATATCTATCTTTGCAAGCTAAAATAGCTAAAGAAGCTTCTTTATCAAAAACATAACCCTCGGCAATAACAGGCAAGTCTTCATCATCACTTTTATCAATACAATCAGTTTCAATAATTTCTTTCTCTCTAGCCCTAGCAATTTGTTCATCAAGAAATTCACTAAGGGGCACATTAGTATCAAGCATAGAAGTAATTTCATCATAAGTATCATGCATAGCAGAAGTGGCATCATCAATAACATGCGACATATCAGAACGAATAGCAGAAGCAGGTTTAGGTGTCGCAGGCTTACTCAAATAGAAGGTGAATCAAGTGCAGAGCTAAATGGCAGTTCCTTACCTCCCCTCGTAGTTGAGGGATAAATTGTTGTCTTAGCATCTTTCAAGTTCTTCATAGTGTTCAGCAGATATAAATCCCAAGTGACTCAAAGAATAGAGCTATGCTCCCCGGCAACGGCGCCAGAAAATAGTCCTGATAACCCACAAGTATAGGGGATTGCAACAGTTTTCGAGGGTAGAGTATTCAACCCAAATTTATTGATTCGACACAAGGGGAGCCAAAGAATATTCTCGAGTATTAGCAGTTGAGTTGTCAATTCAACCACACCTGGATAACTTAATATCTGCAGCAAAGTGTTTAGTAGCAAGGTAATATGATAGTAGTGGTAACGGTAACAAAAGTAACGAAAGCAAAAGTAATATTTTTGGTGTTTTGTAGTGATTGTAACAGTAGCAACGGAAAAGTAAATAAGCGAAGAACAATATGTGGAAAGCTCGTAGGCATTGGATCAGTGATGGATAATTATGCCGGATGCGGTTCATCATGTAACAATCATAACATAGGGTGACACAGAACTAGCTCCAATTCATCAATGTAATGTAGGCATGTATTCCAAATATAGTCATACGTGCTTATGGAAAAGAACTTGCATGACATCTTTTGTCCTACCCTCCCGTGGCAGCGGGGTCCTAACGGAAACTAAGGGATATTAAGGCCTCCTTTTAATAGAGAACCGGAACAAAGCATTAGCACATAGTGAATACATGAACTCCTCAAACTATGGTCATCACTAGGAGTGGTCCCGATTATTGTCACTTCGGGGTTGCGGGATCATAACACATAGTAGGTGACTATATACTAGGAAGATAGGATCAAGAACACACATATATTCATGAAAACATAATAGGTTCAGATCTGAAATCATGGCACTCGGGACCTAGTGACAAGCATTAAGCATAGCAAAGTCATAGCAACATAAATCTCAGAACATAGTGGATACTAGGAATCAAACCCTAACAAAACTAACTCGATTACATGATAGATCTCATCCAACCTATCATCGTCCAGCAAGCCTACGATGGAAAGTCTGGTGAAAATAGCGTCAGTCCGGGTTAGTTCCATTCAAATCATGAAAGTTAGAGTCCAAAACAAGGGCAAAAGTGTTTGGAAAAGTAGATACGATGGAGACGTATCACCAGTTTCTGTTTTTTTTCCTTGCTTTTGGGTTTCAACGAAAAGGAATGTCAAACGGAGTCCAATTGACTTGAAACTTTACGACGATTGTTTTTGGACCAAAAGAAGCCCACGGAGTACCGGAGATGCACCAGAGGAGTCCCGAGGCCACCACAGGGGTGGGGGGTGCACCCCCGGGCGCACCTCCCGACCTTGTGGGCCCCTCGTGGACTCCCCTAACTTGTTCTCGATGCCAACACCTCTATATATATATCCCCAAACCTCCTGAACAGAACCTAGATTGGGAGTTCCGCCGCCACAAGCCTCTGTCGCCATGAAAAACCTCTTGGGACCCTATTCCGGCACCCTGCCGGAGGGGGAAACCATCACCGGTGGCCATCTTCATCATCCCGGCGCTCTCCACGACGAGGAGGGAGTAGTTCACCCTCGGGGCTAAGGGTATGTACCAGTAGCTATGTGTTTGATCTCTCCCTCTCTCTCTCGTGTTATTGATTTGTCATGATCTTGATGTACCGCGAGCTTTGCTATTATAGTTGAATCTTATGACGTTTCTCCCCCTCTACCTTCTTGTAAAATGGATTGAGTTTTCCCTTTGAAGTTATCTTATCGGATTGAGTCTTTAAGGATTTAAGAACACTTGATGTATGTCTTGCATGTGCTTATCTGTGGTGACAATGGGATATTCACGTGATCCACTTGATGTATGTTTTGGTGATCAACTTGCGGGTTCTGTGACCTTGTGAACTTATGCATAGGGGTTGGCACACATTTTTGTCTTGACTCTCCGGTAGAAACTTTGGGGCACTCTTTGAAGTTCTTTGTGTTGGTTTGAATAGCTGAATCTGAGATTGTGTGATGCATATCGTATAATCAAACCCGTGGATACTTGTGGTGACATTGGAGTATCTAGGTGACATTAGGATTTTGGTTGATTTTTATCTTAAGGTGTTATTTTAGTACGAACTCTAGGGCTATTTGTGACACTTATAGGAATAACCCAATAGATCGACCAGAAAGAATAACTTTGAGGTGGTTTCGTACCCTACATTAATCTCTTTGTTTGTTCTCCACTATTAGTGACTTTGGAGTGACTCTTTGTGCATGTTGAGGGATTGTTATATGATCCAATTATGTTATCATTGTTGAGAGAACTTGTACTAGTGAAAGTATGAACCCTAGGCCTTGTTTCAAAGCATTGCAATACCATTTTCGCTCACTTTTGTTACTTGCTACCTTGCTGTTTTTATATTTTCAGAGTACAAAAACCTATATCTACCATCCATATTTCACTTGTATCACCATCTCTTCGCCGAACTAGTGCGCCTATACAATTTACCATTGTATTGGGTGTGTTGGGGACACAAGAGACTTTTTGTTATTTGGTTGCAGGGTTTTTTGAGAGAGACCATCTTCATCCTACGCCTCCCACGGATTGATAAACCTTTGGACATCCACTTGAGGGAAATTTGCTACTGTCCTACAAACCTCTGCACTTGGAGGCCCAACAACGTCTACAAGAAGAAGGTTGCGTAGTAGACATCACTCCACCATTCAATATAAATATGTATCCAGTTTGTGACTGAGAGTCATCTGGATCAGTGTCGAAACTAGCATCGATGTAACCATTTACGATGAGCTCTTTGTCACCTCCATAAACGAGAAACATATCATTGGTCCTTTTCAGGTACTTCATGATGTTCTTGACCGCTTTCTAGTGATCCACTCTTGGATTACTTTGGTACCTACCCGCCGAACTTATGGCAAGGCACACATCAAGTATGGTACAAAACATAGCATACATGATAGAACCTATGGCTGAGGCATAGGCAATGACTTTTATTTTCTCTCTATCTTCTGCTGTGGTTGGCCTTTGAGTCTAACTCAATTTCACACCTTGTAACACATGCAAGAACCCTTTCTTTGACTGGTCCATTTTGAACTTCTTCAAAACTTTTTCAAGGTATGTGCTTTGTGAAAGTCCTATTAAGCGTATCGATCTATCGCTATAGATCTTGATGCCCAATATATAAGTAGCTTCACCGAGGTCTTTCGTTGAAACATTCTTATTCAAGCATCCTTTTATGCTATCCAGAAATTCTATGTCATTTTCAATCAATAATATGTCATCCACATATAATATCAAAAATGCTACAGAGCTCCCACTCACTTTCTTGTAAATACATGCTTCACCATACGTCTGTATAAAATCATATGCTTTGACCGCCTCATCAAAGTGTATATTCCAACTCAGAGATGCTTGCACCAGTCCATAGATGGATCGCTAGAGTTTGTACACTTTGTTAGCACCTTTAGGACCGACAAAAACTTTTGGTTGCATCATATACAACTCTTCTTTAAGAAATCCATCAAGAAATGCAGTTTTGACGTCCATTTGCCAGATTTCATAATTATAAAATGCAGCAATTGCTAACATGGTTCAAACTAACTTAAGCATCGCTACGGGTGAGAAGGTCTCATCGTAGTTAACCCTTTGAACTTGTCGAAAACCTTTTGCGACAAGTCGAGCTTTGTAGATGGTGACGTAACCATCAGCTTCTGTCTTCTTCTTGAAGATCCATTTATTCTCAATGGCTTGTCAATCATCGGGCAAGTCCACCAAACTCCATACTTTGTTCTCATACATGGATCCTATCTCAGATTTCATGGCCTCAAGCCATTTATCGGAATCTGGGCTCATCATAGCTTCTTCATAGTTCGTAGGTTCGCCATGGTCTAATAACATGACTTCCAGGACATGATTATCGTATCACTCTGGTGCGGAACATGCTCTGTTCGACCTACAAGGTCCAGTAGTAGCTTGATCTGAAGTTTCATGATCATTATCATTAGCTTTCTCTCTAGTTGGTGTAGGCATCACGGGAACGGATTTCTCATATGTGCTACATTCCAATTTGAGAGAAGGTACAACTACCTCATCAAGTTCTACTTTCCCCCAGTCACTTCTTTCGAGGGAAACTCCTTCTCTAGAAAGGATCCATTTTTGGCAACAAAGATCTTGCCTTCGGATCTGTGGTAGATAGTGTACACAATTGTTTCCTTCGAGTATCCTATGAAGATGCACTTCTCCGATTTGGGTTCGAGCTTATCAAGCTGAAACCTTTTGACATAACTGTCGCAACCCCAAACTTTAAGAGACGACAACTTAGGTTTCTTGCCAAACCACAGTTCATACAATGTCGTCTCAACGGATTTGGATGGTGCCCTATTTAATGTGAATGCGGATGTCTCTAATGCATAACCCCAAAACGATAGTGGTAAATTGGTAAGAGACATCATAGAATGCACCATATCCAATAAATTACGGTGACGATGTTCAGACACACCATTACGATGTGGTGTTCCATGTGGCGTGAGTTGTGAAACTATTCCACATTGTTTTAAATGAAGGCCAAACTCGTAACTCAAATATTCTCCTCCACGATCAGATCATAGAAACTTTATTTTCTTGTTACGATGATTCTCCACTTTACTCTGAAATTCTTTGAACTTTTCAAATGTTTCAGACTTGTGGTTCATTAAGTAGATATACCCATACCTACTCAAATCATCTATGAAGGTGAGGAAATAATGATACCTGCCGCGTGCCTCAACACTCATTGGACCGCATACATTGGTATGTATTATTTCCAATAAGTCATTAGCTCACTCCATTGTTCCAGAGAATGGAGTTTTAGTCATCTTGCCCAGGAGGCATGGTTCGCAAGTATCAAATGATTCATAATCAAGTGATTCCAAAAGTCCATCCACATGGAGTTTCTTCATGCGTTTTACACCAATATGACCTAAATGGTAGTGGCACACATATGTTGCACTATCATTATCAACTTTACATCTTTTGGCATCAATATTATGAATATGTGTATCACTATGACCGAGATTCAGTAATAATAGACCATTCATCAAGGGTGCATAACAATAAAAGATATTATTCATATAAATAGAACAACCATTATTCTCCGATTAAATGAATAACCATCTTGCAATAAACAAGATCCAGATATAATGTTCATACTTAACACTGGCACCAAATAACAATTATTTAGGTCTAAAACTAATCCCGAAAGTAGATGTAGAGGTAGCATGCCAACGGCAATCACATCGACCTTGGAACCATTCCTGACGTGCATCGTCACCTCGTCCTTAGCCAATCTTCATTTCTTCCGCAACTCCTATTTCGAGTTATAAAAATGAGCAAGCGAACCAGTATCAAATACCCAGGCGCTACTACGAGCATTAGTAAGGTACACATCAATAACATGTATATCAAATATACCTTTGTTCACTTTGACATCCTTCTTATCCGCCAAGTATTTGGGGCAGTTCCGCTTCTAGTGACCACTCCCTTTGCAGTAGAAGCACTCAGTTTCAAGCTTGGGTCTAGCTTTGGGTTTCTTGCCAGGAGTGGCAACTTGCTTGCCATTCTTCTTGAAGTTCCCTTTCTTTCCCTTGCCATTTTTCTTGAAACTGGTGGTGTTGTTAACCATCAACACTTGATGATCCTTCTTGATTTCTACTTCTGCGGCCTTAAGCATTGCGAAGAGCTCAGGAATCGTTTTATTTATCCCGTGCATATTATAGTTCATCACAAAGCCTTTGTAGCTCGGTGGCAGTGACTGAAGAACTTTGTCAATAACACTATCAACTGAAAGTTCAACTCCCAACTGAGTCAAGTGGTTATGATACCCAGACATTTTGAGTATGTGTTCACTGACATAACTGTTCTCCTCCATCTTGCAGCTATAGAACTTGTTGGAGACTTCATATGTCTCAACCCGAGCATTTGCTTGAAATATTAATTTCAACTCTTGAAACATCTCATATGCTCCATGACGTTCAAAATGTATTTGAAGTCCTGGATCTAAGCCATAAAGCATGGCACACTGAACTATTTAGTAGTCATCAAATCGAGCCTGCCAGACGTTCATAACATCTACATTTGCTCCTGCAGGAGGTCTGTCACCTAGTAGTGCATCAAGGACATAATTCTTCTGTGCAGCAATGAGGATGATCCTCAAGTTACGGGCCCAATCCGTGTAGCTGCTACCATCATCTTTCAACTTAGCTTTCTCTAGGAACACATTAACATTCAGGGGAATGGTAGCTCGGGCCATTTGAAAGATCGAGGATGTCGCCTAGAGGGGGGTGAATGGGCGCTTTAAAAAAATTATGGTTTAGGTTTGAACAAATGCGGAATAAACCTAGCGGTTAATTTATCAAGCACAAAACCTACAACAACTAGGCTTGCCTATGTGCACCAACAACTTATGCTAAGCAAGATAAATAACTATATGATAGCAAGATATATAACATGAAACACTATGCCTATCACAAAGTAAAGTGCATAAGTAAAGGGCTCGGGTAAGAGATAAACGAGGCACGCAGACACGATGATGTATCCCGAAGTTCACACCCTTGCAGATGCTAATCTTCGTTTGGAGCGGTGTGGAGGTACAATGCTCCCCAAGAAGCCAATAGGGCCACCGTAATCTCCTCACGCCCTCGCACAATGCAAGATGCCGTGATTCCACTCAGGGACCCTTGAGGGCGGTCACCGGACCCATACAAATGGCAACCCTTGGGGGCGGTCACCGAACCCGTACACTTTGGCAACCCTTGGGGGCGGTCACCGGAACCTGTCAAATTGCTCGGGGTGATCTCCACAACCTAATTAGAGACCCCGAGGCTTGCCAAGAGCTTTACACCACAATGATCGAGCTCTGAACACCACCAACCATCTAGGGCGCCCAAGCACCCAATAGGAACAAGCTCAAGGGTACCAAGCACCCAAGAGTAATAAGCTTCCCAACTTGTAACGTCCATGTATCACCGTGGAGAACTTAAACCGATGCACCAAATGCAATGGCAAGGGCACACGGAGTGCCCAAGTCCTTCTCTCCCAAATCCCACCAAAGCAACTAATGCTAGGGAGGAAAATGAGAGGAAGAACAAGAAGGAGAACACCAAGAACTCCAAGATCTAGATCCAAGGGATTTCCCTCACATAGAGGAGAAAGTGATTGGTGGAAATGTGGATCTAGATGTCCTCTCTCTTTTCCCACAAAAACTAGCAAGAATCCATGAAGGGATTGAGAGATAACAAGATCGAAGAAGGTCAACAATGAGGGAAGAACACAAGCTCAAAGGATAAGGTTCATTGGGGAAGAAGACCCCCTTTTATAGGTGGGAAAAAATCCAACCATTATGCTCACATCCCCCACAGGGCGGTACTACCGCTCAAGGGAGTGGTACTACTGCTAGGGCGGTGGAAACCCTTTGAAAAAAACAGAGAGGAGGCAAAAGGCCAGTAGAACCGCCGGAGTGGTACTACCGCTCGTCCTCACGGTACTACCTCTAAGGGTAACGGTACTACTCCTTGCGAGCGGTACTAAAAAATACATCCGTGCCTACCACCAGTTGACTTAAAATGAGATTTTGGTCCAGAGTGGAAGTAGCCATGGTAGTAGGCGCAATAGTACCGCTCTGGAGTGGTAGTAAAAAATTACATCCGCTCCAAGCGGTAGTAGCCGCGGTAGTATTGCTGCAGCCTTTTAAGGACACCAAAACTGCCACAACTTCTGCAAACGGACTATGAATTCAACAAAACCAAGTTTGTTGGAAAGCTAATGACATGGGCTAACAAAATCTTGATAGAAATAACAATAAGAAGCAAATGAGAAAAGGCCCATAATAAAATGGTGAGAACCCTTCCTCGAATAAGAAGCATATGAAATCCGTTTTCGATGTACTAGAGCTTGTCACAAAGATAACCACAAGCTCTAAAACCTCAAAAAGAGATAATAAAAATAAGAATCAAGAAATATGATGCAAGGATGCAATGGTTTGAGCTCTTGACGAACGATATGATCAAGTTAGTCACTTGAGAACCCCCTTGATAGTACGACTATCGATCCTATAACCCGGTCTCTAAACTATCACCATGAGACCGGTAAAATAGAAAACCACTTGCATGAAGTCCACTTGAGCTAGATGATGACGATCTTGACTTCCTCAAGTTGGACCACCTTTCTTGATTGCGTTCGCTCGATGAAGACTAGTTGATTGCTCCCCCATCACAAAAATACACTTCCCTGATGATACGTGTTTGTCATAGCAGGTCACCTTTTCTGTCATATATGTACATCCATGATGATTTTATGACAGAATCAAGATAGTCATACCTGTGCTGTCGTAGAAGTGTTCCATGACAATACCAAAATTATCATCACGGAAGTGTTCACTTCCATGAGATAAATGATGCTTCACGGAAGTTCTTTCGTCAAGGGTAACTGACACATGGCATCCACCATAATGGGTCGCTATTAAGCTATCGGGTCCGGTTTTGGATCCGATAACCCATTAAAAGCCCGGACCAATGGGGATTTTCCACGTGTAAAATTCTCATTGGCCGAAGGAAACACATGTCAGCTCATCAGTGGGTCAGATAGGCGCCTATGATATGTTGACATGTGCGACAACCCACCACTAGCCCATTTAGCTTACAAAGGCTGACCCGTTTGACTTGGTCAAAAGTTAGCGGGCTAGCCCATGAAAAGCCTGTTAATGGTCTCTTTGCAAATAGCCCATTTTACGGCCCGGTAACTCATGGCCCGTTAGGGCCTACCCAAAATCGGCCCAACAACGTCATGTGGGCTGTCGAATATAACACCAGCCCGTTTCACTTTTGGCCCATGATGTCTTTCGGGCCATATGAGGCCTTTCGTATCTTTAGGCCCTTTAGTGGCCCACGGTGACTCTAGCCCATAATGAGCAGTAAATTTCTTTGTACCCATTAACGAACCATGATTCACATGGGCCATTTCCAGCCCGTGTTAGCTTTCGGCCTACTGACTGCCCATAAGTTATTGGGCTCCTTTCCGGCCCTTGATTACTTCCGGCCTATTACTGGCCTGTTCCCCTAATGGGCCAAATTCAGCCCATGGCAAGAGTTGGCCCGTTTGTGGCCTTTTAACCCGTTGCGCCGTTTCCAGCCCGTCCTATATTCTGGCCCATTAACGACCCGTTATGTCTGTGACAGCATTAAGCCTTTGCTGTCCTCTGGCCTGTTAATGGCTCATTACCGTGCTCGGCTAATACCAATTACGCCCGTTTACGGCCCATGTAGACCCATTTATCCGACATCCCGAGGCCCACCGATTCTATGGCCCGTTGGAGGCCCATTAATCCGACGATCCGTAGGAGGCCCATGGATCCTATGGCCTGTAGCAGGGTCAAGGTTACCACGGTCCGTATATGGCCCATGGTTGTTGTGGCCACTAGCAAACTAGGAAAAATGAAGACTAGGAAATAAATAAGCCCGAAACTAACGCTAGGCTATTAAGGCGATTGCACAGATTACATCCACTGGGCATCAAAGATCGCCACCAGTGCAAATATAGGGAACACCCTACACTATACAAAAATGGCTTGCTATATTATTTAGCCGGTGGCTGCACGTTAAGAATGTATCACAACAAAACAAATTACAACCATAAAACAAAAGGAAGGTTGGCATAAAAGTTAACAGTGTGGCACATAAATGCACCACCAGAAATTCAGAAGCTCAGTTCATTTGACCTGACTGTTACGTTTTCATGTTGTACTGTCCGATGGAGCGCCATAACCTTCACCTTCATTTCTCCTAGGCTCCTGAACAACATAGAAAATGTCTGATAGTCTGGTTTCAAAACCATGCATATCTTGACGACATCGAACAATGGATGTCCTTGTTTCACAAAGGGTCTCTGTTAGGGAATGGACTTGTGTCTAGAGCACATATATAACATTGTTTTGAGCTTGCATATCTTGATCATGAGGCAGTTTGGACGAGATTGCCTTAATAACCAACCCAGTATTATGCAGGAACATGATTTTGGCACTGTTAGTGGACAGGTACTGCCCCACTGCAGCAAGAGCTTAAATTGCGGTTATAGTTGCCTCGTCACCTTCAGAAGGTGGCGTTTCCACCATTTTTCCATAGCTTGCTGAAAATTTGAGTTTTTACATTAGTAGTACCAGAATAGAAGATATTAAGGAGGTAGCAAAACCAAACAAAATAGCTTTGGTCTATATACAGAACTTATTCTGGTGAACCCATGTAAAATATTAGTTGTATTTTACTGCAAAGTACATAATAAAACCAGGTTCCAAACATATGACCATGTACCATGGCTAAATGTATTGTCTATTTCTTCACATTGTATTGACAGGTAAGGATAAAGAGAGACAAAGTTTATAATACATAAGCATAGTATGACATCATTCATATCACAAAACAATTGAGAACAGACAAACATGCAATTGTAACATTGTGTGGGCAAGTCCAGCACAGAACTAGATTACAAATCAAGATCAAAGGAACATCACTACTTTCTTTTAAACCTTCTAGGTGCAATGATACGCTAAGACAATTGTGTATAAAATTGAAAAGAGTAATAGACATTGGCTGCAAACCATGCAGTTCAATGCACAAGTCTGAGTAAGTAGTAGTTAAAAGGCATGAGGATTAAGGACTTACAACAGCGGCTTTGACTGGTGTAGTCATGCCCTTCGTCTTGTTGGTGTGACAGTCCTTGAAGATTTCCACAACATTTGGTTCACATACTTTTTGGTCCTTGCGGGCTTTCCTCCGCATTTGGAACAAGTCAATATAGATCTGATAATATGGTACATCGAAAAAAGTGAAACAACAGCTAATTACAAGAGCCTCATAGTGTGCAATATAGCTACGAGATCCTGTCATTTGTTGGAGTTTAACTTTTGTACGGTTGGCCTTGTTCTTTGAACAGTTCACCTACAAGAAGATAGATTTGTGAGGCACATGTGTAAATAGGACTTCAACATGTGATCTAATCACATATATATAATGTACCTGATACTTTGGACCAGACCAGTGTTTAACGAGACCTCTCCAGTCTTCATCCAATATATTTTCCACTGGAGATGTTTGGGCAAGGCCTTCAAAGTGAGTTTTCCTAAAGTTATACCGATATTGTCGCAGAGCAGACTTGAAAACATGGGTGCAAGCTTGTCTGGTTGCATCATCTTGGCTATCCAACTTGAACCTCATCTATTGAAAAATATGGGAGTCTCATTATCAGCAACCTAGAAAGTATGGGACAGAGCAAGACAATATTACTAGTTTCTATACATAACCATACTTACAGATAAATGGTCGAGGAAGGTGTTGAACTGGGTTTCTTATTGGTCATTCCTGTACTGAATCCATGTTGGGAGGATATGTACATGACACCTAATGGCAACCGCTGCCTCTGATACTAACTTGGCTGACTCTGTAGCATCACGTGGCCTTTATAAGCCTGCCTCAAAACGGATCTCCATTCTTCCTCCTCTAGATTTACTTAACCTATCGAGCATTATCCCTGATGTTTGTTTCCTCTTGCGCCTAGGTGCTAGTCCAACAACGAACATAGGAAGTGTTAGTGTACATCAAACTGTGAGACTACATATAAAGAAGCATGCAACTGTAACTTGACTCCAGCAACTACCTTCTTGCTGTTGAAGCTCACAAAGTTCATCTAATCTTGCCAACTCGTCTTGTGTCAAGAGTGCTTCGGAAGTAGTGTCGGGTGGCAAGGGAGCTTGGGAACGTGCTGCTAGCTATGTTGACAAACGAGTAACTCATGCAGCTGGTGGTATTGTGGAGGGTGTTTTTTGAATATTTACTATGAGGCAAAGCCCCATAGCCCTTTATTAAAATAGAACAACTGTACAAAAAGAATAGTAGGAGTATATACAGGAGCTAATAAACTAGCCTACAAAGCTAAGGTACAACACTAGAACTACCTACCTGGACTAATTAGACTAAAGCATTTATCCAGGCTTTAAGCTTGATGCTGGTATCATCCCTGATGGTAGTATTGTGGAAGGTGTTGCAACAACTAGGGCTATCTCTACTTGTTTGGTGGCAGCTATTGGTTTCTGTTTGGCTTGTTCTACAGCTCATGTAGCACGGGATACCGCGTTTATAAAATTTTCCGCTCGACTTTGACCTTCTACCATCAGTACCAGCAGAATCTGCAGGATTCTTCCGCTTACCATTCCCTATCATTCTGTGTTCCTTCCTCTTTCTCTATGCCATGTTAAGTCAAGCCCACAAGAAAAAGGAATAACAATTTAGTTCTTCAGAACAAATTGATGTGTGATATAGACGAACTGAACTTTGATGTTAGACAACCACATGATAGGAAGATTTAATATGTATGAAAAATAGGATGACATGAGATAACCAGAACTATGATTTGTAAACTAAGCAGAAGAAATTTCACTAAATTAGAAGCAATGCAATGGAAGGTAGACACCATATGGCAGATGCTACAAATATCGCTCTGCTAAGTTAATAGTGTCTCGTCATAACTGGCGTTTAAACAAATGTGAAGCAGTATAAGAAATAAATCATATGCAAGATGCAAACAACATCACACTACCAAGTTAAAGGTCTCTCATCATTAGTGCCATTGCATATTCACAGCATTGCATATTCACAGCTTATGATGTGTAAACTAAGGAGAAGGCATTTCAACAAATTAGAAGCAATGGAAGCTAGACACCATATGAAAGATGCAACGAATATCACTCTACCAAGTTAAAACTATCTCGTCATAAGTGCCATTTCAACAAATTAGAAGTAGTACAAGCTAGAAAAGAATGCGAGATGTAACCTATATCACACTCCCAAGTCAAATGTGCCTTATGATAAGTGATTGTTGCACGTTACACAACAGTAGTACTGATACGTCTCCAATGTATCTACTTTTCCAAACACTTTTTCCCTTGTTTTGGACTCTAACTTGCATGATTTGGATGGAACTAACCTGGACTGACGCTGTTTTCAGCAGAATTGCCATGGTGTTATTTTTGTGTAGAAATAAAAGTTTTCGGAACAACCTGAAACTTCACGGAGAATATTTTGGAATTAATAAAAAATACTGGCGAAAGAATCAACACCAGGGGGCCCACACCCTATCCACGAGGGTGGAGGGCACGCCCACCCCCCTGGGGCGCGCCCCCTGCCTCGTGGACCCCCTGAGGCTCCACCGACCTCAACTCCAACTCTATATATTCACATTCGGGGAGAAAAAAATCGGAGAGAAGGATTCATCATGTTTTACGATATGGAGCCACCGCCAAGCCCTAATCTCTTTAGGGAGGGCTGATCTGGAGTCCATTCGGGGCTCCGAGGAGGGGAATCCGTCGCCATCGTCATCATCAACAATCCTCCACCAATTTCATGATGCTCACCGCTATGCGTGAGCAATTCCATCGTATGCTTGCTGGACGGTGATGGGTTGGATGAGATTTACCATGTAATTGTTGGGGAACGTAGTAATTTCAAAAAAAATCCTACGCACACGCAGGATCATGGTGATGCATAGCAACGAGAGGGGAGAGTGTTGTCCACGTACCCTCATAGACCGAAAGCGGAAGCGTTAGCACAACGCGGTTGATGTAGTCGTACGTCTTCACGATCCGACCGATCCAAGTACCGAACGTACGGCACCTCCGAGTTCAGTACACGTTCAGCTCGATGACGTCCTACGAACTCCGATCCATCAGAGCTTCACGGGAGAGTTCCATCAGCACGATGGCATGATGACGGTGATGATGTTGCTACCGGCGCAGGGCTTCGCCTAAGCACCGCTACAATATGACCGAGGTGGAATATGGTGGAGGGGGCACCGCACATGGCTGGAATAGATCAACATATCAACTTGTGTGTCTAGAGGTGCCCCCTGCCCCCATATATAAATGAGCAAGGGGGAGGCGGCCGGCTAGGAGGAGGGCACGCCAAGGGGGGAGTCCTACTCCCGCTGAGTGGGACTCCTCCTTTTCCTTGTTGGAGTAGGAGAGAGAAGGAAGGAAGAGAGGAGGAGAAGGAAAAAGGGGGGGCGCCGCCCCCCTCCTTGTCCAATTCGGACTAGAGGGGGAGGGGCACGCGGCTGCCCTAGCCGCCCCTCATCTTCTCCCACTAAGGCCCATGAGGCCCAATTAACTCCCCGGGAGGTTCCGGTAACCCCCCGGCACTCCGGTTTTCTCCAAAACCACTCAGAACACTTCCGGTGTCCGAATAAAGTCGTCCAATATATCGATCTTTACGTCTCAACCATTTCAAGACTCCTCGTCATGTCCGTGATCATATCCAGGACTCCGAATTACCTTCGGTACATCAAAACGCAAAAACTCATAATACTGATCGTCACCAAACTTTAAGCGTGCGGACCCTACGGGTTCGAGAACTATGTAGACATGACCAAGACACGTCTCCGGTTAATAACCAATAGAGGAACCTGGATGCTCATATTGGCTCCTACATATTCTATGAAGATCTTTATCAGTCAAACCGCATAACAACATACATTGTTCCCTTTGTCATCGGTATGTTACTTGCCCGAGATTCGATCATTGGTATCTCAATAGCTAGTTCAATCACGTTACCGGCAAGTCTCTTTACTCGTTCCGTAATGCATCATCCAGCAACTAACTCATTACTCACATTGCTTACAAGGCTTATAGTGATGTGCATTACCGAGAGGGCCCAGAGATACCTCTCCGACAATCGGAGTGACAAATCCTAATCTCGAAATACGCCAACTCAACAAGTACCTTCGGAGACACCTGTAGAGCACCTTTATAATCACCCAGTTATGTTGTGACGTTTGGTAGCACACAAAGTGTTCCTCCGGTAAACGGGAGTTGCATAATCTCATAGCCATAGGAACATGTATAAGTCATGAAGAAAGCAATAACAACATACTAAACGATCAAGTGCTAAGCTAACGGAATGGGTCAAGTCAATCACATCATTCTCCTAATGATGTGATCCCGTTAATCAAGTGACAACTCATGTCCATGGCTAGGAAACTCAACCATCTTTGATTAACGAGCTAGTCAAGTAGAGGCATACTAGTGACAGTATGTTTGTCTATGTATTCACACATGTATTATGTTTCTGGTTAATACAATTCTACCATGAATAATAAACATTTATCATGATATGAGGAAATAAATAATATCTTTATTATTGCCTCTGGGGCATATTTCCTTCAGTCTCCCACTTCCACTAGAGTCAATAATCTAGATTACACAGTAATGATTCTAACACCCATGGAGTTTTGATGCTGATCATGTTTTGCTCGTGGAAGAGGGTTAGTCAGCGGGTCTGCACATTCAGATCCGTATGTATCTTACAAATCTCTATGTCTCCCACCTGGACATGGTCCCAGATGGAATTGAAGCGTCTCTTGATGTGCTTGGTCCTCTTGTGAAATCTGGATTCCTTTGCCAAGGCAATTGCACCAGTATTGTCACAAAAGATTTTCACTTGGACCCGATGCACTAGGAATGACACCTAGATCGGATATGAACTCCGTCATCCAGACTCCTTCATTTGCTGCTTCTGAAGCAGCTATGTACTCCGCTTCACACGTAGATCCCGCCATGAAGCTTTGTTTAGAACTACACCAACTGACACCTCCTCCGTTTAATGTAAACACGTATCCGGTTTGCGATTTAGAATCGTCCAGATCAGTGTCAAAGCTTGCATCGACATAACCATTTACGACTAGCTCTTTGTCACCTCCATAAATGAGAAACATATCCTTAGTCCTTTTCAGGTATTTCAGGATGGTCTTGACCGCTGTCCAGTGATCCACTCCTAGATTACTTTGGTACCTCCCTGCTAGGCTAATATCAATACACACACCAGGTCTGGTACACAGCATTGCATACATGATAGAGCCTATGGCTGAAGCATAGGGAACATCTTTCATTTTCTCTCTATCTTCTACAGTGGCCGGGTATTGAGTCTGACTCAACTTCACACGTTGTGACATAGGCAAGAACCCTTTCTTTGCTTCATCCATTTTGAACTTCTTCAAAACTTTGTCAAGGTATGTGCTTTGTGGAAGTCCTATCAAGCGCCTTGATCTATCTCTATAGATCTTGATGCCTAATATGTAAGCAGCTACACCGAGGTCTTTCATTGATAAACTCTTATTCAAGTATCCTTTTATGCTATCCAAAAATTCTATATCATTTCCAATCAGCAATATGTCATCCACATATAATATCAGAAATGTTGTAGAGCTCCCACCCACTTTCTTGTAAATATAGGCTTCTCCAAAAGTCTGTATAAAACCATATGCTTTGATCACACTATCAAAATGTTTATTCCAACTCCGAGAGGCTTGCACCAGTCCATAAATGGATCGCTGGAGCCTGTACACTTTGTTAGCTCCCTTTGGATCGACAAAACCTTCTGGTTGCATCATATACAACTCTTCTTCCAGAAGTCCATTCAGGAATCCAGTTTTGACATCCATTTGCCAAATTTCATAATCATAAAATTTGGCAATTGCTAACATGATTCGGACAGACTTAAGCATGGCTACGGGTGAGAAAGTCTCATCGTAGTCAATCCCTTGAACTTGTCAAAAACCTTTCGCAACAAGTCGAGCTTTATAGACAGTAACATTACCGTCAGCGTCAGTCTTCTTCTTGAAGATCCATTTATTCTCAATGGCTTGCCGATCATCGGGAGAGTCAACCAAAGTCCACACTTTGTTCTCGTACATGGATCCCATCTCAGATTTCATGGCCTCAAGCCATTTTGCGGAATCTGGGCTCACCATCACTTCTTCATAGTTTGTAGGTTCGCCTTGGTCAAGTAACATGACCTCCAGAATAGGATTACCGTACCATTCTGTTGCGGATCTCACTCTGGTTGACCTACGAGGTTCAGTAGTAACTTGATCTGAAGTTTCATGATCAATATCATTAGTTTCCTTACTAATTGGTGTAGGTGTCACAGGAACCGGTTTCTGTGATGAACTACTTTCCAATAAGGGAGCAGGTACAATTACCTCATCAAGTTCTACTTTCCTCCCACTCCCTTCTTTCGAGAGAAACTCCTTATCTAGAAAGGATCCATTCTTAGCGACGAATGTCTTGCCTTCGGATCTATGATAGAATGTGTATCCAACAGTTTCCTTTGGGTATCCTATGAAGACACATTTCTCCGATTTGGGTTCGAGCTTATCAGCTTGAACTTTTTTCACATAAGCATCGCAGCCCCAAACTTTAAGAAACGACAACTTCGGTTTCTGGCCAAACCACAGCTCATAAGGCGTCGTCTCAACGGATTTCGATGGTGCCCTATTTAACGTGAATGCAGCCATCTCTAAAGCATAACCCCAAAACGATAGCGGTAAATCAGTAATAGACATCATAGATCGCACCATATCTAGTAAAGTATGATTACAACATTCGGACACACCATTACGCTGTGGTGTTCCGAGTGGCATGAGTTGCGAAACTATTCCGCATTCTTTCAAATGTAAACCAAACTCGTAACTCAAATATTCTCCTACATGATCAGATCGTAGAAACTTTATTTTCTTGTTACGATGATTTTCCACTTCACTCTGAAATTCTTTGAACTTTTCAAATGTTTCATACTTATGTTTCATTAAGTAGATATACCCATATCTGCTCAAATCATCTGTGAAGGTGAGAAAATAATGATACCCACCGTGAGCCTCAACATTCATCGGACCACATACATCAGTATGTATGATCTCCAACAAATCTGTTGCTCGCTCCATTGTTCTGGAGAATGGCGTCTTAGTCATCTTGCCCATAAGGCATGGTTCACAAGTACCAAGTGATTCATAATCAAGTGATTCCAAAAGTCCATCAGTATGGAGTTTCTTCATGCGCTTTACACCACTATGACCCAAACGGCAGTGCCACAAATAAGTTGCACTATCATTATCAACTCTACATCTTTTGGCTTCAACATTATGAATATGTGTATCACTACTATCGAGATTCAACAAAAATAGACCACTCTTCAAGGGTGCATGACCATAAAAGATATTACTCATATAAATAGAACAACCATTTTTCTCAGATTTAAATGAATAACCGTCTCACATCAAACAAGGTCCAGATATAATGTTCATGCTTAACGCTGGCACCAAATAACAATTATTTAGGTCTAAAACTAATCCCAAAGGTAGATGTAGAGGTAGTGTGCCGACGGCGATCACATACACTTTAGAACCATTTCCCACGCACATCGTCACCTCTTCCTTAGCCTATCTTCGCTTAATCCGTAGTCCCTGTTTCGAGTTGCAAAAATTAGCAACAGAACCAGTATCATATACCCAGGTGCTACTGCGAGCTCTAGTAAGGTACACATCAATAACATGTATATCACATATACCTTTGTTCACCTTGCCATCCTTCTTATCCGCCAAATACTTGTGGCAGTTCCGCTTCCAGTGACCAATCTGTTTGAAGTAGAAGCACTCAGTCTCAGGCTTAGGTCCAGACTTGGGTTTCTTCTCTTGAGCAGCAACTTGTTTGCTGTTCTTCTTGAAGTTCCCCTTCTTATTCCCTTTGCCCTTTTTCTTGAAACTGGTGGTCTTGTTGACCATCAACACTTGATGCTCCTTCTTGATTTCTACCTCTGCAGCCTTTAGCATTGCGAAGAGCTCGGGAATTGTCTTATCCATCCCTTGCATATTATAGTTCATCACGAAGCTCTTGTAGCTTGGTGGAAGTGATTGAAGAATTCTGTCAATGACACTATCATCCGGAAGATTAACTCCTAGTTGAATCAAGTGATTGTTAAACCCAGACATTTTGAGTATATGTTCACTGACAGAACTATTCTCTTCCATCTTGCAACTGTAGAACTTATTGGAGACTTCATATCTCTCAATCCGGGCATTTGTTTGAAATATTAACTTCAACTCCTAGAACATCTCATATGCTCCATGACGTTCAAAACGTCATTGAAGTCCCGGTTCTAAGCCGTAAAGCATGGCACACTGAACTATCGAGTAGTCATCAGCTTTGCTCTGCCAGACGCTCTTAACGTTGTCAGTTGCATCTGCAGCAGGCCTGGCACCCAGCGGTGCTTCAAGGACATAATTCTTCTATGCAGCAATGAGGATAATCCTCAAGATACGGACCCGGTCCGTGTAATTGCTACCATCATCTTTCAACTTTGCTTTCTCAAGGAACGCATTAAAATTCAACGGAACAGCAGCACGGGCCATCTATCTACAATTAACATAGACAAGCAAAATACTATCAGGTACTAAGTTCATGATAAATTTAAGTTCAATTAATCATATTACTTAAGAACAACCACTTAGATAGACATCCCTATAATCATCTAAGTGATCACGTGATCCAAATCAACTAAACCATGTACGGTCATCACGTGAGATGGAGTAGTTTTCAATGGTGAACATCACTATGTTGATCATATCTACTATATGATTCACGCTCGACCTTTCGGTCTCAGTGGTTTGAGGCCATATCTGCATATGCTAGGCTCGTCAAGTTTAACCCAAGTATTATGCGTGTGCAAAACTGGCTTGCACCCATTGTAGATGAACGTAGAGCTTATCACACCCGATCATCACGTGGTGTCTTGGCACGACGAACTTTGGCAACGGTGCATACTCAGGGAGAACAATTTTATCTTGAAATTTTAGTGAGATATCATCTTATAATGCAACCGTCAATCAAAGCAAAATAAGATGGATAAAAGATAAACATCACATGCAATCAATATAAGTGATATGATATGGCCATCATCATCTTGTGCTTGTGATCTCCATCTCCGAAGCACCATCATGATCACCATCGTCACCGACGTGACACCTTGACCTCCATCGTAGCATCGTTGTCGTCTCGCCAACTATTGCTTCTACGACTATCGCTATCGCTTAGTGATAAAGTAAAGCAATTAATGGGCGATTGCATTGCATACAATAAAGCGACAACCATATGGCTCCTGCCAGTTACCGATAACTCGGTTACAAAACATGATCATATCATACAATAATATATAGCATCATGCCTTGACCATATCACATCACAACATGCCCTACAAAAACAAGTTAGACGTCCTCTACTTTGTTGTTGCAAGTTTTTTCGTGGCTGCTACGGGCTGAGCAAGAACTGTTCTTACCTACGCATCAAAACCACAACGATAGTTCGTCAAGTTAGTGTTGTTTTAACCTTCTCAAGGACCGGGAGTAGCCACACTCGGTTCAACTAAAGTTGGAGAAACTGACACCCGCCAGCCACCTATGTGCAAAGCACGTCGGTAGAACCAGTCTCGCGTAAGCGTACGCGTAATGTCGGTCCGGGCCGCTTCATCCAACAATACCGTTGAACCAAAGTATGACATGCTGGTAAGCAGTATGACTTGTATCGCCCACAACTCACTTGTGTTCTACTCGTGCATATAACATCTACGCATAAAACCTGGCTCGGATGCCACTGTTGGGGAACGTAGTAATTTCAAAAAAATTCCTACGCACACACAGGATAATGGTGATGCATAGCAACGAGAGGGGAGAGTGTTGTCCACGTACCCTCGTAGACCGAAAGCGGAAGCGTTAGCACAACGCGGTTGATGTAGTCGTACATCTTCACGATCCGACCGATCCAAGTACCGAACGTATGGCACCTCCGAGTTCAGCACACGTTCAGCTCGATGACGTCCCGCGAACTCCGATCCAGCAGAGCTTCACGGGAGAGTTCCGTCAGCACGATGGCGTGATGACGGTGATGATGTTGCTACCGACGCAGGGCTTTGCCTAAGCACCGCTACGATATGACTGAGGTGGAATATGGTGGAGGGGGGCATCGCACATGGCTGGAATAGATCAACATATCAACTTGTGTGTCTAGAGGTGCCCCCTTCCCCCATATATAAAGGAGCAAGGGGGAGGTGGCCGGCCAGGAGGAGGGCGCGCCAAGGGGGGAGTCCTACTCCCGGTGAGTGGGACTCCTCCTTTTCCTTGTTGGAGTAGGAGAGGGAAGGAAGGGAGAGAGGAGGAGAAGGAAAAAGGGGGGCACCGACCCCCCCTCCTTGTCCAATTTGTACTAGAGGGGGAGGGGGCATGCGGCTGCCCTAGCCGCCCCTCCTCTTCTCCCACTAAGGCCCATGAGGCCCAATTAACTCCCCGGGGGGTTCCGGTAACCCCCCGGCACTCCTGTTTTCTCCGAAACCCCTCGAAACACTTCCGGTGTCCGAATAAAGTCATCCAATATATCGATCTTTACGTATTGACCATTTCGAGACCCCTCGTCATGTCCGTGATCATACCCGGGACTCCGAACAACCTTCGGTACATCAAAACACAAAAACTCATAATACCGATCGTCACCAAACTTTAAGCGTGCGGACCCTACGGCTTCGAGAACTATGTACACATGACCGAGACACGTCTCCGATCAATAACCAATAGCGGAACCTGGATGCTCATATTGGCTCCTACATATTCTACGAAGATCTTTATCGGTCAAACCACATAACAACATACGTTGTTCCCTTTGTCATCGGTATGTTACTTTCCCGAGATTCGATCGTCGGTATCTCAATTCCTAGTTCAATGTCGTTACCGGCAAGTCTCTTTACTCCTTCCGTAATGCATCATCCCACAACTAACTCATTAGTCACATTGCTTGCAAGGCTTATAGTGATGTGCATTACCGAGAGGGCCCAGAGATACCTCTCCGACAATCGGAGTGACAAATCCTAATCTCGAAATACACCGACTGAACAAGTACCTTCGGAGACACCTGTAGAGCACCTTTATAATCACCCAGCTACGTTCTGATGTTTGGTAGCACACAAAGTGTTCCTCCGGTAAACGGGAGTTGCATAATCTCATAGTCATAGGAACATGTATAAGTCATGAAGAAAGCAATAGCAACATACTAAATGATCAAGTGCTAAGCTAACGGAATGGGTCAAGTCAATCACATCATTCTAGGAAACTCAACCATCTTTGATTAACGAGCTAGTCAAGTAGAGGCATACTAGTGACACTATGTTTGTCTATGTATTCACAGATGTATTATGTTTCCGGTTAATACAATTCTAGCATGAATAATAAACATTTATCATGATATGAGGAAATAAATAATAACTTTATTATTGCCTCTAGGGCATATTTTCTTTAGTAATCGAGTTAGTTTTGTTAGGGTTTGATCCCTAGTATCCATTATGTTCTAAGATTGATGTTGCTATGACTTTGTTATGCTTAATGCTTGTCACTGGGGCCCGAGTGCCATGATTTCAGATCTGAACCTATTATGTTTTCATGAATATATGTGATTTCTTGATCCTATCTTGCAATTCAATAGTCACCTACTATGTGTTATGATCCGACAACCCCGAAGTGACAATAATCGGGACCACTCCCGGTGATGACCATAGTTTGAGGAGTTCATGTATTCACTATGTGTTAATGCTTTGGTCTGGTACTCTATTAAAAGGAGGCCTTAATATCCCTTAGTTTCCAATAGGACCCCGCTGCCACGGGAGGGTAGGACAAAAGATGTCATGCAAGTTCTTTTCCATAAGCACGTATGACTATATTCGGAATACATGCGTACATTACATTGATGAACTGGAGCTAGTTTTGTGTCATCTTATGTTATAACTGTTGCATGAGGAATCGCATCCGACATAATTCTCCATCATTGATCCATTCCCGACGAGCTTTTCACATATTGATCTTTGCTTAGTTACTTTTCCGTTGCACTGTTACAATTACTACAAAACTACTACTGTTACTTTTGCCACCGTTACCGTTACTTCCATACTACTTTGCTGCAGAGATTAAGTCTTCCAGATGTGGTTGAATTGACAACTCAACTGCTAATACTTGAGAATATTCTTTGGCTCCCCTTGTGTCGAATCAATAAATTTGGGTTGAATACTCTACCCTTGAAAACTGTTGCGATCCCCTATACTTGTGGGTTATCAAGTACTTTGATGTAAGAACATGGTGTGATAGACATATATTGTATGCTCTAGAAATAGGAACATGATACGTCTCCAACGTATCTATAATTTTTTATTGTTCCATGCTATTATATTATCTATTCTGGATGTTTAATGGGCTTTAATATGTTGTTTTATATTATTTTTGGGACTAACCTATTAACCGGAGGCCCAGTGCCAGTTTCTGTTTTTTGTCTATTTTAGAGTTTCGCAAAAAGGAATATAAAACGGAATCCAAATGGAATGAAACCTTCGCGATGATCTTTCTTGGACCGAAAGCAATCCAGAAGACTTGGAGTTGAAGTTTGGAACGCCACGGGGCAGCCACGAGGCAGGAGGGCGCACCGCCCACCCTCGTGGGTCCCTTGTAGCTCCACCGACGTACTTATTTCACCTATATATACTCTTATACCCTGGATCGATCAGAGAGATCCACGAAACCACTTTTCCACCGCCGCAACCTTCTGTACCTGTGAGATACCATCTTGGGGCCTTTTCCGGTGATCTGCCGGAGGGGGAATCGATCACAAAGGGCTTCTACATCAACATCATTGCCTCTCCGATGAAGCGTGAGTAGTTTACCACAGACCTTCGGGTCCATAGTTATTAGCTAGATGGCTTCTTCTCTCTCTTTGATTCTCAATACAAAGTTCTCCTCGATGTTCTTGGAGATCTATTCGATGTAATACTCTTTTGCGGTGTGTTTGCCGAGATCCGATGAATTGTGGATTTATGAACAAGATTATCTATGAATATTATTTGGTTCTTCTCTGAATTCTTATATGCATGATTTGATATCTTTGCAAGTCTCTTCAAATTATCGGTTTAGTTTGGCCTACTAGATTGATCTTTCTTGCAATGGGAGAAGTGCTTAGCTTTGGGTTCAATCTTGTGGTGTCCTTTCTCAGTGACAGTAGGGGCAGCAAGGCATGTATTTTATTGTTGCCATCGAGGATAAAAATATGGGGTTTATATCATATTGCTTGAGTTTATCCCTCTACATCATGTCATCTTGCTTAATGCATTACTCCGTTCTTATGAACTTAATAATCTAGATGCATGCTGGATAGCGGTCGATGTGTGGAGTAATAGTAGTAGATGCAGAATCGTTTTGATCTACTTGACACAGACGTGATGCCTATATTCATGATCATTGCCTTATATATCTTCATAACTATGCGCTTTTCTATTAATTGCTCGGCAGTAATTTGTTCACCCACCGTAATACATGCTATCTTGAGAGAAGCCACTAGTGAAACCTATGGCCCCCGGGTCTCTTTCTTATTATATTTGCATCTCTTTTATTTTCATCGCATCTCGTTTACTATTTTGCAATCTTTATTTTCCAATCTATACAACAAAAATACCAAAAATATTTACTTTACTATCTTTATTAGATCTCACTTTTGCGAGTGACCATGAAGGGATTGACAACCCCTTTATCGTGTTGGTTGCAAGGTTCTTGATTGTGTGTGCAGGTACTAGGTGACATGTGTGTTGTCTCCTACTGGATTGATACCTTGGTTCTCAAAACTGAGGGAAATACTTACGCTACTTTGCTGCATCACCCTTTCCTCTTCAAGGGAAAACCAACACATGCTCAAAAGGTAGCAAGGAGGATTTCTGGCGCCGTTGCCGGGGAGATCTACGCCAAGTCAAGACATACCAAGTAACCATCATAAACTCTTCTCCCTCGCATTACATTATTTGCCATTCGCCTCTCATTTTCCTCTCCCCCGCTTCGATAACGATTTTTTAAAACCTTTGCCTTTCTATCGCCATGGCCGAACCAAAAGGGGCTAAGGGTTTTCTCCCGGGTTTTAATACTTTGGATAGTCCCTCTGTCCTTTCTAAGCTCATAAATAATGATGCTATGGAAAGACCTACCGGGAGTATTGATGAGAGTTTGAATAATTTTGATGAAGATGACCCCGGAATTTGTCGTTATTTGCTTGATGAATCTTTGAAAGATGCTTGGGATAGGCTATTAAGGATCCGATCCAGCTATGCGCCCCAATATCAAATCGAGATTTACTTAAAAAGTTTTTATGTTGGCTTACCTTCTTCTTTCAAGCAAGTTTTGGATTCCATTTTTGAAGAAGGTTTTCTTGAGGGGGATGCCATCGATACCTATGAAAAGATGAAAGCTATATTTGGGCACCCCATGAGTGAAAAGGTTGAATCCACCTCTCTATTGTGTTTTTATCAAAATGAAATAATCAAAGAGATGAAGGCTAGCTTAGATACAAATTTCCGTAGTGTGCTTAATATTTCTTCTACCATTAACGGCCACGTACTCTCACAAAATATAAAGATAAGTGCTTTAGATATGAAATTGTCTCTTTATCATCAAAAGGGAGAAGATGACAATACCAAGATCTATTCTTGCTTTTATGCCTAGCTAGGGGCGTTAAACAATAGCGCTTGTTGGGAGGCAACCCAATTTTATTTTTGTTCTTTACTTTTTGCTCCTGTTTAGTAATAAATAATTCATATATCTTCTGTTTAGATGTGGTTTTATGTTTTAATTAGTGTTTGTGCCAAGTAGAACCTTTGGGAAGACTTGGGTGAAGTCTTTGCGGTCTTGCTATAAAAAACAGAAACTTTTGCGCTCACGAGATTAGCTGCCATTTTTTTACTGGAGAGTGATTTTAGGTTGATTATTTTTGCACATGATTAATAGACAAATTTCTCACATCCACCAATTTATTTCAGAATTTTTGGAGTTCCAGAAGTATTCGAATAAGTCAAATTACTACATATTGTTCTCTTTTGACAGATTCTATTTTTGTGTGTTGTTTCCTTATTTTGATGAATCTATGAGTAGTATCGGGGGGTATGAACCATAGAGAAGTTGGAATACAGTAGGTTTAACACCAATATAAATAAAGAATGAGTTCATTACAGTACCTTAAAGTGGTGGTTTATTTTCTTATACTAACGGAGCTCATGAGATTTTCTGTTGAAGTTTTGTGTTGTGAAGTTTTCAAGTTTTTGGGTAAAGATTTGATGGATTTTGGAATAAGGAGTGGCAAGAGACTAAGCTTGGGGATGCCCAAGGCATCCCAAGGTAAAATTCAAGGACAACTAAAAGCCTAAGCTTGGGGAAGCCCTGGAAGGCATCCCCTCTTTCGTCTTCGTCTATCGGTAATTTTACTTGAGGCTATATTTTTATTCACCACATGATATGTGTTTTGCTTGGAGCGTCTTGTATGATTTGAGTCTTTGATTTCTAGTTTACCACAATCATTCTTGCTGTAAACACCTTTTGGGAGAGACACGCATGAATCAGAATTTATTAGAATACTCTATGTGCTTCACTTATATCTTTTGAGCTAGATAATTTTGCTCTAGTGCTTCACTTATATCTTTTTAGAGCACGGTGGTGGTTTTATTTTATAGAAATTATTGATCTCTCATGCTTAACTTATATTATTTTGAGAGTCTTTTAGAACAGCATGGTAATTTTCTTTGGTTATAAAATTAGTCCTAATATGATGGGCATCCAAGATGGGTATAATAAAAACTTTCATATAAAGTGAATTGAATACTATGAGAAGTTTGATTCCTTATGATTGTTTTGAGATATGAAGATGGTGATATTAGAGTCATGCTAGTTGAGTAGTTGTGAATTTGAGAGATACTTGTGTTAAAGTTTGTGATTCTCGTAGCATGCACGTATGGTGAACCGTTATGTCATGAAGTTGGAGCATGATTTATTTTTTGATTGTCTTCCTTATGAGTGGCGGTCGGGGAAGAGCGATGGTATTTTCCTACCAATCTATCCCCCTAGGAGCATGCGCATAGCACTTCGTTTTGATAACTAATATATTTTTGCAATAAGTATGTGAGTTCTTTATGACTAATGTTGAGTCCATGGATTATACGCACTCTCACCCTTCCACCGTTGCTAGCCTCTCTAGTACCACGCAACTTTCGCCGGTATCATAAACCCACCATTTACCTTCCTCAAAACAGCCACCATACCTACCTATTATGGCATTTCCATAGCCATTCCGAGATATATTGCCATGCAACTTTCCACTGTTCCGTTTATTATGACACGCTTCATCATTATCATATTGCTTTGCATGATCATGTAGTTGACATCGTATTTGTGGCAAAGCCACCATTCATAAATCTTTCATACATGTCACTCTTGATTCATTGCACATCCCGGTACACCGCCGGAGGCATTCACATAGAGTCATATTTTTTTCTAATAATTGAGTTGTAATTTTTGAGTTGTAAGTAAATAAAAGTGTGATGATCTTCATTATTAGAGCATTGTCCCAGTGAGGAAAGGATGATGGAGACTATGATTCCCCCACAAGTCGGGATGAGACTCCGGACGAATAAAAAGAAAGAGGCCATAAAAAGAGAAAAGGCCCAAATAAAAAAATGAGAGAAAAAGAGAGAAGGGGAAATGCTACTATCCTTTTTCCACACTTGTGCTTCAAAGTAGCACCATGATCTTCATGATAGAGAGTCTCCTATGTTGTCACTTTCATATACTAGTGGGAATATTTCATTATAAAACTTGGCTTGTATGTTCCAATGATGAGCTACCTCAAATTGCCCCGAGGTCTTCGTGAGCAAGCGAGTTGGATGCACACCCACTTAGTTTCTTTTTGAGCTTTCATACACTTATAGCTCTCGTGCATCCGTTGCATGGCAATCTCTACTCACTCACATTGATATCTATTGATGGGCATCTCCATAGTCCGTTGATACGCCTAGTTGATGTGAGACTATCTTCTTCCTTTTTGTCTTCTCCACAACCACCATTCTATTCCATCTATAGTGCTATGTTCATGGCTCACGCTCATGTATTGTGTGAAGATTGAAAAAGTTTGAGAACATCAAAAGTATGAAACAATTGCTTGGCTTGTCATCGGGGTTGTGCATGATTTAAATATTTTGTGTGATGAAGATAGAGCATAGCCAGACTATATGATTTTTTAGGGATAGCTTTCTTTGGCCATGTTATTTTGAGAAGACATGATTGCTTTATTAAGTATTATTATTTTTATGTCAATATTAAACTTTTGTTTTGAATCTTTCGGATCTGAACATTCATGCCACGATAAAGAAAATTACATTGATAATTATGATAGGTAGCATTCCACATCAAAAATTCTATTTTTATCATTTACCTACTCGGAGACGAGCAGGAATTAAGCTTGGGGATGCTTGATACATCTCCAACGTATCTATAATTTTTTATTGTTCCATGCTATTATATTATCTATTCTGTATGTTTAATGGGCTTTAATATGCTCTTTTATATTATTTTTGGGACTAACCTATTAACCGGAGGGCCAGTGCCAGTTTCTGTTTTTTGTCTATTTTAGAGTTTCGCAAAAAGGAATATCAGACGGAATCCAAAAACGGAATGAAACCTTTGCGATGATCTTTCTTGGACCGAAGGCAATCCACAAGACTTGGAGTTGAAGTTTGGAACGCCATGAGGCAGGAGGGCGCGCCCAGGGGGTAGGCGCGCCCCCCACCCTCGTGGGCGCCTCATAGCTCCGCCGACGTACTTCTTTCGCCTATATATACTCTTATACCCTAGATCAATCGGAGAGAGCCACGAAACTACTTTTCCACCGCCGCAACCTTCTGTACCCGTGAGATCCTATCTTGGGGCCTTTTCCGGCGATCTGCCGGAGGGGGAATTGATCACGGAGGGTTTCTACATCAACATCATTGCCTCTCCGATGAAGCGTGAGTAGTTTACCACAAACCTTCGGGTCCATAGTTATTAGCTAGATGGCTTCTTCTCTCTCTTTGACTCTCAATACAATGTTCTCCTCGATGTTCTTGGAGATCTATTCGATGTAATACTCTTTTGCGGTGTGTTTGCCGAGATCTGATTGTGGATTTATGAACAAGATTATCTATGAATGTTATTTGGTTCTTCTCTGAATTCTTATATGCATGATTTGATATCTTTGCAAGTCTCTTCGAATTACCGGTTTAGTTTGGCCTACTAGATTGATCTTTCTTGAAATGGGAGAAGTGCTTAGCTTTGGGTTCAATCTTGCGGTGTCCTTTCCCAGTGACAGTAGGGGCAGCAAGGCACATATTGTATTGTTGCCATCGAGGATAAAAAGATGGGGTTTATATCATATTGCTTGAGTTTATCCCTCTACATCATGTCATCTTGCTTAATGCGTTATTCTTTTATTATGAACTTAATACTCTAGATGCATGCTGGATAGCGGTCAATGTGTGGAGTAATAGTAGTAGATGCAGAATGTTTCGATCTACTTGACATCGACGTGATGCCTATATTCATGATCATTGCCTTAGATATCTTCATAACTATGCGCTTTTCTATCAATTGCTCGGCAGTAATTTGTTCACCCACCGTAATACATGCTATCTTGAGAGAAGCCACTAGTGAAACCTATGGCCCCCGGGTCTCTTTCTTATTATATTTGCATCTCTTTTATTTTCATCGCATCTCGTTTACTATTTTGCAATCTTTACTTTCCAATCTATACAACAAAAATACAAAAATATTTACTTTACTATCTTTATTAGATCTCACTCTTGCGAGTGATCGTGAAGGGATTGACAACCCCTTGATCGCATTGGTTGCAAGGTTCTTGATTGTTTGTGCAGGTACTAGGTGACTTGTGGGTTATCTCCTACTGGATTGATACCTTTGTTCTCAAAATTGAGGGAAATACTTACGCTACTTTAGTGCATCACCCTTTGCTCTTCAAGGGAAAACCATCGCATGCTCAAGAGGTAGTAGAACACGTGTCTTATTCACAAGTATAAATGTGTAAAGTAAGCAGATGGAATTCAATAAAATTAGAAGCAATACAAGCTAGACATCATACATAATATGCAACCACATATAACAGTGCCAAGTTAGAGGGAACACCTGTGATGGTGCACTAGGGGAGACGTGCTCATCATCAGCACAACTACGTTGAGTGTCTATGCATGTGTTGTCTTGCAAATCTTCTTGGGGGGTGGCGGAGTAGAATCTGTAGAGGCCCTTCGTTTGGAAGGAGCAACTTTATCCGCTGTCTTGCTACTTTACTTCCGCTTTATTGATTCTGAATTGTTAAGTAAAACCGACAAGAAAAAGCAATACAATTCACTCTTCAGAACTCATTCGTGTATGGTATACTAACAATCACTACTTTGATGTAAGGCAACACATGATACCAGGATGGAATATGTATGAAAAATAGGACGGCATGGCATATTCACAACTGTTTGTGTAAACTAAGCAGAAGCCATTTCAACAAATAAGAAGCAATGCAAACTAGACACCACATGAAAGATGCAACCAATACGACTCAGCCAAGTTAAAAGCGTCCCATCATAAATGGCATTTCAACAAATTAGAAGCAGCACATGCTATAAATCATATGAAAGATGTAACTAATATCACACTGCATATACTAAAGGTGTCTTGTCATATTGATTCATGCGGGATACAAAAAAACAATAGTTTTATGTAAGGACATGCTTAATAGACAGATGTACTATGTACTAAAAATAGGAAGGCATGTCACATTAACAGGTATAATGTACTCCCTCCATCCCAAAATATAAGAATGTTTTTGACACTACGCTAGTGTCAAAAACGTTCTTATATTTTAGGACGGAGGGAGTATAAACTAAGCAAAATAGCACATGTAATTTAACCAGATTGGAAGAATTACAGTCTAGACACCATATGCAACATGCAACCACATATCACGCTGCCAAGTTAGAGCAGGCACCTGCGATGCTCGTGTAGGGGAAATGCGGTAATCAACTACAGAGCTACGTTCACTATCTTCATCTAGCCTTGCTATTTTTTGAGAATCATATCGGGAGGCTGACGCTGCATTCTTTAAATGAGGATCTTTACTCACAGTAGTCCACTGGCCTGATTGCCTCATCATCAGTGATTGATGAGGGATACATAAGAACATTAGTTTGATGTAAGGACATGGTTAATAGACAGATGTACAAGTATGTACCAAAAACAGGAAGGCATGTCATATTCAAAGGTATAATGTGTAAGCTAAGCAGATGCAATTTAACCAATTTGGAAGCAATACAAGCTACACATCCGGCTGGAGTGGTGAGTATGATCATCTAGGACCTGAGAGCCTGGTGGGAGGCGGGCTGCTTCGCCACCATCGTGGCTTTTTAGTTGGCTTCCAGGTGATGCCTGTTTGTGCTGGGCTTGTCACTGGCTCGGCCAGTGCCCTGACTAGCTATTTGTCTTCTGGTGCTCCCGGGATGGTGGTTCATGTAAAATTATCTTTCTTTATCTTAATAAAGACCAACTTCGGCCTTTTGAATACAAGCTAGACACCATATGCAACATGCAACCACATATGACACCGCGAAGTTAAAGCAGTCACCTGGGATGATGGTTCATTGCGAGCGAGATCATCAACTACAGAGCTACGTTTACCATCTCCATCTGCTGACACTACACCCTTTAAAAACAAAATATGAATAGGTTTAATACAGTACTTATAGTAGTGGTTTGCTTTCTTACACCAACGAATCTCATGGAGGTTTTGTTGAGTTTTGTGTGATTGAAGTTTTCAAGTTTTGGGTTATCTTACGATGGATGAAGGAAGGATGGAAGAGCCTAAGCTTTGGGATGCCCTGGCATCCCAAGCTATTATCCAAAATGAGCAACCAACTAAGCTTGGGGATGCCTTGAGTGGCATCCCTGCTTTCTTCCAATGATCATCGGTATTTTACTCGAAACTATATTTTTATTCGTCACATGATATGTGTTTTTCTTGGAGCGTCTTGTATGATATGAGTCTTTGCTTGTTTCATTTTGTGTTTTAAGTCATCAATCCTTTCTAGACACACCTATTTGAGAGAGCCAAAATTATGTCATGACTTGTTAGAATTGCTTTCTATGCTTCACTTAAATTTTTATGAGCAATAGACTTGCTCTAGTGATTCACTTATATCTTTTTGAGCACGGTGTGCTTAGTATTTTTGAAGAAATTGTCTCTTGCTTCACTTAGATTTATTTGAGAGTTAGTAAAATTTTCAAGAAATTCTCTCTTGCTTCACCTAAATTATTTTAAGAGAAATAAAAAGAAAAATTATGCTCATGATCTTCACTTATATTTGTTTGAGCTTATGAAAAGCAACACATGAAAATTAATCCCAAAGTGATAGATATCCAAGAAGGATATAATAAAAACTTTCATGAAGATCATTGGACAAAATAAACTTGATTATTAGTAATAGTTTTGAGATATGATGATGTGATATGTGAGTTATGTTGATGAGTAATTATGCTTTAGTAATAATATTGGTGTTAAGGTTTGTGATTCCCTATGCAAGTACGAAAGTCAATAGTCATGCAATGAAATTATATCCTACTTGTGGGCCATTATTCGGTGTTATTTATGCTTAATGCTTGCTTATGAGATTATTCGTTTCTTGGTTGGTCGCTTCTCAATCTATTGCTAGCCTTCACTTTGCACTAAGTATGATCTCTACTTGTGCATCCAAAATCCTTTAAACCAATTTTGCCACATGAGTCCACTATATCTACCTATATGCGGTATTCTTTTGTCGTTCTAAGCAAATTTGCATGTGCCATCTCTAATTTTCAAAATAAACTTCTCTTTTGTGTGTTTGTTTCGCTTGCGGAGCGCTAATA
Organism: Triticum dicoccoides; assembly: GCF_002162155.2. Taxonomy (NCBI): domain Eukaryota; kingdom Viridiplantae; phylum Streptophyta; class Magnoliopsida; order Poales; family Poaceae; genus Triticum; species Triticum dicoccoides. Next base: position 49,019,276 of record NC_041380.1, on the reverse strand, counting down.
TTTTCCATGCTAGATGTGTTATTCTCATGATGAGTGTTTATTCCCTTGTCATTGCACGAGAGTAAGGCAATGGTTTTAGGAATGCCCAGTCCCGAAATGCAAAAATGAATTTACTTTATGTTATCAAATAATAAATTCCTCAGAAAGTGTTGGTATGGAGGGCAACCGTGGATATGGCTAGCCATGGAAAGTGAAAGTATGGTGGAAAAAGGAATAAACTTTATTTTCTGTTTGGGAACCGCCTATGATATATCTAGCATGGAAAGTGTTCAGAACTCTAAGTCGTTTTCATTGGTGGGATGGATACACCTCCCAAAATGTTTTTATCTCTAATTTTTTCCCTTTGAGTTCTGGCACCTCTACAAATCCCTACTTCCCTCCGAAGGGACTTTCTTTTACTGTATGCAATTTTTATTTTGAATTTGAGTCTCCATCCTCTCTTACAAAAGCACCAACTAGGAGGCAAGATGATTGTACTTAAGGTATTGGGTGTAGCAAATATTTGAGTGTGTTTCATGAATGGATCAATGTTTGAGCATGATGGGCTAGGGATAACTTATTTTAGCGTTGATATTTTGAAAGACATGGTTGCTTCTTGATATGCTTGAGTATCTAAATTATTATGTCAAAACTAGACTATTGCTTTGAATCACATAAAAAGTCCAAATGTCCATGCTATAAAGAAAAGAATATGATATGACATGTTAGGCAGCATTCCACGTCAAAAATTCTGTTTTTATCACTTACCTACTTGAGGACAAGTAGGATTTAAGCTTGGGGATGCTGATACATCTCCAACGTATCTATAATTTTTTATTGTTCCATGTTGTTATATTATCACTCTTGGATGTTTTATAATCATTTTATATCATTTTTTTGGTACTAACCTATTGACATAGTGCCAAGTGCCAGATGCTGTTTTTTCATGTTTTTTACATCACAGAAAATCAATATCAAACGGAGTCCAAATGCCACGAAACTCCATAGAGATTTTTTATGGGCTAGAAGGAACGTAATGGGCCCTGGCTGCACTTGGGGGGTGCCCCGAGGGGGGCACAACCCACCAGGGCGCGCCAGGAGGCCCAGGCGCGCCCTGGTGGGTTGTGCCCACCTAGGGTGCCCCCCGGACCGCCTCTTTGCTCTATAAATACCCCAATATTCCAGAAACCCTAGGGGAGTCGACGAAATATTCATTCAGCCACCGCAGAGTCCAGAACCATCAGATCCAATCTAGACACCATCTCGGATGGGGTTCACCACCTCCATTGGTGCCTCTCCGATGATGCGTGAGTAGTTCTTTGTAGACCTTCAGGTCCGTAATTAGTAGCTAGATGGCTTTCTCTCTCTTGCTGAATTCTAAATACAATGGTCTCTTGGAGATCCATATGATGTAACTCTTTTGCGGTGTGTTTGTTGGGATCGATGAACTTTGAGTTTATGATCAGATCAATCTTATTATATCCATGAAAGTATTTGAGTTTCTTTGATCTTTTTTATGCATAATCTCTTATAGCCTCGTATTTCTTCTTCGATATTTGGGTTTTGTTTGGCCAACTTGATCTATTTATCTTGCAATGGGAAGAGGTGCTTTGTAGTGGGTTCGATCTTACAGTGCTTGATCCCAGTGACAAAAAGGGAAACGACATGTATGTATCATTGCTACTAAGGATGAAACGATAGGGTCTATCTCTACATAGATAGATCTTGTCTACATCATGTCATCGTTCTTATTGCATTACTCCGTTTCTTCATGAACTTAATACACTAGATGCATGCTGGATACCGGTCGATGTGTGAGTAATAGTAGTAGATGCAGGTAGGAGTCGGTCTACTAATCTTGGATGTGATGCCTATATAATGATCATTGCCTGGATATCGTCATAATTATTTGAAGTTCTGTCAATTGCCCAACAGTAATTTTTTCACCCACCGTTTGCTATTTTTCTCGAGAGAAACCACTAGTGAAACCTACGACCCCCGGGTCTTTCTTATCATATATTTGCCTTTGCGATCTACTTTTCTTTTGCATTTATTTTCAGATTCATTAAACCAAAAATATAAAAATACCTTGCTGCGTTTTATTTCTATTTATTTTATTTGCAATCTATCTATCAAATTACTACAAAATTATCTCACGTATGTTTCCCTATCTTGAGGCGCCGTATCCCGAAAGGGATTGACAACCCCTTTAAAAGAGACTTTTTCTAGTCCCTATACCAAAAAGTCCCTGGAAACAAACACCCCCAAAATTTCCCTACATGTCAACGCCTCCAAAAAAAGGTGGATTTTATTGCTGACGCCCCAAGTACTTGCCTGTTACGTTTGTGCATATTGCGCTATATGATCCTTTAAAAGTGCTCCTTGACAAAGGCCCGTCAACTCAATTTTTTTGGAGGAAAGAAGAATGCTTAGTTTTTTTATTTTGAGACAAAGAAGAATGCTTAGTAGCAATAAGCATTTTCTACTCTCCTCGAACATGGGCCGGTAGAGGAGGTGTTAGAGCAACTCCAACGGGCCGACCCATACGAACGGCAATTTCGTCCCCTTTTTGTCCGTTTGGGCCGGCCATCCGCCTTGTTTTTGATATGGGTCGGCAGCGCGCCCAACACACCGACCCATATGTGCAGGCGTGGTCGGCTGGCCGCCGAATTTTACATTGATTTGCATTCAAGCATATTGTGAAATGAAAATGTTAAAACAAGCCAAATAGTCTGGCCGCCCAAATAAATAGTATAGTTTTACAAGCCAAATACAAATAAAAATGTTTCACATAGTTTTGCAAATGAATAAAAAAAGATACAATCTATTGGTTGCCAACATGAGTCCACATATTCTCAACCAAATCATTTTTTAGTTGCTCGTGAGTTTCCCAATCACGCATGTCTTCATGAAACTGAGTGAACTGCTCAAATGTTGTCGCTACTCCATGCTCAGGCACAACATTTTCACCTTGAAACTGAAAGCCTTGATCGTACAGACGTTCCGGGCGCTCGTCTTCTACGATCATATTGTGCATGATCACACAAGCAGTCATCACCTCCCATAGTTTCTGCGTGCTCCAAGTATTATCAGGATACCGAACGATGCCCCATCGAGATTGAAAAACACCAAAGGCACGCTCGACATCCTTCCTAGCACTCTTTTGCTCTTGGGCAAATCTTTTCCTTTTCTCTCCGACAGGGTTGGGTATTGTCTTGGCAATAGTGGTCCACTGAGGGTAGATACCGTCGCCCAAATAGTATCCTTTGTCGTAGTTGTGGCCGTTGACAGTAAAGTTCACCGGTGGGCTGTTGCCTTCGGCAAGCCTAGCAAACACCGGCGAGCGCTGAAGCACGTTAATATCATTGTGTGATCCAACCATGCCAAAGAAAAAGTGCCAGATCCAGAGATCTTGAGACGCCACGGCCTCTAGTATGACAGTGCAAGCCCTGACATGTCTCTTATACTGCCCTTGCCAAGCAGAAGGGCAGTTCTTCCACTCCCAGTGCATGCAGTCTATGCTGCCAAGCATCCCCGGGAAGCCCCTACTGCCATTCATTGCCAGCAAACGGGCTGTATCTTTAGCTGTCGGCTCTCTCAAGTACTCAGGGCCAAACACAGCAATCACAGCCTTGCAGAACTTATACAGGGACTCTAGGCATGTAGACTCGCTCATACGGACGTACTCGTCAATGAGATCACCAGGCACTCCATATGCAAGCATTCGGATGGCGGCAGTGCATTTCTGATAAGGGAGAAACCAATCTTGCCGACGGCATCTTCTTTGCACTCGAAGTAGTCATCATAGCCGACCACTCCCTCTCTAATACGGTTGAAAACATGTCTACTCATACGGAACCGGCGGCGGAATTTGTGATGTTTGAACAACGGTTTGTTGTACCAAAGTAGTCCTTGCAGAGAAGGAAATGCCCGCTCTCTCGGTTGTGATTCAACGCCGGAAGGTGGCCCGGAATAGAGCCACGAAACGACGGCCGCTGGCTGTTGAGGTGGTGATGGACCAACACGAGTCGTCGGAGTCGCAAAGGAATTTGTGAAAAAAGAACTCGTCGGCGGAGTCCATCTCGTACCTTGGCAAACTGTCGAACAGTTTGCGGGCGTCGACGAAGGAGACGGCCGGCGAGGGGAGTCGCGGCGCCCACAGAACCAGCTAGCTTCCCTGCCGGTGTCCGACGAGTGTGACGGCGTGCGAGGAGCGTGGCGGTCGGATGTGGCAGGGGCGGCGAGGCGACTTCTTGGTCGCGGGCGGCTGTGCGGTGGGGGAAGCGGCGGTGGGAAGCAGTTTGCTCCCCGGTGACAAAACGGCGGCGGAGGGCGACGGAGGGAGGGAGGGGGAGGGGGCGGCGTTGCTGGGCGGATGTGGAGGCGGCGGCAGCTGGAAGTCGCCGGAAAAAATGGGCGGCGGCGTTGGCGACGGAGGAGACGGAAGGGTTGCTTTGTTGGCCGCAGGGTGAGACGGGAGGCCAATGTGCCACAGACCAGTAGGCCCGGGGACAGGAGTAGGCGAGCGCGCGCGTCCGTCGTGTGTCCGCGCCGACGCAAATCAAGCTCAAAAATCGGCCGGGAATGGGTCGCTCGTGGACGAAAAACGGACGCGCGTCCGTTTGAGTAGGTGCGTTGGGCCTTTTTTTTGTCCGCGCCGACCCAAACAAACGGCCGCGGACGAAAAAGATCACCCCATTGGTGGAGTTGCTCTTAGTCCACGAGGTTTATAATTTCCAAAGCCCACCCTCCCAAACTTAAAGCTCAAAGAAGCCCTACCGGCCGCCGCCGACCACCTCCGGGGGGTTTCCATAGCCCACTCCGGCCTAACTCGGCGCTCAGCCAAGTCGACGCCGTCGAGGGCGTCCACATCCATACCCTCGCCGCGGCGCCGCGCCGTGGCAGGCATTCCCTTCGTCGAGCGCCACCGGCCTTGACTCGTGCGCAACAGGCTCGACCTCGAGCCCGAGGTCAACTCTATCCATTCCGCGCTGCGCCCGGGCAGCCACTTGTCCTCCCTCTTCGCCTGCTGCATTTCGCCGATCTGCTCACCGGCGAGAATGCAGAGCAAGGGCTGAAGGTGGTGCTGCAAGCCGTGCTGAGGGTGTGGATGCCTGTCGCTTTGGTGGTCATGACTGATAAGGTGCTTGTCGAGTGCACAGTGCACTCCTGAACTCATTGCTGCCCAGACATTCAGAATGGCGAGTTTGATGCTGGATATGGAGGTCGGGCCAGGGGTAGCTGCTGATTGTGCCGCCACTGGCAACAAATGCAGTGTTCTTGGTGTTTGCGCGGTTCTCCGGCAGAGTCCTCCATGCAGGGCAGAAATTGTTTGTGCTATAACCGCTGTATGATCCTGTGAAAGGGGACACAATGCACAAGCATTTGCAGGCTGTCAAGCTGCCGCACGAGTATGAGATGCTAGGATAGTCAGAGGCCAGTTGCCAGCATAGCTTCTGGGATGTGCTCGCTATCCAGAGCCTCGGAATCACTTACTGAAGACAGCCACACTGTCATGCACGAACTGTTGGCCCTTTTTGAGCATGATGTTTCAGGTGTCCCTAAGCTCTTAAGATCGCCGTTGGGCCGTCCAAACTGGCTGACCTGAAAGTGCATTGGGAAGGGCTTATGCTTCTTAACCAGGCAGATCCATTTGTTCAGTGTCTTTGCTGCAGTTGGTGAGATGCGTTTGGAGCATTGTGTAATTTGCGTGTGAGATTTGCAGAGGTCCAAATGTCCAAATGGCGGTCTCAAAATGATTGGTGTCTTTCAAGGAGACTGTCCAAGGAGAAGGTGTTGGTTTAGTAGTGAGCTTGAAGGGCTGGCCATAATTTGTTGAGAGGACTACTCTAGATGGGAAATTTGCTGTGATTCTCGAGAGTTGCCAGTCAGTCTTCGAGATCTGTTGATTCAGATCCTTAAGTAAAGTGTAGAATTTACTTGGCCAAGGAAGGGCATGATTGGATTATGTGTTCTCGGAGTGATGCCAGTTCTGCTTCAAAGCTAGCCATTCCTGTGCAAGTGGAAAAGAAATTCTCGAGAGTTGTAGGAAGACACTTCTTGGGTACTTTCAGAGGGTCTGGGTCCCTAATTCCTTTGCAGGTTGGCTAAATATTATCCTCTTGCCTGATGTAGAATCAAGCGGTGGCGTGGGAAGCGGCAAAGATAGAAGGGAAGTTAATCCTATGTGTGGTACATTTCACATCTCCGACAGATTGGGTTTTTTGGGTGTGTCTGATGCAGAAACCAATAATGGCATTGATAATTGTGAATCGTCCACCGAGGCACTGAGGAATAACATTGTCTCAACATTTCAGTTTACCACAAATACAGGGAGTTTGTGTGATGAACCTTTGTGGAGAACTCTGATGCTGTCAATCAATCTTATCAATGAATGGCTTGATTGACTCTTACCTTCTTACCTCACATGTAAAAAAAGGAGGTAAGAGGGACCATGTTAAAATTTGCCGTACAACATTTTCAGTGGGCAAGTAATTACTGCAGTCAAGGAACTATGCCGAGCAGCCATGCTTCAGAGCAAGCCAAGACTTGTCAAACCCAGTGGCGAAGCCAGTACCCGGCGACCTGGGGCAGCTGCTCGGGCTCGCCGGTGAGTTGCCATCTAAACATAGCTACGACTTGATGTAGTTACTGGCTGAATTTAGCATGATTTGGCCGGGCTAATAGTTCTTGAGACTTGCTTGGTGCTTCTTGCCCCGGCTCCTAATCTTTTCTGGCTCCGCCACTGGTCGAACCCGTGTACTTTTGTTTATTGACCACACCTACAAAGTAGTTAAGTGCAGTACATGGTGTTCCTCGGTGATTGTCGAGCAAGGGTGCTGAAAGAAGAGATGCAAGAGGAAAGGAATTTCATTCGTGGTGAGTGCATAATTGCGAGTTGCTGTGGGCTCTGAACTCTCTGAGAATCTTAGGAATAGAACTGCAGGTGCCGCCAATGCGCTTCTTGCTTTTAGTCCGTGGAGCTATTCCTCAGGATCCCTTCTTTGTTCTGAAAACTCAGGAGGAGATTGAAGAATTTGGAGATAGTTCAGACATTGGACCAAACTTGGCTAAGATGCTCATGAATTTGGTGAGACGAAGAAATGGGCTACATGTAACAGCGTATCTTGCTATGAAAGTATAGTTATGTTATTGGGATGCACAAACTGTACCTTCTGTTCCATAATTTTCCCTAGTAAACTGAACTATGGTAGGATATGTAACTATGTGGTTCTATAATTCCATATGCCGAGGAGTTCAAGTGGAGATTGGCAGTTTTGAGATGTGTAGCATGCCCCTAGAATCCTTAGAGGGATTTGTAATAGTTACTGATTTATGCTCTTCTGGCAATGTGGTTTGAGTTTTATGGTATCAACCGACACGACTTAGAACAATTAAGTGATCTGTGAGGCTAGAAAGTTCCAAAAGGTAATGCGTTCAGACTTCCAGAGTATACAGGTTCTCAATGTTGATTTCAATCGACTGATGAAACTTATGTGGTTTCAGGTTCTTGCTGAGCACAATCACTCATTGTCGCTGAAGCTCTTTCAAAGCTTATGAACTCCCTGACATTGCAAGGTATGTTTGTTCTTTTTGGTCTAGCATGTTATGTCATCATGGCTATTGTTTCGGCAGCATTTTTCTTGCCCTAGCTCTAGTACTGATTTTATCTTGATGTTCTTCTACTGGGTCTACACCCCCCCCCCCTTTATGTTCTTTGTGCACATAGCGATAGACACTCTAAAGATGTTGTGAACAGACTTTGTACTGCTTCTGAACACCCCACAGGTTGTCCATAGCACATCTCAAATTGCACTCAATCATGTCAAAACATTGAGGTCTGTCCCTTGTCTGTTTGGTTGATTCAATTTGGAATTAGCTGATGATAGCACAAATTAGAATGCTGGCACAACTTTGCGGATTAATTCAAGCTGATGGTTAAACGATACTGTTTTAATGCTTATTACCATCCCTATTCTAGTGGACAATTTAACCTTCGCTGCATTCTCCCATGGCATGGCAGTATGAACTATAAAACGCCAGTTTGTTGATGTGCTTTCATCAGTGAAGTTGTATTATCATTCAAGATTTCCAATGGAAATAAGCTCCTTCTCCTGTTCCGTTAGCTCAAATGTGTTTATAGTTGGCAGCTCTTTCTGTGAATGCATATGCAGCTCCAACGGAAATAAGCTCCTTCTCCTGCTCCATGTTAACATCATTGCAAAAGAATTTGTGTGCAAACTTTATGCTTCAGTCAACTACCATTTACTCGTTCTGGACTTTTAGTGGGCGAAGTCTTTCAATCAACTAGCATATGGTGTGTGCAGGATAAGCATATGTGACACAAACTAGTAAGACAAGCACAGTGAAAGAAGCAACTAATGATATAATTGACTGCTGCAATTTGTATTTGCATAGTTTATTTTGGTCATCTATTGTCATTTAAATCTTCAATTTCATGTTGCAGTTTGTGGAAGTGCCCTGCTACATGTTAGTTATAGTTTAGGTGGCTTCTACATGCAGTTAAGGATCTCTTTATTGAGGTACATCATACATGTGTTCTGCACTGAATCATGAATAAGGGAAGCAGCTGGCTATTCTTGCTGGTGGCAGTAAAGAAATGAATTGTAGCCATTATGTTGCATTGCTGGTTATATCAGATAATACCAAAAGATATCTCTTCTTTACTCAAGTCTTAGTTGTACCAAGGCAAATACTTTGTTTTATCAGAACACGATGAATTTGCATTCACATCAGTGGATCAAAAGCTTTGGGAACAGATTAGCATCATGCATTTGCTTCAATATCATAAGCTCAAAATACCATGACCACAATGTTGCTAATATTGTCTTGTTCCCTAGTTTACTGGCTTAGTAATTGCCTGGTGGAAGATGGGATCGAAGGGTGTTTCTTGATTCTTTGTTTTCTATCATAGCTATTCCCTGCATCGAAGTTGCCATATTCTTCATATGAAACTATCTCTGTCTGAAAATAACATTGCAGTGGCTAAAATCTCTAGGGTTCAATCCCCGCAGCAAGATAAGCTGTCTTCATCTGTCCTAGAAAATATTGTACAACAACTTAGCCCATAAGCTTTCGATTTTACTCTTTAGCAGAATAATAACAGTTTCGCTACATTATGTGTGCTTGACTTTCTCTACTGTCTGATCCATTTGTACTAGATACCTGATGAAGTATAAAATCTTATAGAATCCCTGATTGGACATTTATTATCCTTTGACCTGGCTGGACATTTATTATCAAACAAGAAATGGGCATTGCTAGCTGGGAAAAATTGGCCTGACCCATTTGATGTGGGATCAGTGGACTTTCCAAGAATGGATAGCAATCTTCCACGTCTGGCAATACCATTTTATATGCCCCTATAACCTCGTATGATATGTGCACCACGTCACTGCCACGTTCCATTTCCACACACAGAAAACAGCAATAACCCACATCTAGCCCACATTTGCCACTTTGTGGGCTCCTTTCCTTTGTAAAACTGCCCTCAACTTGGACTAGGTCAGATGGCTTGTTTAATCATCTCTAGGTTTTGCTTATTCTAATCTAGGAGCTGATGTATCACCCTCCCTGGCTGCAGCTGGCACCCCAACTAATCCTTCCGACAGAAAGAAAACCAGTGACCCGAGAAAAAATGTCCCACATCGTGCTGCTGCTGATACTATGCATAGCATATGCTAAAGGATTAATGTCTGCTAAAGGAATTAACAGTGTTTGCTTTTGATAGCTTAAAGAAACGGAACTGGGTTCCAGGGGAACCTATATACCGAGGTCAAGCAACTGAACTGTCATGTTGGTGGACAGGAAGAATCACTTTACTTGGTGTTGATTGCTGGGAAATTATACCAAAAGCCTAATAATGCTTTTCTTTCGTGTGATTTCGATGGGTTCCTGTGATCAGTCTTGCAAGGGGATTTGTTTATCATGATTCGCCAAAACGGGTATGCGTCTATAAGCATCAAATCTGTGCATGCACCTAATTACTGATAGGACACATCTATAGGCACTTGGAGAAATGGTCTGCACCTGTTAGAGCATTGAGAGGACCTGGTAACTTATTCCCCGGTATGCCCGCGGAAAGCAGAGAATTTTCATGTCCACCATATTCCCCGGCGCATCTCTGCATTTGGCGAATCGATGCTTGAATAATTGGTCAGATGGTTGCTGTCATTCGGGTATAATAGGCTTTACTTACCCATCTGGCCATAATAATTATCTAAGAACACTATGATGTACAAGGACTGGATTCTGTCCAGAGACAGCGCGCCTTGCTCCCCATGAAGCGGATTCCTCCGATGGTGCATTGTCTAATCGGTCGATCATAAGCACTAGGTCTGGTAGTCCAGTTGTTTAGTTAATCTCTTCCCCGATGATTAAGCTAGTTAATGGATGTAATTTAGGTAAGCATATCCAGGTAGTACAAAAGGATAAAGGCAAAGCATATATTGCAAAGTTTCTAACCTAGGAGTCAAACATGGGTGGTTTAGCTGCCTCACACATTGGCTGCTACTGTCTAAGGTTTGGAAGGGGGCATGAGATGAGAGTCTACCTACCTATACCTAGCTAACAACAACAACAACATGTGTCTGAGAGCGAAATGCGAACCAATTAGACGCATGGGGTCATTGCTGAATAGGAGCTGGACAGGACCACGATTGTACCACATAGGTAATTTCTTCTTAGCACAAGAGTAGGTGCTACAAGTAGCCAGTCAAGTACACCTCCATGATGCATCAGTTGCATCTCCCAGCTGCCGCCTGCCGCCATGGATATGCTTTCTTCCCCTTACCTTATCCTAGAAGCAACTGCCCTGCAAGTTGCAACGCCCTGCAGTGACCTCTGAGGCAAGTGGTGTTGCCTTTGGTGCAGCACCAAAATGTTGGGGAAATTTTTAAGCTATCTTCCTTTTTAGTAACTACCCATGTTGGCATTTAAGCTGTATATAACCTACTATTTGCGACAAATGATTGTGCAAACTGATATGATGTACCTAAAGTATATGTGCTTTTTCGGTACATACTACTAGTATATTGTTACATGGTCGTTTCGGAAACAGCTTACTGGACTGATTCTTCTGTTGATTAAGTCTGAAAATCAAGCACCTAATTATAGTATAGTGACATAGCCCGGGATAGTTTTTGATTGATTGAACTTTTGTGGGGTCTATTTTTTTTGGAGTGTTATGTTTCCTATTGACCTGATGGGCCTGCGGTCTAATCTGATGCAGGTGGATGAATGGAAAGGGGGAGCATCCTAGCGGGGGCCCTTTTGTCTTTGCATCCCACTGTCGGCACTACCATTTCTGGTTACTACACGAGCAATTGCATTTGCATCTACTGCACCCGTCGTATGTTGGCGGCAAGAAAGGTACTGCTCAGGGAATCCACATGAAGCAAGCAGCACGCTGTAAGCTCCAGGTATCATCATCCACTTCAGCGAGATTCCTGAATTTTGTTGCGTAATAGCAGTGTTATGATAATTGCGCGTTGATTTTGTACCCGAGGCGGCAAGGCATATGAACCGGATCTTATGTGCCCCCTGTTTCTGCGTAGCCATCATTGTCTTCTCCACTAGAAATCGTGTTCTGTCCATTACCGTTGTCACTACCCATATACAGTATATTCGAACTCTCATCCTGTCTAGCACTCAACAATAAGATTGACCTGCAAATTAAGGCATTCTTTCTGGGCTGAGTTTTTTCTCCCATTCTGTTTTCTATTTGTAAGTTCACGCTAGCTAGACAGCCGCAATCACTGACTGTGAGAGCCCTATATAGGCTTGGTAAAGTACTCCTAGCTTGTACCTCCTCCGCAGTTTCCTGGACTTCTTGTTCTAGGTTTATTGTCGGCAGACAATAGCTTGCAGAGTATATTTATGCTGTAAAATACCTAGCGCTCTTCTGTTCAGATTACACACAACACTATTCAGATTCGCAACATAGAATCTATATACTGGCAGATTCGTCGTCGAGAGTATTTCTAATATACAAGTTAGTAACCTGACGATCGTCAAGAAGTAGAGTAACAATCTAGAAGTGCTGCTGATATACGATGAAGTGGTTACTGGTTAGCTCACCTGTCACACAGTCACTCATAGGTTGCTGGCCATTGAGGAGTTCAGTTGAACCTCCAGGTCACGACTAAAGTCATTACACACACCCAACCAAGTAATCAAATTAGCCCAGCCACTGGCGCCACTAGTGGGCCATGCACGAGACCACTGCGTGCGGTGTTGCCCCTGGCCAGCTTCCTAGCCCCTGCTGCGCCCCAAAGGGCAAGTAGTGAAACCTGTGTGCTGCCTTGGCTGCATGCAGCCAAGGAGGAAACCTACCTGAAAGCGACGCCAAAGTTTTCTCTTCCTCCCTTTCTTAACTTATCAGAAGAATATAAGCCCCTGTTTGGATACTCTAACACAGTTAGAGTTAGAGTTATTTTCTAACCCACTCTAACCCAAATAAGCACCTCTTCACTGGGATAGTTGGGTTAGATGGAACTAACCCACTCTAACCCTCCCTGTTTGGATATTTTTGGGTTATTTGAGCCTCCAACTAACCCAAACTAGCTTTAACCCTATGATCCAAACAGGGCCGTAGTAATTAGGATAACGAACTCAGAGGAGCCACAGACAGACAGAGGCCATGGCTGGCGGCGACCTCCCTCCCTCCCTCCCTCCGAGGTTGTGCCGCAGAGTTGCAACTGGCACTAGCAGCAGCTGCAGCATCCCGAGAATGGCAACTTGCCCACCTCCCCCTTTTAGTATTCCATACGTGCCCCCTTTCTGTATCGCCTACTGAAGTGCCGCTGCTCCTCCCTTTTACTTTGCTTTGTCTCATGTTGCCTACCCTGCACTGCACACCTTGTTGCATGTGCGTATAAGTATGCCTGGCCTCTTTCGCTTTGGTTCGAAGGATAGCGTTGGAATCTTTTGAAAAAGAAACTGTGTGTGGGCTGGTTTTCGTTTGATTTGTAGGATTGTAGCTCCACTGGTATTTTCTTTCATACAAGATTTTTTTTCCATTTTGTGACTTAAAAGATGCATTTGCTTTTTCATATGGTACAATCTAGACCAAGGCATAGCCCGGGCCAGGCTCTGCAGAGCTCAACCTGAAAATGTCAAACCCGGGCATGACCTGGTCCGGCCCAAGAACATGGAAATTTTCTCTTTGAATTTTAAAACAATGAAGAAGTCATCAATGAAATACTACTGTAATTATTTTTACTAAAAATATGCGAAAACACTCATTTTGGGCCTTTTAGGTTTCCAGGGCTGGTCTTCAGTCGGAAAATGAGCCGAGCCTAGCCCGCATGTGGGCCTTTTGGACCAGGCTGCCCATGCCCAGGTTTACTGCAATCAAACAAACAATTGCGGTCACAAATTCAATCAGGTAGGGTTCAAATCAATCTTATAGGCTTCACTACTCCTGTAGCTCTTTGACACCCCAGGAATCAACGAGGCCATACTATTCTTCTTGATGAAAAGATTCTGATATCCCCTGTTCTTCTTAATAATTGTATACATCGGCAACATGGCCGCATAAAAATATCCTCGGCCTCCTACAAGGCCGGTGGTGTGCGTTGCACATAATCCCTGCGCTGCTGCGCCATCAGAGATCCAGAAATCAATGTTGATTATACAAACATAGTATTATCTAGTATTATGTATATAGCAGCAGTACCATCGATCCTATCCTTTGTGCAGAGCGTCGCCAGGAAAACCAGCAGCGGCCAATTTGACCACGCGAGAAGAACGCTGTACTACGTTGCGCAGGACCCGGTCTTGAACCTCGACGCAACTAGAATTTAAATAGGCGCCCCCATGCTTTGCATAATCGGCACTCCATGCATTATCGTACAAGATGTATGTAGTAGTTAAATGGACATAAGATTCCGTGGCACGTATGTGCAGCTGGTCACTGGTCAGTACGTACGTATGCCCTTGCTTACCTTGGTCTTGCAAATTGCACTAGGTTTATTTATTTGTGGTTATAAATCTACTGCAATTTGCACGGTCTTGCGTATGGACAAGTTCGTGGGGATGTGCAAAGGATTCCTTCCCATGCCTTTGAACCCAATCTTTAGCGATTTCCGAAAAGCATGGTGGTACTAGTTGAATCCAAGCATGTAAGCAAGGTGCGTATCCATAATAATATCATGAAATTTACACAGGCAAAGTAACCATTAATTTTTTTTATTTCACACAGAAGATTTGTTCTCCCGTAATCATCTTGGAAAGTATTGTGCAGGGCAAGTGTGGAAATTGGAATCGAGTACGCACAACATGTTCGGATTGCAGATACTCGGAGCACATTTGGAGAGCCATGGCTTCCTAGATTGGGAGGCCGGCCTCTTTGCTTGTCGTCACCGTTGTTTGGAACAACTGCACGCATCACATGCAATGGTGCATTCTCCAGGCACCTCCAATCAATTGCCATCCACGCCTGCTGGGTACCATGGAAGGAGCGAACTTCTCGTGTTTCCAAGAGATGTCCGTCTTCCAATAAGTCGTCAATGCCATCCACACCTGTGTGACCTTGTCGAGAATCAAGGAGGAAGGAGCAGTGTGGATCATCACTGGGCAAAAATACAAACGCCCCAGTTTTTGTCTTTTTCGAAAATTCTGAGGTTAGTTTTCTCTAGATTTACCATAAAATTTCTTCCCGCGCCCGGCTGTTATTTGTTTCCTTGTCGGCGCATACAAGCCCGATCGAGACTCGGGGGAGAGGGACAGTAACAAGAGACGAAGAGCCGAGAAGGGTAGATGGGAGATATTCCCTGCCCCGCGCGTGGAAGACGGGTGAGGCAACCCCAACATGCATGCAAGCAGCCGGTCAAGTGGGCCTCGACGCTCGAGCCTCCCGGCCCGCACGTTTCGGATCGGAAGCAATCAAACCAACGGCAACGGTGACGAGGACGGAGCGCGAGAAAGAAGATCGATCCGTCCGTCCATGAATCCATCCATTCCCATCATCACACGACAGCAAGTACGGCGGGGCCCGCCACCACCCACGATCGGTCCAGGCCCGGCCCAGACGGACGGACGGACGAATAATTGGCCCGCGCCGGTCGACCGGGGCAGGCGGTGGCCACCTCACCTTTCCCGAACGCGGCATACGAGGTCGGGGAGTGGTAGGTTTAAGGTTTACCAGATCTGGGCCGCCGAATGAACCACCGGAGAAAGAAAAGTAAAAGGCTCCTTCAAAGTTCAAACCCGCCACCTACTCCTGCCACTAGCAGGCAGCAGCCGGACTGAGTACTACTCCCTCCGTTTTAAAATATAGTGTTTTCTTTATTTTTGTGCTTCAACTTTGACCATAAATTTAACCAATGAGACTGACTGTGACGAAAGCAGAAGTTATATCAGTGAATTCGTATTTAAAAAAAGTTTTCAATTATATAACATTTTCTCCCACCGCAGTCGGTCTCGTTAGTTAAATTTATCGTTAAAGTTGGACCTTAAAAAGCGCGGACGCACTATATTTTGAGATGGAGGTAGTAAGATTTTTCTCCTCCCTCCTCTCCAGGCTCCACCGTGCAAGCACTAGCACTGGCCAGCACTGAACCTTTGATCTGTGCAACTCCCATTGGATCCCTTTCCCAATGGTGATCTTCTTCTTCCCCTTGCATGCAGTGCAGAGCCGCGGCAGCAGCTATCTTTTTCCGGATGGACCAGCCCCGGTGGTGTTCCTGTCAGTGTTTTTTGCTCCCACATCTCTCTCTCTCTCTCGATTCTGATGGGGGTGAGAGAGAGATTCATGCCTATCCTGGGCTCTGTTGCCGGCAGCCACACAAATGCGCAATAATTGGACATGTGCAATAACATAATGCGTGTGCACCACACAAATATGAGTAAAATAAGGTTGTGTCTCCATCCATGATATCCTCCGATTTCTTCCCATTTTTTCTTATTGCAGAAAGCAAGATATATACTCTTTTTTTAAGCTGGCAGCAAGATGTGTCTGTGCTCATCTTACCTTGTCGAACCTTATTTGCGCAACAGCCTGTTTTCCCAAAACGGTGTGCTCCTAGTACTTTGCTTGATTGACAGGCCTCTGCATGCACCCCTGGCTCTCCTCCCAAATAATGCATGCATGCATGCTTCCTTCTGACTTGACCTTGAAGTGACATGATTGTACCTTCACAGTGTGCTAGTAGTATGTACCCCAACTTTGAAAAGTCCAAGGTCGACCAACGATTGCATCGCACTGTATCGATCCACTGTTGCAGTACTGCTACCTCCGTCGACCCTCCAAGCAAGTATACGTCCACAAGTGATCAACAGCCACAGAAAAAATGCATATGTATGTATGTATAAACAAAGTCTCCCCTTTCCTTTTCTCCTTTGTTATCTCTACATGGCTTCCTGCTGGTAGCTCATTGATGGTTACCACGCTGAGATCGCTTTTGATCCACTCCTTTTCGAATATCGCATCCATTTCCTCCCCAGAAAATCACGGAAACAAATATAGAATCCGTGCATCTGTGATGATGCACGCATGCCGCGTGCGGCTTAGTTTAACATATCTCTCCACATCTTCTTTTTTTTGCTTTTCTTTTCTCGTTGTAGAGTCTAGCAAACGAACTAAGAGAAGCGTAGCTACAGTGGCGTACAGTAACGCGCCCGGCGTGATCGGGAAGCACGTAGCGCTACTACTGTTCCCTGCCTGCATGGGAAGGGGATCGGTCGACATTCGACAAGCAGCAAGATGGTCACATCTCCGGCCGTTGCGTGGTTAATTACTGAGATCAAAAGCTAGCTGCTTGCTTCATCTCGTGACCCTAGCTTTGCTTTATCCATCTGCATACATGCATGTAACTGATCTCGTCTAGTACATGCACTATAAGTTGTTTTTTCATCTGACACTACACTCAACTTAATTCTGAGGAGGAGTTTCCGGTTGGCCGCTCGCACGTCCGTGTTGGCTCGACGGCGACGCCGGCCGGGGAGAGCTATAGCTTAGCTAAGCTAAAGCAGGTAGTAGAGCGCAAAGGTATCCATCGCGAGCCTTTCCTCTTCTGGACCTCGTCATTAACGTTAACTCTAGCCTAGCCTAGCTATAGCTATATTCAGGTTACAATATGCATCGATCGACGTCCATCATATCGCCGTTCAAATCGGAATTCAATCAGGGCGACATCGACGGCGGGTGGGGCGGGGCGGCCCGCCGGACGGACGGACGGGCGGTGGCCGGACGGCCGTACCCCTCGGCGCGCCATGGAATTAAACGTGCGCGGTGGGCGTGCGTGTGGTCCTCCTTCGGCTAAGGTGGTAGTAGTAGCTGCTAGCTGCTGTGAGCGAGACGCCTCTTGAAAGCAAGGCAGCCGAAGAAAACCTAGACACATCAGGGCAGACCGGAACTGTGGGCAGACCGGAACTGTGGGCAGACCGGAACAAACAACAGGGCATAGGGGAATTGAATGTGATTTGATGGATTTAGATGCCTCGCCTGCAGCCGATCACCAGCAGCTTCTTTAAGCATCATTATTGTTCCTGTGAAATGCAACCCCAGCCCTGATCCTCTCTGCTACCTGCACTGATCGCACTAATTAATCGCCCAAGTGGATCGCTCATGCGTGTAGTATGTAGCTCAGCCATGTACGTGTACGTACGAGGGTCTTGATGGCGCGGCTAGGAGGCGCCGTACATGCCATGCATCCATGGAGCATTTGGGCATTGCTACAAGGGCAACGGCACTAATAAATTAAATTACGGCCTGGGTCCATCTGCATCCATGCTTTGCCACTCTCCTGCATTTCTCTTAAGGCATCTACTATAGTAGAGTCAATAATAATGGACATTTTGTACTACGGATGTGTTGTGTCGACTATTAAGTGGTTTACACTTAAAATTAACATTGGCTTACATGTAAAAATATACGGTCTCTAAAAAACATATTGATACAAGGGCCACTTTCAGTGGCGG
>NC_041380.1:48985349-49001072 GCF_002162155.2 Triticum dicoccoides | reverse complement strand
ATACAACTATATGTGCTCTTAATCCTCCATTTGTCAAACAAAATTGGCAAGATTTAGATGATTTGGCCCTATCTAGCATTATATAACATGTTTGGCCCCCTCCATATTGTGTTTCTGGCTCCGCCATTGGCCACTTTAATTATGAAATGTAGGAATAAGAAAGAAAGAGAAACTAGCCGTAGGTCGGGTGAAGAGAGCTAGTTGGCTGACTCAGGTTCGTCTGATCTTAGCAACAACCAACAAATAATAATTTCCTTGCGCAGAACAATTCTGCAGCACCATCGCAATATTTTTCTCATGCTATGTCAAAAGAATTGCATTTTTTTGCAACATTTCAAATATATCCAAATGTAATAATTTTTCTATGGATGAAACAAGTTCTTGTTGGTCGAGGTGAATCACTAATAAAAATCACTACTCGAGACCATTCCCGTTAGCTACCTCCTCGAGCTCTTACCGCCAAACATGCCAATAAGCTCTGTTAGTTCAATCTGGAATTTGATATGGGGCGAAAGGAAGGAGTAAGGGATGATGTCAAAAGCACTTGTGGGGCAGAAGTGGAGGACGAGGGTTGAGCTCCACTACGGCTCCATCCATGGCAGACTCGTTGGTTGTTGCGCTAGCTCGCGATGGCACTATGATCATAGAAACGAGCTCGAGGTGGGGGCATGGTCATAGAATTTGGGATGTGGCATGTGTTACAGTGAAACATGGCAGAAGGGGTGGTTTTGTGATGCTCAGTGTGAGCGATTAGTCGATGAGAATTGTTTTCCAAAAAGATGTAGGATTAGATCGTTAATTCTTCAATATTGAATTTGCACAAATATTTGCTTAGTTGCACCATAGGAAAAATGAAGGTTTTTCTTTTCTTTCAAAGAGCTTTGAAGCTTCTTCAAAATATAGTGCAATGTAATTCTTAGGAAAAAATAACATCGACATTTAGTTATGAAAATCAAATAACTCACTGAAAATGTAATCTCTAAAACTGCATCATGAAAAAAATAGGTGGACTCTAGATAGTTTGCATGTGGAAGTCCCTTTCTACACCCGAGCTCAATGAGCTCGGGATGAACAGTAACTAAAAAATAGTTTTAAAATATTAAAAAACATCTGATTTTTTATGGAAACTTTTGACATATGTTCTAACAGCTTGCAAAATTTCATCACGAAATCACATTAGTGGAAGTCATGGCAAACAAAAAACAAAATCTCTCCAAAATGTTTTCCAAAGTAGCATTTTCAGAGTATCAATTTTGCTTTTTTTGCCATGACTTTCACAAATGTGATTTCATGATGAAACTTTGCAATCTTTTAGAACACTTGTCAAAGTTTGCCATAAAAAAATCCAGATTTTTTTCAACATTTTTAAATATTTTTCGATTTTATTGTTCACCCAAGCTCATTTGCAAAAACTCCACGTCCGCATGCATGGCATACCTTCGTTCCCATTGGTTTTGCTATAGGCGCGTTTATATTTATACGGGGTATTGCTGAATTTACACATGCGCCCTTCTGGAGACGCCGGCCCCACCTGTCGTACACGCCAACCACATGCTAGATTTCCCGACGGGCCCCACCCCACCCCTCCCCGCTCGATCCAATCTCACCGCGCTGCAGTACTGTCGCCCCTTGGAAATGTCAAGGGCCAGAGACAGGGACAGGGGGGCCGCATCCGGAGCGCGCGCGCGCGCGGCGATCCGTTGCCAGGGAAATATCTGCGGGTTGTGCGTGCATGTGATGTCGTAGGTTTTCTATTGTTATCTTCTCTGTTGGATTGGCTCCCTGCCTGCAGTACAACGTTGGCCAGCCGCAACGCCGCTGGTAGTACAACTCCATTTTCTATCCCTCTCCTCCGCGCAAGTGGGGAGCACTGGTTAATTTCTGAGAGCAACTTCAATGGACCCCCCCACTGGTTAATTTCTGAGAGCAACTTCAATGGACCGATCCAAACGGACGACAAATATTTTTTTTGTCCGTTTGAGTCGGCCAGGCGGACATGAATGCCCGCTTTCGTGTTTGGATTGGCGCGTGCGCCCGTCGCTGGCCTGAACCCATTTTGACGGCGCTAGAAAAAAATGAACGCATGCATATTAAAAAAAGAAACAACATTAATTAAACATTAAAGCCGGCCACGAAGGCCGGCGAGAGTCCACGCGTCCACATTTATATTAAAAAAAATAAAAACAGCCTAAACTACGAGGCGGCGCGCTGCCCTAGGCGGCGGCGTCCTCCTCCTCGGGGTCCGTGAGGTCGATGAGCGTCGGCGTCGGCGCTGGCCCGACCCAGGAGAACGCCGTGTTCCAGAGCGCCGTCATGTCGGGATGTGCCGACGCGCGCGGGAGGGGGGGGGGGTGCGGCCGCCTATGCAGCCACGGCCTGGCACGCCTCCTCCTCGGCCTCGCGCTCCTCCTCCTCGAGGTCGCGCTCGAGCATCTTGAGGTACTCGCCGTCGCGGCGCTCCTCGGCCACCTGGATCTTGTGCCAGTGCTCGAGGTACGCCGCCTCCTGCGCCGGCGTCGCTCCCAACCAGACCGGCGGCGCGCGTACCCACTCGCGCACTACTCCTGTCCAGGAGTAGCAATCGATGGGGGACGGCTCCCGCTCGGGCTCCGGCTTGATAGGGGACGGCGGGGCCACCGGCGGCACCCACGCTGTCGCCCGCGCGGAGAGGGCAAGTGCCTGCGCCATTGCCGCCTCGTACCGAGCCTCCTTTTCCGCCTCCGTCCTGCGCCCCTCGTCCTTCTCGCTCTCGCGGTAGACGGCTGCAAGGGCCGCCTTGTAGGCGTCCTCCGCCGCATGGTCCTCCTTGCGGACGATGAGCGCCGGCGGCGGCGAGCTCCGGTCGACCTCGCGGACGCCCTGTTGCCTCGCCTCCTCGTGCTCGAAGGCGAACCACCTCGCCCAGTTGGGCGAGTCGGATGCGTAGGCGGCCTCGCGGCGCTGCTCCGGCGTCAGCAGTGCCTGCCGACGCCGCACCTCCTCTGCATGAGCCCGAGCCGTCCGCGGCACCGCCGGCACTGGGATCCTATCTAGATCCAGATGCCAGTTGTGCGACAGGGTCACGTCGGGATACGACAGAGGCTGGCGGTGCTGCCAGTGCCACTCCGTCTGGTGCACTGGCACGTTCACGCGCTGCCTCTGCCGGCGGAGGCGGGAGGAACTCTGAGGGGAAAGGGGTGGCGGGGGGCCTTGCCCTTGGCCTTGCTGCCGCTGGCACCGAAGAAGAGGCCCATCTCGCTGTGGTTGTGGTGGCCAGGGTTTGCCGGCAACGAGGGAGCAAAGCTTGGCAGATGTGGACGGCGAGTTTGGATGAGGACGGCCCCGCCGCACGGTCAACTTAAAAAAGGACGAGCGTCGTCGCTGACGCGTGAGCCCGTGGTCATAAATTAAACTGACAGCGTGGGCAGCGGGTAGTTGGACGGCCGCCATGTGCGGACGCGGCGAACAGCGGGAAGGCGTGCGAAGCGTCCTGGTGTCTGCGCCGACGTATTTGGGGCGCAAATTTAGGCCGCAAATGCGTCGGCGCGGACGCGACGCGGACGTGATTTGGGTTTGGGTCGGCGCGTTGGGCCGTCACTTTTGTCCGCGCCAATCCAAACGAACGCAGGCGGACGAAATGGGTGGAGTTGCTCTGATTACCATCGAAAGCTGAGTATATTGTTTTTGATTCAAACCAGTGCTGATTTTTGTTTTGTTTGTTTGAGGCGAGTTATTGGCCGGTTACTAGGTTATTACGTGGTCTTGGTCAGCCCGTCGCCGTCCGTGGCCCTGTCGACGTGAGGTGACTTGTCTGCCGGCGATTGGGTGGAGAGAGGGACACGTCGGCCGGCCGGGACGGTCCGGTGAGGCGACGTGGTGCCCGGCCACTTGAGGTGAAAACGAAGGCGATCGCATGTGTGACGGGAAAAGAAAGGTAGGGTTCATGGATGGGTAGGGGACAGGACGAAAGTGAAATCCCATCGAGTAGTGCTAATCTCTTGATCAAGTACACATACGACTTTTGAGCAACCATGAACTCCGGAGGGGCTGTGCATGATAGGATGGGAGACCCAAAATGATGGCCTCTTGGCTGGATCACTTGGTGATGAGAAGTGTGGTGTACACTTTCATCACCCAGGCTCGAGCTCCTTTTCTTTCTTTCAGAATTACGTTTTGTTTTGGTACACCCGCTTAAATTTTTACACGAATCTTATTGTTACTGAAAAAGAGTTTTCTTGTAAATATACGATACTAATTTTAATCACTGCTCTCCTAATGGATCAAATAAAAGATCAGGACAGTCTAAGAAGAAAGAAGGACTAACTTGTAATCTCCACCTTTAATCCACATCAAAATCTGTATACTTTTCTAAGTGGGTGTATCGGAGCAAAAAATGAAAGTTCTAAATTGGTTACTTGTAAAAGTAGTATGATCTTACTGCATCGCAAGAGGGGGAAAAAATCAAGTAAGAGTTCCTCGAAAAAAATCAACCAAGACGAAAGGACAACTAAGAACACGGGACAATACCTGGTAGTAACAAAAAGTTTCATTGGAAGTACAAAGTAAATAGAACTATCATCAAGCAGGACACTTAAACTGACATGCATGACGATGCGAAGGCTAGGCCGCCACCCATGACATGGGAGCCTTGGATCCTCTTAGCTTGACGATTTTAGTTGTACCTTATTGGTATGTTTCTATACTGATAATAATTCATGCGATATAAACCTAATGACCCACATATGAGATGAAGTGTAGAGTGGCCACTAGTTACTTTTTTTTTGATATATAAACTATAGTAAGTAAGTACTCCCTCCGTTCCGAATTACTCGTCGCAGAAATGGATATATTTAGAACTAAAATACATCTAAATACATCCATACCTGCGACAAGTAATTCGAAACGGAGAGAGTATTATAATTGGCCAGACCTGTATCACTTCCAGCATAGAATGGCCATGCTTAATATGGCCATTCTTCCGCTTTATAATCACTGCTCTCCTAATGGATCAAATAAAAGATACTAATTTTAATTCGGAATGGAGGGAGTATTATACTTTTCGCTTAAATTTTTACGCAAATCTTATTGTTACTGAAAAAGAGTTTTCTTGTAAATATACGATACTAATTTTAATCACTGCTCTCCTAATGGATCAAATAAAAGATCAGGACAGTCTAAGAAGAAAGAAGGACTAACTTATAATCTCCACCTTTAATCCGCATCAAAATCTGTATACTTTTCTAAGTGGGTGTACCGGAGCAAAAAATGAAAGTTCTAAATTGGTTATTTGTAAAAGTAGTATGATCTTAGTGCATCGCAAGAGGGGGGGAAATCAAGGAAGAGTTCCTCGAAAAAAATCAACCAAGACGAAAGGACAACTAAGAACACGGGACAAAACCTGGTAGTAACAAAAAGTTTCATTGGAAGTACAAAGTAAATAGAACTATCATCAAGCAAGACACTTAAACTGGCATGCATGATGCGAAGGCTAAGCCGCCACCCATGACATGGGAGCCTTGGATCCTCTTAGCTTGACGATTTTAGTTGTACCTTATTGGTATGTTTCTATACTGATAATAATGCCTGCGGTATAAACCTAATGACCCACATATGAGATGAAGTGTAGAGTGGCCACTAGTTACTTTTGTTTTAGATAAATAAACTATAGTAAGTAAGTATTATAATTGGCCAGACCTGTATCACTTCTAGCATAGAATGGCCATGCATGCTTAATATTCTCAAGCCTTTAATTTTTCAAAGAGTACAACAATATATTTGATTCAAGTGTACGTGCATAGCTATCACTTAATTCTGGGAATAGGTAGTATTCCTGATCTCTCAACTATTGTCGGAAAGTTTGGATTGCGGGCCAATGTCACACCCGTGGCAGCCTAGTTAGCACAATAAATAAATAAATTTGAATAAACTAAAGAGTTCATAAAAATTATCAGACAGTATCTCATCAAACTTACTAAAGATTTTATTTCAATTAAAAAGTATAGAATACTAAAAAAATCATGGAACACGAAAAGTTTGCTAAATTTTTGTATCACTTTTTATTTCATTTATTCACGACTTATCGATATTCACATTATGTTTTCTTCTTTTCCTTCAGTTTTACTATTTTCCAATTCTGTGTTTTTTTTTGTAAAATTACAAAATTAAAGCAGTTTCCAATACATTACCACTTTCCTATTTATTTTATAAAATGGTGTCGACTATTTTTTCTTTCAAACCGGTCGTATTTTTAATGACAAGAAAGATTCAACTTTTTTTATTTGAACTTCTCTAGATTTTTCATATTTTTATCAATTTTATGGAAAGTAGTATTCTTGATCGCTCAACTTCTGCGGAATAACTTCTTGGTAGAATGGTGGGATTGATGTCACACACATGATGGTAGACTAGCTAGCACAAAAAAAACAGAATAAAGACAAAATTATCAAAATATAGTGAACGAAATATACTTCAAACTTATGAGATATTTTTCAAGTTTTAAAAGCATATAGAATATTAAAAATATTCAGAAAATCCTGAAACACAATAAGGCCCAAAAGTTCTCACTCTAATTTCATCATTTCATTTATCCATGATTTATGTATCTATACTACTATGTTTGCTGCTTATTCCTTCACTTTTACTATTTTTCATTTTCCTGAACTTTTTTTTAAAAGTAGTATCTGATACATTTTCCTATTTATTATGTGGAATGTACTCGATTTTCCGACCACTTTTTCAATCAAAACCATTGAGTTTTCTGAGATAGTAAGCTTCATTTTTCTATTTATTATCCTGACTTCTCTAGATTTTCTATCCATAACTTTTGCCAATTTTTCGAAGATTTGGCTACGGGTGCAAGACCCTCACCACGTTAATGCTCAACCACTTTTGATGGTGCAAATGACCAAATTTAGATTCTTCTAATACTTTAGTGACCAATGATTTCCTGGTATTATAACATGATAATTAATAATGAAGGAACCAAAGTGTACTTTTTGTTTATTTTCTTTGCTTTTGTGCAAATACATTTCACAGAGTATAGACATAGTTTTTTTTGAACTAGACAAAAGGCTTACCATTAATTAACGCGACTATGGGTACAATGACCACTGGATTTTTCTTCAAGATATATTAATTCTGACCAGGAGGATAAATGATTAATCTCATCAAATTAAGTATCACAATCAGCAACAATTAAATGGATTGGAGGGAGTACAATGCACAGGCAACTGGGCCCAGAACGATCAGCATAGCCCCTAAGTTTATTTTGTGAAGAAAGAAGTGCATAACAAGCAGCATGGCTGCCATTTAATTTCACAGTACAATCTTTTTGCCCTGGTCTTATCCTCGCCTCTCACACGGTGTTAATCAAGATCGATCCATTTAAGGTACTCCCTCCTTCCATCTATATAATGCCTAATGTATTTTTTAAAACCGTATTTGACTATTGACAAGATTAATAGTACATGGCATGCACAATGTGAAAATTATATCCTTGAAAGCTCTTTTCACACACGAATTTAACGGTGTACTTTGTGTAAGTTGCATGTCATATATTATTTCTCTAATATTTGGTCAAAGTTAGCCTCGGAAAACGCATTAAGCTCTATATAAATGGAAGGAGGGAGTACCTAAAACGAAAGGTGAGCTGACGATGAAGGCACACCACTTGTAGTACTACCGCCGGGCTCCATCGGCCCCAAGTGGACATTTGATGCGCCCATTTTCGCGGCCGCCATAATTTTTCCCGCTCGTACGTACGTCCTCGGCTCTGCTCATGCGCCGTACCAACATGGCCGTCAATCCAAGGCAAGGTGATGTTACTTATTTTGCGTGGAAAGGCAAGGTAAATTGAGCTGAGCATTTGACGGCCCTATTTGGATACTCTAACACAGTTAGAGTTAGAATTATTTTCTAACCCACTCTAACCCAAATAAGCACCTCTTCATCGGTATAGTTGGGTTAGATGGAACTAACCCACTCTAACCCTTCCTGTTTGGATATTTTTGGGTTATTTAAGCCTCCAACTAACCCAAACTAGCTCTAATCCCATGATCCAAACAGGGCCGTTGAAAGGAAGATATTTTTACCTTGCTCTAGCTTTAGCTGCTGGCCAGCAACCCCGGTACAGACGTGCGGACACGGAGATATGTCCGGTGCGTGCGGTGTGTGGTGGGGCCAGCCCCACCCCCCGAAACGGTAACGTGCGGCATGATTATGTTCACTTCCCTCAATAATTGAGCACATATATGGCAACATGTATATACTCCACATTTAGTAGTGGCCGCACTGCTCGTCGTAGGCTCCATTTGGCGTCAGTTTGAGGGGTACGCGTTGATTGGACAGCCTTCTGGTGTTGCATTTTTCGTTCTCCTTTTCTCGCTGGCGGTGCACCCTACTAGAAGATACCTTTGCTCGTTCCTCAACACTACAGGCATTTGTTCACTGATTGATATGAAAACAGCGTGTGGTCACTAACTAAGGTCTAAAATTATGAAAAGGCGAATTTTCCAAACGCGCCGAAATGGCGTCGGTGTGCCGCTGCGGCTGGCCGTGCACGCCGGCTTCCTGTCTCCGGTAGGCTTTGCAATATCCGTGCGTGTAACTAGCGCCGGGAACGGCAAGTCAGTGCTTCTTCAACGTTCAACGGTCTACTGTTCGCACGGCTCATAAAACGTAACCAGCACTGCCTGCTACGTCGTTACATAATCCCAAGCGGCAAATTGCATGTCCACGTAGACACTCGCATAAATGAAATATGCTCATACTTTTGTATAAGCGAAAACTTTCCTTTTCTCGCCGGTACGTACGTCATGAAGAGGGTTCAGTGCAATAATTTAATAAGCTGTCTGTAGCATACGTGTAGTATTTGTGAACAGGGATGTGTTGGCGACTGCCACTTGGCGATAACATGTACTTCAGTTTAGGTATCTTTCTATTCCAGGAATATATGTATCACGAGTAGTTGCTTCAAGCTTGCATCACATCTCTTTTTATCAATACAAAGTTGAATAACTGACCGACGATTTTTCAAGATGACAAGTGGCTCTAGAATAGAGCTAGTAATACTAAATTAACAGCGGATCAACTAAGGTGAATGGTATGTATAGATTGTATTAATTTATCTGAGCTAAAAGCCAGTAAACTAAAAAGATGGTTGACAATATATTTGGAACTCTAAATCATATTCAACTATGCAAATGTACAACTTCACAATGGGATCAACGGATCACGTCTGATACGTCTCCGTCGTATCTACTTTTCCAAACACTTTTGCTCTTATTTTGGACTCTAACTTGCATGATTTGAATGAAACTAACCCGTACTGATGCTATTTTCAGCAAAATTTTCATGGTGTTATTTTTGTGCAGAAATAAAAGTTATCGGAATGACATGAAAAAAAACGGAGAATATTTTTGGAATATATAAAAAATAATGGCGAAATAATCAAGGCCAGGGGGCCCACACCCTGTCCACGAGGGTGGGGGCGCACCTACCCCCCTGGGCGCAAGGTCTTCATGAGCAAGCAAGTTGGATGCACACCCACTTAGTTTCTTTTGTTGAGCTTTCATACACTTATAGCTCTATTGCATCCGTTGCATGGTAATCCCTACTCACTCACATTGATATCTATTGATGGACATCTCCATAGCCTGTTGATACGCCTAGTTGATGTGAGACTATCTTCTTCTTTTTGTCTTCTCCACAACCATCATCCTATTCCACCTATAGTGCTATGTCCATGGCTCACGCTCATGTATTGCGTGAAAATTAAAAAAGTTTGAGAACATCAAAAGTATGAAACAATTGCTTGGCTTGTCATCGGGGTCGTGCATGATTTAAATATTATGTGTGGTGAAGATAGAGCATAGCCAGACTATACGATTTTGTAGGGATAACTTTCTTTGACCATGTTATTTTGAGAAGACATAATTGCTTAGTTAGTATACTTGAAGTATTAATATTTTTATGTCAATATTAAACTTTTGTCTTGAATCTTTCGGATCTGAACATTCATGCCGCAATAAATAAAATTACATTGAGAATTACTCTAGGTAGCATTCCACATCAAAAATTCTGTTTTAATCATTTACCTACTCGAGAACGAGCAGGAATTAAGCTTGGGGATGCTTGATACGTCTCCAACGTATCTATAATTTTTGATTGTTCCATGCTATTATATTATCTGTTTTGGATGTTAATGGGCTTATTTATACACTTTTATATTATTTTTGGGACTAACCTACTAACCCAAGGCCCAGTGCAAATTGCTGTTTTTTGCCTATTTCAGTGTTTCACAGAAAAGGAATATCAAACGGAATCCAAACAGAATGAAACCTTCGGGAGAGTTATTTTTGGAAGAAACGTGATCCAGGGGACTTGGAGTGGACGCCAAGAAATCAACGAGGAGGCCACGAGGTCAAGAAATCTTTCGGATTGAAAAGTATGATATTACTCTCTACGAATGTGAAAATTTTGACATACTTAAATATTGCTATGAAAACTATGCTCATAATGTGTATGTCAAAGAATTTAATGAAAGAATGACCGTTGAAAATAATGATATGCATGAATCTATAGATAATTATGATTCCGATGATTTGATTGAAATATGCCTTGATGAACATGATGCTTGCTATTCTTGTGGCCATGATGCCAATATTTATGAAGATGAATTTGCTATAGTTCCTTAGGTTAAACATGAGATCCTTGCTATTGCACTCATACTTGATAGTTCCTTCGATGAAAAGCATGATTGCAATGATGTTATCATAAATTATCTTAATGTCAATTGTGTTAATGATATGTAAAACCTCAAGCTTGGGGACACTAGTTTTGCTATCAATAGTTTTTGTTGCAATGATCATGATTGGGGTGATTCATCTTATGATCTTGAAAATTTATTTAAGCCCCATGATGAATATGAGATTGATAATATTGTTTGAAATAATATTGAAAGTGGGTTTGGAAGAGTGTCAACTTTAGATCCCACATATTTTGAGAATGTTCAATCTTATGAAGTTTTTCATAAAAGTGGGTTTGAAGAGGTCATGACTTTAGTTAATGTTAATCCCACTATTTTGGAAGAGAGTCAACTTTGCATGCATGTGGATCATGTAGAGAAAATTTTATGTGAGAGGTATATTGCTGAATTTGAATATGATCCCACATGTAATTATTATGAGAGAGGAAAATATGGTTGTAGAAATTTTCATGTTACTAAATTACCTCTCGTTATGTTGAGATTGCTATTGTCTCTTTCTTCTTCCCTGCATGTGCTAGTTTTTGTTCGCCTTGATAATTTGTTTGCTTATAAAATACCTATGCATAGGAAGTATGTTAGACTTAAGTGTGTTTTTCACATGTTTTATGATGCTCTCTTTGTGCTTCAATTCTTGTGTTTCATGTGAGCATCATCGAAATTATCAATGCCTAGCTAGGGGCGTTAAACGATAGCGCTTGTTGGGAGGCAACCCAATTTTATTTTTGTTCCTTGCTTTTTGTTCCTGTTTAATAATAAATAATTTATCTAGCCTCTGTTTAGATGTGGTTTTATGCTTTTAATTAGTGTTTGTGCCAAGTAGAACCTTTGGGAAGACTTGGGGAAAGTCTTTGCGATCTTGCTGTAAAAAACATAAACTTTAGCACTCACGAGATTTGCTGCCATTTTTTACTGGACAGTGCGATTAGGTTGATTATTTTTGCAGATGATTAATAGATAAATCACTCACGTCCAGCAATTTATTTTAGAATTTTTGGGGTTACAAAAGTAGTCGAAACCTACATATTACTACAGACTATTTTGTTTTTGACAGATTCTGTTTTTCGTGTGTTGTTTGCTTATTTTGATGAATCTATGCCTAGTATCGGAGGGTATGAACCATAGAGAAGTTGTAATACAGTAGGTTTAACACCTATATAAATAAAGAATGAGTTCATTACAGTACCTTAAGTGGTGGTTTATTTTCTTATACTAACGGAGCTCATGAGATTTTCTGTTTAAGTTTTGTGTTGTGATGTTTTCAAGTTTTGGGTAAAGATTTGATGGATTATGGAATAAGGAGTGGCAAGAGCCTAAGCTTGGGGATGCCCAAGGCACTCCAAGCTAAAATTCAAGGACAAGCAAAAGCCTAAGCTTGGGGATGCCCCGGAAGGCATCCCCTCTTTCATCTTCTTCTATCGGTAACTTTACTTGAGGCTATATTTTTATTCACCACATGATATGTGTTTTGCTTGGAGCATCTTGGATGATTTAAGTCTTTTCTTTTTAGTTTACCACAATAATCCTTGCTGTACACACCTTTTGGGAGAGACACACCTGAATTGGAATTTATTAGAATACTCTATGTGCTTCACTTATATCTTTTGAGCTAGATAATTTTGCTCTAGTGCTTCACTTATATCTTTTAGAGCACGGTAGTGGTTTTGTTTTATAGAAATGATTGATCTCTCATGCTTCACTTATATTATTTTGAGAGTCTTTTAGAACAGCATGGTAATATGCCTTGGTTATGAAATTAGTCCTAAGATGATACGCATCCAAGATGGGTATAATAAAAACTATCATAAAAAGTGCATTGAATACTATGAGAAGTTTGATACTTGATGATTGTTTTGAGATATGAATATGGTGATATTAGAGTCATGATAGTTGTGTAGTTGTAAATTTGAGAAATACTTGTTCTAAATTTTGTGATTCCCGTAGCATGCACATATGGTGAACCATTATGTGATGAAGTCGGAGCATGATTTATTTATTGATTATCTTCCTTATGAGTGGCGGTCGGGGACGAGCTATGGTCTTTTCCTACCAATCTTCCCCCTAGGAGCATGCACGTAGTACTTTGTTTCGATAACTAATAAATTTTTGCAATAAGTATGTGAGTTCTTTATGACTAATGTTGAGTCCATGGATTATACACACTCTCACCCATCCACCATTGCTAGCGTCTCTAGTACTGCGCAACTTTCACCGATACTATAAACCCACCATATACCTTCCTCAAAACAGCCACCATACCTACCTATTATGGCATCTTCATAGCCATTCCAAGATATATTGCCATGCAACTTTCCACCGTTCCGTTTATTATGACACGCTTCATCATTATCATATTGCTTTGCATGATCATGTAGTTGACATCGTATTTGTGGCAAAGCCACCATTCATAATTCTTTCATACATGTCACTCATGAGTCATTGCACATCCCGGTACACCGCCGGAGGCATTCACATAGAGTCATATCTTGTTCTAAGAATTGAGTTGTAATTTTTTAGTTGTAAGTAAATAGAAGTGTGATGATCATTATTATTAGAGCATTGTCCCATGTGAGGAAAGGATGATGGAGACTATGACTCCCCCACAAGTCGGGATGAGACTCCGGATGAAAAAAAGGGAGAAAGAGGCCATAAAAAAGAGAAAAGGACCAAATAAAAAAATGAAAAAATGAAAAATGAGAGAAAAAGAGAGAACGGACAATGTTACTATCCTTTTATCACACTTGTGCTTCAAAGAAGCACCATGATCTTCATGATAGAGTCTCCTATGTTGTCACTTTCATATACTAGTGGGAAGTTTACATTATAGAACTTGGCTTGTATATTCCAATGACGGGCTTCCTCAAAATGCCCTAGGTCTTCGTGAGCAAGCAAGTTGGATGCACACCCACTTAGTTTCTTTTGTTGAGCTTTCATACACTTATAGCTCTAGTGCATCCGTTGCATGGCAATCCCTACTCACTCACATTGATATCTATTGATGGGCATCTCCATAGCCTGTTGCTACGCCTAGTTGATGTCAGACTATCTTCTCCTTTTTGTCTTCTCCACAACCACCATCCTATTCCACCTATAGTGCTATGTCCATGGCTCACGCTCATGTATTGCGTGAGGATTGAAAAAGTTTGAGAACATCAAAAGTATGAAACAATTGCTTGGCTTGTCATCGGGGTTGTGCATGATTTAAATATTTTGTGTGGTGAAGATAGAGCATAACCAGACTATATGATTTTGTAGTGATAACTTTACTTGGCCATGTTATTTTGAGAAGACATAATTGCTTAGTTAGTATACTTGAAGTATTATTATTTTTATGTCAATATTAAACTTGTGTCTTGAATCTTTCGGATCTGAACATTCATGCCGCAATGAAGAAAATTACATTGAGAATTATGATAGGTAGCATTCCACATCAAAAAATTTGTTTTTATCATTTACCTACTCGAGGACAAGCAGGAATTAAGCTTGGGGATGCTTGATACGTCTCCAACGTATCTATAGTTTTTTATTGTTCCATGCTATTATATTATATGTTTTGAATGTTAATGGGCTTATTTATACACTTTTATATTACTTTTGTGACTAACCTAGTAACACAAGGCCCAGTGCAAATTGCTGTTTTTTTTGCCTATTTCAGTGTTTCGCAGAAAAGGAATATCAAACGGAATGAAACCTTCGGGAGAGTTATATTTGGAACAAACATGATCCAGGGGACTTGGAGTGGACGTCAAAAAATCAACGAGGAGGCCACGAGGTAGGGAAGCGCGCCCACACGCTCGTGGGTCCCTCGTAGCTCCACCGACCTACTTCTTCCTCCTATATATGTCCACATACCCCGAAAACATCCAGGAGCACCACGAAACCCTATTTCCACCACCACAACCTTCTGTGCCCAAGAGATCCCATCTTGGGGCCTTTTCCGGAGCTCCGCCGGAGGGGGAATCGATCACAGAGGGCTTCTACATCAACACCATAGCCTCTCCGATGATGTGTGAGTAGTTCACCACAGACCTTCAGATCCATAGTTATTAGCTAGATGGCTTCTTCTCTCTCTTTTGATCTCAATACAAAGTTCTCCTCGATCTTCTTGGATATCTATTCGATGTAACTCTTTTTGCGGTGTGTTTGTCGAGATTCAATGAATTGTGGGTTCATGATCAAGTTGTCTATGAACAATATTTGATTTTTCTCTGAAATCCTTTATGTATGATTGGTTATCTATGAAAGTCTCTTCAAATTATCTGTATGGTTTGGCCTACTGGATTGATCTTTCTTGCAATGGGAGAAGTGCTTAGCTTTGGGTTCATTCTTGTGGTGTCCTTTCCCAGTGACAGCAGGGGCAGCAAGGCACGTATTGTATTGTTGCCATTGAGGATAAAAAGATGGGGTTTATATCATATTACTTGAGTTTATCCCTCTACATCATGTCATCTTGCCTAATGCGTTACTCTGTTCTTATGAACTTAATACTCTAGATGCATGCTGGATAGCGGTCGATGTGTGGAGTAATAGTAGTAGATGCAGAATCGTTTCGATCTACTTGTCGCGGACGTGATGCCTATATACATGATCATGCCTAGATATTCTCATAATTATGCACTTTTCTATGAATTGCTCGACAGTAATTCATTCACCCACCGTAATACTTATGCTATCTCGAGAGAAGCCACTAGTGAAACCTATGCCCCCCAGGTCTATCTTTTATCATATAAAGTTTCCAATCTATTTTACTTTGCAATTTTTTCTTTCAATCTATATCATAAAAATACCAAAAATATTTATTTATCTTATTATCTCTATCAGATCTCACTCTCGTAAGTGACCGCGAAGGGATTAACAACCCCTTTATCGCGTTGGTTGCGAGGTTCTTATTTGTTTGTGCGGGTACGAGGGACTTGTGTGTAGTCTCCTACTGGATTGATACCTTGGTTCTCAAAAACTGAGGGAAATACTTATGCCCCCCG
>NC_041380.1:48947421-48984920 GCF_002162155.2 Triticum dicoccoides | reverse complement strand
CCCCCGGGTCTATCTTTTATCATATAAAGTTTCCAATCTATTTTACTTTGCAATTTTTACTTTCAATCTATATCATAAAAATACCAAAAATATTTATTTATCTTATTATCTCTATCAGATCTCACTCTCGTAAGTGACCGCGAAGGGATTGACAACCCCTTTATCGCGTTGGTTGCGAGGTTCTTATTTGTTTGTGCGGGTACGAGGGACTTGTGTGTAGTCTCCTACTGGATTGATACCTTGGTTCTCAAAAACAGAGGGAAATACTTACGCTACTTTGCTGCATCACCCTTTCCTCTTTAAGGGAAAACCAACGCAGTGCTCAAGAGGTAGCATCTTGCAAGTCAATAGTCACCTATTATGTGTTATGATCCGTTAACCCCAAAGTGACAATAATCGGGATACTTACCGGTGATGACCGTAGTTTGAGGAGTTCATGTATTCACTATGTGTTAATGCTTTGGTCTGGTACTCTATTAAAAGGAGGCCTTAATATCCCTTAGTTTCCAATAGGAACCCGCTGCCACGGGAGGGTAGGACAAAAGATGTCATGCAAGTTCTTTTCCATAAGCACATATGACTATATTCGGAATATATGCCTACATTACATTGATGAACTGGAGCTAGTTTTGTGTCACCCTATGTTATAACTGTTGCATGATTGATCGCATCCGACACAATTATCCATCACTGATCCATTGCCTACGAGCTTTTCATATATTGTTCTTCGCTTATTTACTTTTTCGTTGCTACTGTTACAATCACTATAAAACCAAAACTGCTACCGTTACTTTTGCCGCCATTACCACTACTATCATATTACTTTGCTACTAAATACCTTGCTGCAGATATTAAGTTATCCAGGCGTGGTTTAATTGACAACTCAGCTGCTAATACTTGAGAATATTCTTTGGCTCCCCTTGTGTCGAATCAATAAATTTGGGTTGAATACTCTACCCTTGAAAACTGTTGCGATCCCCTATACTTGTGGGTTATCAAGAATATTTTCTGGCGTCGTTACCGGGGAGCATAGCTCTATTCTTTGAGTCACTTGGGATTTGTATCTGCTGATCACCATGAAGAACTTGAAAGATCAAAGAACCAAGATTTTCCCCTCAGCTACGAGGGGAGGTAAGGAACTGCCATCTAGCTCTGCACTTGATTCACCTTCTGTTTTGAGTAAACTTGCAAAACCTACACATGCTATTGATTCTGATAGGTCGCATGTTATTGATGATGCCACTTCTGCTTTTCATGATACTTATGATAAAACTACTTCTATGCTTGATACTACTGTGCCACTAGGTGAATTTCTTGATGAACAACTTGCTAGGGTTAGAGAGAATGAAATTATTGAAACTGATAATATTGAGGAAAGTGATGATGAAGATTCTCCCCCTAGATATGAACTGCCTGTTGTGCCTGAGGGTAATGTTATGGATGAAGAAACCGCTAGAGACTTCTTAGCTTGCAATGATAGATCTGATCTTAAGAAATTATTAGCTAAGCTTAAAGAAAAATCTTTGAATGCTAGAATGAAATATGACCCTGCCTTTGCTACTTCCCCTATCTTTATTTTCGATAAGCATTATGATTTCTCTGTCGATCCTGAGTTAATTACTTTGGTTGAATCTGATCCTTTCTATGCCTATGAATCTGAAACTGTTGTGGCACATCTTACTAAATTAAATGATATAGCCACCCTGTTCACTAATGATGAGAAAACTCGCTATTACTTTATCCTTAAGTTGTTTCCGTTTTCATTAAAGGTTGATGCTAAAACATGGTTTAATTTTCTCTTGAATCTGATTGTGTGCGTAGTCCCCAGGATATGATGTATTACTTCTCTGCTAAATATTTCCCCGCTCATAAGAAACAAGCTGCTCTAAGGGAAATATATAATTTTGTGCAAATTGAAGAAGAGAGTATCCCACAAGCTTGGGTGAGGCTTCTCTGATTACTTAATCTTTTGCCTGATCATCCTCTTAAGAAAAATGAAATACTTGATATCTTTTATAATGGACTAACCGATGCTTCTAGAGACCACCTGGATAGTTGTGCTGATTGTGTTTTCAGGGAAAGAACAGTTAATCAAGCTGAATTGCTATTGAATAATATGCCGAGTAATGAAAATGATTGTACACTTCCCGAACCAACTCCTAAGCCAACTCCGAAGAAAAGAGGCATTCTGTTTCTCAGTCCTTAAGATATGTAAGAGGCAAAGAAATCTATGAAAGAAAAAGGTATTAAAGCTGAAGATGTTAAGAATTTACCACCTATTGAAGAAATACATGGTCTTGATAACCCAACACAGGTAGTAAAGGTAAATTCTCTCTATAGATTTGATGAAGGTGATATTCCTCGTTATAAGTCTGCTAGCCAATGCTTAGATGAGTTTAATAAAATTATTGTTAAACAAGAAAACTTCAATGCTTATGTTGGTAGACAATTGAAACGCAATGCTGATATGCTTGAACGCTTGAGTGATTATATGTCTAGAGTTAAAGGTAAACTTAAACTTATTAGTAAACATGCTTCTATGGTTACCACTCAAGTAGAACAAGTACTTAAGGCTCAGAATGATTTGCTCAATGAATTAAATAATAAGAAAAATGATAATGCTGTTATAGTTGTGACTAGAGGGGGTAAAATGAATCAGGAACCTTTGTATCCTGAGGGCCACCCTAAGAGAATTGAGCAAGATTCTCAGATAATTAATATTGATGCACCTAGTTCTTCTAAGAAGAAGAAAAAGAAAAATGATAGGACTGTGCATGCTTCTAGTGAACCTGTTGTTGACACACCCGAGAATCCCAATGATATTTCTATTTCTGATGTTGAAACACAATCTGATAATGAACATGAACCTAGTGATAATATTAATGATGATGTTCATGTTGATGCTCAACCTAGCAATGACAATGATGTAGAGATTGAACATGTTGTTGATCTTGATAACCCACAATCAAAGAATAAATGTTATGATAAGACATATTTTGTTGCTAGAAAGCACGGTAAAGAAAGAGAACCATGGGTTCAGAAACCCATGCCTTTTCCTCCTAAACCATCCAAGAAAAAGGATGGTGAGGATTTTGCGCGCTTTGCTGAAATGATTAGACCTATCTTGTTGCGTATGCGTTTGACTGATATGCTTAAAATGAATCCTTATGCTAAGTACATGAAAGATATTGTTACAAATAAAAGAAAGATACCGGAAGCTGAAATTTCCACCATGCTTGCTAATTATACTTTTAAGGGTGGAATACCAAAGAAACTTGGAGATCCAGGAGTACCAACTATACCATGGTCCATTAAAAGAAATTTATGTTAAAACTTTTTTATGTGATCTTGGAGCTGGTGTTAGTGTTATGCCTCTCTCTTTATACCATAGACTTGATTTGAATAAGTTGACACCTACAGAAATATCTTTGCAAATGGCTGATAAATCAACTACTATACATGTCGGTATTTGTGAGGATGTGCCTGTCGTGGTTGCAAACGTTACTATTTTAACGAACTTTGTTATTCTTGATATTCCCGAGGACGATAGTATGTCGATTATCCTTGGAAGACCCTTTTTGAATACTGTAGGGGCTTTTATTGCTTGCACCAAAGGAAATGTCACTTTTCATGTTAATGGTAATGAGCATACGGTACACTTTCCGAGGAAACAACCTCAAATCCATAGTATCAATTCTATTGGAAAAATTTCAATGATTACTATTGGAGGTTTTGAATTTCCTCTTCCTACTGTCAAGAAGAAATATGATATTATTATTGTTGGGGATGTGCATATCCCCGTTGAGGTAACTCAGTGTTATTCAAAAATTCTCCGGTTTCATGTTATTCGAGAAGAGTTTGTTAACATGACTTGATCAACCTTATTAGTGGATTCCTTTTGATGAGCATGAGATGGATGAATTTAGAAAACATAACTCTCTGTACCCTCTTTTTACTTCCTGTTATTTATATTAAATATAGTAAAAATAGTATTTTATGTCTGTTTTATGAATTATCCATGCAATAGAAAATACCCCGAAAATAAAAGTTCTCCAAATGCCCTGAAAATTTAATATGATTTTTTCTACAATATTTGAGAATATCTAGCACTGAGAACACACCAGGGGGACCCACGTGCCCACGAGGGTGGAGGGCACGCCCTATCCCCCTAGGCGTGCCCCCTGCCTCGTGGACCCCACGTGGGTCCCCTCCACTTATCCTTGCACCCACACACTTCATCTTGCTCCATAAAAAATCACCCACCAGCTCAAACCCGAGTTCTAGCTCATCTTGCTGCCATTTTCGATCTCCTTGCTCAAAGCTCCATTCACAAAACTGCTTTGGGGGATTGTTCTTCGGTATGTGACTCCTCCAATGGTCGAATTAGTTTTTGTTCTAGTGATTTATTTATTGCAAATTTTTGCTGCTTAGGTGACCCTGTTCTTGAGCTTGCATGTCAAATTTATGTGGTCAAAAGTAGTCTTAATGCATGATATGGCCTCTAGGCACTTGTAGGAGTAGTTGCTATCAATTTTGTTGAATTTGGTTCACTTTTATTTTGAGTTACTAGAAATTTCAGAAATTTTTCAGAGGAAGAAACATGTTTAGGAAAAATGTACCAAGATGGTTTCTCAAGGAAGCAAGGCCCAAGGCCCGTAATACGTGAGCCGGACAATGAACTACCAAGGGAGGCTCAAGTGCGGCCTTGTGAATGGCCGTCAGAGGATTTCATGGTCCGGGCAGGCATCAAGGAAGAATTTGACGCATATGTGTGTAACGTTGATCTTGAGAGCTTCGAGTGAGATAAGTGCCGGCAGTACCTCTACCTAACTGATTCCTTTGTGAGAAGATTTAAATTCACATCATCACGCAATTCTCAAACTGTCCTATTTGATCTTTATGATAAATCTTATACCATGGACTTAGAAGACTTTAATACTGGTTGTAAACTCCCGCAGTGGGGTAGTGCTAGTGAGCCTCACAAATCTGAATATAAAGACTTTCTTGCTAGTATAATTGTGGGGGAATCTAGGGAAATCACGCAAGCTACCATAGGGAGCATTCATTTTCCCGCCATACATTATTTTGCTCTCTTTATAGGCAGATGCATTAACGGTAAGGATGAGGCATGTCACATGTGCGTTCCCGATCTTAATGTTCTCAAGAGTGTTGTATTAGGAGATAGACAATATAACTTGGGGGACATTGTTGCACGTAGGTTGCATAATTATAGTATTAATGGGGATTTCTTCAGTGGGATTTATGCAACCGGTTTAGCTGCTTTTCTTGAGATACCCATACGCGGAGATGATAATGAGTTGCCTCCTGCTTATTTAGATTATAATGCTATGGTTCGTCATCAGTTTGTTGAGAGGAATGATCAGTCCCTCGAGTACTGACTAATCTTTGACATACGACGCACCTATCATGTTGCTCTCCCTACTCCTACTTTCTTTGACTTTCAGGCAAAAGGGAGATATGTCATAACCAGGGAGGAGGCGAATGAGTACGAGAGGAGGACGGAGGCAGCCCGCCTCCAAGCTACAGCCCTTCAGGCAGTAGCTGATGCATCTCAGTACGACCCCAGCTTCAATTTCGGATATCCACCAGGCCACCCATGGGCATAGACCAACTTAGGCCAAAAGCCTAAGCTTGGGAGAGTACGTATCTCTCATCGACATTACATTCATGTTCACACACTCATGCCAGTTGTTGGTGCTCATACTTTTTCATTGTATCATCCATGCTAGTTTATTTTCTTTTTAAGCTTTCTTCTTGTGTGTTTGAAAAAACCTTAAGAAAAACCAAAAAAATTAGTTGTAGCTTTTAGCTAAGTTTACTTTCCATGCCTGTAGTAGTAATTAAAAAGAAAACCCAAAAATATTTCTCGTTCTTCTTTTGCTTGTTGGGAGCTTTCCCGTGTAAATAGTTTTATTTCTTTTCTTTGGGGGTCAAGAGGAGAAGACCATGATGAAAACGTTGAGTGGCTCTCATATGCATTATTGTTGATCTAACAAAGATCCCATATTACCTTGTCTTCTCTCTTGAATTGAATGATTGCAGATTCTAGCTTAGTCCAATGCACGTGCACTATTATTATTATCCACACTATTCGGTTGTGCAAGTGAAAGGCAATAATGAAGATATATGATGGACTGATTGAGATGAGAGAAGCTGGTATGAACTCGACCTCTCTTGTTTTTGTAAATATGATTAGTTCATCATTCCTTATTCAGCCTATTATGAATAAACATGTTTGCAATGACAATTAGAGATTATAGTTGCTCATGTCATGCTTAATTTGCTAGGAGTTTATAATGGTTTATCTGGCGTGCCAACATGCTATTAAAATGGTTGTGATGTGGTATAATGGGGTAGTCTCCTCCTTTGAACGATTCGAGTGGCTTGACTTGGCACATGTTCATGCATGTAGTTGAAGCAAAATCAACATAGCCTCCACGATATTTATGTTCATGGTGAATTATATCCTACTCATGCTTGCATTCAGTGTTGATTAATTTTAATGCATGTTCATGACTGTTGTCACTCTCTAGCTGTTTGCTTCCCAGTCTCTTTCTAGCCTTCACTTGTACTAAGCGGGAATACTACTTGTGCATCCAACTCCATAAACCCCAAAAGTTATTTCATATGAGTCCA
This sequence comes from Triticum dicoccoides, assembly GCF_002162155.2. Classification (NCBI taxonomy): domain Eukaryota; kingdom Viridiplantae; phylum Streptophyta; class Magnoliopsida; order Poales; family Poaceae; genus Triticum; species Triticum dicoccoides. Next base: position 48,978,263 of record NC_041380.1, on the reverse strand, counting down.
CCATACCTTCCTATATGCGGTATCTACCTGCCGTTCCAAGTAAATTTGTATGTGCCAAACTCTAAACCTTCAAATAAAATTATGTTTTGTATGCTCGAATAGCTCATGTATCAACTAGGGCTGTATGTATCTCCCATTCTAGGCGGGTTATTCTCAAGAGGAGTGGACTCCGCTCCTCATTTACGAGAAAATGGCTGGTCACCGGGATGCCCAGTCCCATGCTCAAATCAAATCAAAATGTTTACAAACAAAACTCCCCCAGGATTGTTGTTAGTTGGAGGCACCCGTTGTTTCGGGAAAGCCATGGATTGATGCTTGTTGGTGGTGGGGGAGTATAAACTTTACCATTCTGCTTGGGAACCGCCTATAATGTGTGTAGCATGGAAGATATCGAGATTTCTCGGTTGTTATATTGACAATGAAAGTATACCGCTCAAAATATTATTCATCTCTATTTCAAAACCGAGCTCTAGCACCTCTACAAATCCCCGCTTTCCTCTGTGAAGGGCCTATACATTTACTTTTATGTTGAGTCATCATCCTCTTATTAAAACGCACCAGTTGGAGAGCACAACTGTCATTTGCATGTATTATTGTTAGTTTACATTGAGTATGACTTGACTGGATCTCTTTTACCATGAATTACAATTTCCAGTCAGCCCTTGATCTTTAAAGGTGCTCTGCATTTATATTTTGCGGTCTCAGAAAGGTCTAGCAAGATACCATCTTGTTATATCATATTATGATTGTTTTGAGAAAGTGTTGTCATCTGAGATTTATTATCATTGCTCGCTAGTTGATTATGCCATTGATATGAGTAAACATGACACCTAAATGTTATTGTGAATATTGTCAGTTCATAATCTTTGCTAAAAACTTGAACGCTAGCTTTACATATTTGCAACAACAGGAGCAAACAGAGTTTGTACAAGTTTTTCTTTATCACTTTCAGTTTATCAACTGAATTGCTTGAGGACAAGCAAAGGTTTAAGCTTGGGGGAGTTCATACGTCTCCGTCGTATCTACTTTTCCAAACACTTTTGCCCTTGTTTTGGACTCTAACTTGCATGATTTGAATGGAACTAACCTGGACTGATGTTGTTTTCAGCAGAATTGCCATGGTGTTATTTTTGTGCAGAAATAAAAGTTCAAGGAATGACCTGAAAATCAACGGAGAATATTTTTGGAATATATAAAAAATACTGGCGAAAGAATAAATGTTAGGGGGCCCACACCCTGCCCACGAGGGTGGGGGCGCGCTTACCCCCCTGGGCGCGCCCCCTGCCTCATGGCTTCCTCGTTGCTTTCTTGACGTGGACTCCAAGTCTCCCGAGTTGCTTTCTTTCCAAAAATAACGTTTCCGAACGTTTCATTCCGTTTGGACTCCATTTGATATTCCTTTTCTTCGAAACCCTAAAACAAGGGAAAAAACAGAAATTGGCACTGATCTCTAGGTTAATAGGTTAGTCCCAAAAATTATATCAAATAGCATATAAATGCATATAAAACATCCAAGGTTGATAATATAATAGCATGGAACAATCAAAAATTATAGATACGTTGGAGACGTATCAGCATCCCCAAGCTTAATTCCTGCTCGTCCTCGAGTAGGTAAATGATAAAAACAGAATTTTTTATGTGGAATGCTACCTAACATATTTATCCATCTAATTCTCTTTAATGTGGCAAGAATATTCAGATCCATAATATTCAAGACAAAAGTTTAATATTGACATAAAAATAATAATACTTCAAGCATACTAACTAAGCAATCATGTCTTCTCAAAATAACATGGCCAAAGAAAGTTCATCCCTACAAAATCATATAGTTTGGTCATGCTCCATTTTCGTCACACAAGAATGCTCTCATCATGCACAACCCCGATGAAAAGCCAAGCAATTGTTTCATACTTTAGTAATCTCAAACTTTTTTCAACTTTCACGCAATACATGAGCGTGAGCCATGGATATAGCACTATGGGTGGAATAGAATATAATGAGGGGGTTATGTGGAGAAGACAAAAAGGAGAAAGTCTTACATCGACGCGGCTAATCAATGGGCTAGGGAGATGCCCATAAATTTATTTCAATGCAAGGAGTAGGGATTGCCATGCAATGGATGCACTAGAGCTATAAATGTATGAAAGCTCAATAAAAGAACTAAGTGGGTGTGCATCCAACTTGCTTGCTCACGAAGACCTAGGGCACTTGAGGAGGCCCATTGTTGGAATATACAAGCCAAGTTCTATAATGAAAATTTCCCACTAGTATATGAAAGTGACAAAACAAGAGACTCTCTATCATGAAGATCATGGTGCTACTTTGAAGCACAAGTGTGGAAAAAGGATAGTAGCATTGTCCCTTTTATTTTTTATTTTATTTTTTATTAGGCCTTTCCCCTTTTTTGGCCTTTTTTGGGACAATGCTCTATGAATGATGATCATCGCACTTCTATTTACTTACAACTCAAGAATTACAACTCGATACTTAGAACAAGATATGACTCTATATGAATGCCTCCGGCGGTGTACCGAGATTGTGATGAATCAATTGTGACATGTATGAAAAATTATGAACGGTGGATTTGCCACGAATACGATGTCAACTACATGATCATGCAAAGCAATATGAAAATGATGAACGTGTCATGATAAACGGAATGGTGGAAAATTGCATGGCAATATATCTTGGAATGACTATGGAAATGCCATAATAGGTAGGTATGGTGGCTGTTTTGAGGAAGATATAAGGAGGTTTATGTGTGAAAGAGTGTATCATATCACGGGGTTTGGATGCACCAGCGAAGTTTGCACCAACTCTCAATGTGAGAAAGGGCAATGCGCGGTACCGAAGAGGCTAGCAATGATGGAAGGGTAAGAGTGCGTATAATCCATGGACTCAACATTAGTCATAAAGAACTCACATACTTATTGCAAAAATCTACAAGTCATCAAAAACCAAGTATTACGCGCATGCTCCTAGGGGTATAGATTGGTAGGAAAAGACCATCGCTCATCCCCGACCGCCACTCATAAGGAATACAATCAAATAACACCTCATGTTTCAAATTTGTTACACAACGTTTAACATACGTGCATGCTACGGGACTTGCAAACTTCAACACAAGTATTACTCAAATTCAAAATTACCCAACTAGCACAACTTTGATATCACTATCTCCATATCTCAAAACAATCATCAAGTATCAAACTTCTCTTAGTATTCAATGCACTTATATGAAAGTTTTTATTATATCCCTCTTGGATGCCCATCATATTAGGACTAAATTTATAACCAAAGAAAACTACCATGCTGTTATAAAGACTCTCAAAATAATATAAGTGAGGCATGATAATTCATCTATTTCTACAAAATAAAACCACCGACGTGCTCTAAAAAGATATAAGTGAAGCACTAGAGCAAACGACAAACTACTCCGAAAGATATAAGTGAAGATCAATGAGTAGTAGAACAATTATGCAACTATGTAAAGACTCTCTAACATTTAAGAATTTAAGATCTTGGTATTTTATTCAAACATCAAGAAAAACAAAAGAAAATAAAATGACGCTCCATGCAAAACACATATCATGTGGCGAATAAAAATATAGCTCCAAGTAAAGTTACCGATGAACAAAGACGAAAGAGGGGATGCCTTCCGGAGCATCCCCAAGCTTAGGCTCTTTGTTGTCCTTGAATATTACCTTGGGGTGCCTTGGGCATCCCCAAGATTAGGCTCTTGCCACTCCTTATTCCATAGTCCATCGAATCTTTACCCAAAACTTGAAAACTTCACAACACAAAACTTAACGGAAAACTCGTAAGCTCCGTTAGCGAAAGAAAACAAAACACCACTTCAAGGTACTGTAATGAACTCATTATTTATTTATATTGGTGTAATATATACTGTATTCGAACTTATCTATGGTTCATACCATCTGATACTACTCATAGATTCATCAAAATAAGCAAACAACACATATAAAACAGAATCTGTCAAAAACAGAACAGTCTGTAGTAATCTGTAACTAACGCAAACTTCTGGAACTCATAAAATTATCAAATAAATTGGTGGACCTGACTAATTTGTCTATTAATCATCTTCAAAAAGAGTTAACTAAATATCACTCTCCAATAAAAAATGGCAGCAATTCTCGTGAACGCTAAAGTTTCTGTTTTTTACAGCATGACCGCAAAGACTTTCCCCAAGTCTTCCCAAAGCTTCTAATTTGCACAAACACTAATTAAAAGCATAAAACCACATCTAAACAGAGGCTAGATGAATTATTTATTACTAAACAGTAACAAAAAGCAAGGAACAAAAATAAAATTGGGTTGCCTCCCAACAAGCGCTATCGTTTAACGCCCATAGCTAGGCATGATGATTTCAATGACGCTCACATAAAGGATAAGAATTGAAACATAAAGAGAGCATCATGAAGAATATGACTAACACATTTAAGTCTAACCCACTTCCCATGCATAGGGATTTTGTGAGCAAACAACTTATGGGAACAATAATCAACTAGCATAGGAAGGTAAAACAAGCATAACTTTGAAACTTTAAGCACATAGAGAGGAAACTTGCACTACAAAAAAATACACTTCCGTGATGATACGTGTTTGTCACAGTAGGTCGCGTTTTTGTCATGCATGTACATCCATGACAAATTTATGACAGAATCAAGATAGTCATACCTGTGCTGTCGTAGAAGTGTTCCATGACATTACCAAAATTATCATCACGGAGGTGCCCACTTCCATGACGATAAATCGCGCATCACAGAAGTGCTTTCGTCAAGGATGACCGACACGTGGCATCCACCGTAACGGAATGCCGTTAAGCTATCGGGTCGGGTTTTGAATCCGATAACCCGTTAACAGCCCCGACCAATGGGGATTTTCCACGTGTAAAATCATCATTGGCTGGAGGAAACATGTGTCGGCTCATCGCCGGGACATATGTCATCCACTCATTGGACAGAAGGCGCCTATGATACGTTGACACATGGCATGGCCCAACAGAGGCCCATTCCTGTGAAAAGGCCGACCCGCTTGACTTGGTCAAAAGGTGGCGGGCTGGCCCATGGAAAGCCTGTTAACGGCATGTTCGCATATAGCCCATTTGCAACCCGCTAACCCAAGGCCCGTTACGCCCTATCCGAATTAGGCCCAGTAGCGTCATCTGGGCCATCCAATATGATTCCATCCCGTTTTCACTTCTGGCCCATGTATGGCCCATGACGTCTTTCGGCCCATATGAGACCCTATGTAACTCTTGGCCTATTAACGGCCCGTGGTGAAACTGGCTAGTAATGAACAGTGTATCACTTTACACCCATTAACGGCCTGCGGTGAAACTGGCCCGTAATGAACAGTGTATCACTTTATACCCATTAACGGCCCGTTATTCCGTTGGGCCGTCTCCAGCCCATGTTATCTTTCAGCCTTCTCAGAGCCCATTTATTCTTGGGCTCATTTCCAGCATTCGTTTACTTACAGCACGTTACTGTCATTTTTTGCTTGTGGGCCAAATTCAGCCCATGGTTACAGTCGGCCCGTTTGTGGTCCGTTAATACGTTGGGCCGTTTTCATAGCATTATCAAATACGGCCTATTAATGATGGCCCGTTATGGTCGACCCATGAACGGACGATTCCAACTCTAGCCCGTTTACGGCCAGAATGCGGTCTGTTTGGCCCGTATAAGGCCCATTGATGATACAGCCCATAGAAGGCCCATTGATGATACGGCCCGTAGAAGGCCCATTGTCTCTACGACCCGTAGAAGGCCCACTGTTTCTATGGCCCGTAGAAGGCCCACTATTTATATGGCCCGTAGAAGGCCCACTATTTCTACGGCCCCAGTGTCACTACAGTAAATATTAGCCCATGGTTATTGTGGCCTAGTTTTAAAAAATAGGTTATTGCAGCCACTAGCAAACCGCAGAAAAAGAACTGCACTGACTACAAGCAAACAAATAAACAAGACAACAAGGAAATAAATAAGCAAGCAACTTACACTAGGCTATCACGGCTATTAGACATATTACATCCACTGGGCATCAAAGTTCGCCACGAGTGCAAATATAGGGAACACAACAGCATATAAATGCCACAGCAAAACAAGTCCAGAACTGAAACCACTTCAGAAGAGCTCAAGAAACAATATCCTGGGTACCCATAATGCTGGCATGATGCTTAGCAAGCTTATTAACTTTCTCTTGTTTGGCGCTTAAGTCCTCCAGCGCTTGCTGTTGCACCAGAAAGTATGCATCTGAATTCTGCAGGGACTTCCTCAGTCCTTCGGCTTCTTGTTGCATAACATCTGATCGATGTCTTCCAACTTGAAGTTGAGAGTCAAGAAGCTGAACTGATTCAGGCAATGAGTTCGAAGAGCTGGTGCCAGCAGTGGTAGCCAGTAACTCGAACACTACATCAAGACAGGACTTTGGGGTTGTCTCAGTGTCTTCAATATATTTTTATCAGCTTTCTTGGAGACCAATAGGAATGTCTCACTATCTTGAACTTTATCTGCATTACTTCCTTTACCATTGCATAACAGGGTACTCTTCTCCAATATTTTATCCGCGTTCTAAAAGAGAAACAAACAAACACATCTCAGGTTTACAATGTAGTATATGAAACTCATTTTGGTAAACCAGTTCAATAGTAAGGTGGACAGGATAACAGCATGAAACAAACATATATCTATGTAGTATGGTCACCGTATGGTCTACATCATTCTAGTTTATGTTGCCAAATCAAGATAGATACAGTTCGAATCATATCTATTTAAGACAAAGCAGCATAGACAGAATATAAGTGTGGGAAACTACACAGCAATAACAACTCTTGTAATGTGCATGGCATGAGATAACTGTTTATTCAATTGAAACTGAAATCAACATAGAGCAAGTTACAACAGAAAACAGCCAAACACGTTGAAGAAACAGGTTTAAAACATACCTGTTGCGCCATTGGAGTTTCAATTGCATCCTTCAAATTTGAAATTAGTTGGTATCAGTAAATACAGTGATGCAAGAGCAAAGTAGTATGAACCATAGCTACGGAACCTGACTTGAGAACGATTCTTCTTCTGCTTTAAGCGTTGACTTCGGGTTCGGAGTGGTGGTCCTCGTGATTTGGGCACTGCAGTTGCCTTACTAACTGCTCGTGTTTGGGTGCTCTGTGATGGAGATGGTGCTGTGTCAATGGGAACTGGGTGTCTATCTGCTGGGGTTGGGGTTAGAAGGGGTGTAGCTGGTTCTCTATCCAACTGGGTAGGGGTACAATCTGCATGAGTGTGGGTTATGTGTGGTGGGGCTGGTTCTTGGGCAAGTACAACCGTGGTTCTATCTGCATCGACAGGTAGCACAATATTTTCTGAAGACCGTGTTTTTACTCCCACAGATACTGCCATCACTCCCTCCAATTGAAATGGCTGATAAACAAGAAAAGTAATTGAATGTACAGACATTGTAAGATAGACAGGTGCAATGGATAGTAGGGAAGAAAACATGGCATGAAATAATTCACACTTATGTTGTCTAAGCAAACAGAATAGCATGACATAATTTCACATATATGATGGCTAATTAAATAGGATATCATGACATAATTTCACATGTATGATGGCTAACTAAACATGATAGAATGACATACTTCAAAATATGATGACTATGTAAACAGGATGACACGATATAACTATATGATGTGTCTATTAAAGTGGTTGGCATGCCATAAATCACAAACATGCCATCGATGGAAACATGATGGCATGATATAATTCACGGATAGAATGACATAATTTAAATATGATGACTATGTAAACAGGATGAGATGATATAACTATATTATGTCTTTAGAAAATGGGTTGGCATGCCATAATTCAGATACATGCTGTCTATGTAAACATCATGGCATGACATAATTCAAATATATGATTTATATACTAAGGAAGTGAGCAGAGGGCAATCACATATATGATGTGTCAACTAAGGAGATGACATTCAATATTGTGTATATGATGTAAAAACTAAGCATTGCAATACAACATATGCATTATATGAGTAATATAACCCTGCCAAGTTTGAGCATACATCTCAGGGGGATAATAGGACTGGTCATCTACCTCTAAATCCTCCTCTAAAGAGCTATCTGTAACCAGCAAGATATCTGCTTTAGCTGGTAGCATTGTCTGCTCTGAAGACCTTGTTTTCACTCCAGATTTCTCCATCACCAATTCAAATGGTTGATGCACGGGAAGAGCAGTTGAATATACAAACATTGTCGACAAAAGCAATGAGAAATACAAAAAAGGACGACATGATATAATTCACATATATGACGCTTGCATAAACATCATGTCATTGCATAATTCACATACCATATGCCTTGCAACAAGATAACATTGCATAATTCACATATATAATGTCTTGCAACAAGATGGCATTGCATAATTCACATATATGGTAATTAGACACTAAACAGGTGGCATTCACACAAAGCATATCTAAACTAAGCAAATGACATAGCAATGCAAGATACCATACGCATGATATGAGCAACATAACCCTGCCAAGTTAGGGCATGCACCTCGGAGGGGGGGGGATATGACTGGTCATCTATCTCTGAATCCTCCTCTGAGGAGCTATCGGTAACCAGCAAGACATGCGCTTCGTCAGATAGCATTGTCTGCTATGAAGACCTTGTTTCCACTCCAGATTTTTCCATGACCGTGCCAAATGGCTGATGCACAGGAAGAGTAATTGAATGTACTAAAATTGTTGACAAATTTAACACGTAATAAAAAATGATGGCATGATATAATTCACATATAAGATGACTGGCTAACCAGGGTGGCATTGCAAAATTCACATATATGATGCCTGGCTAGACAAGATGGCATTGCATGGTTCACATATACGATAAAGAAACTAAACGGATGGCATTGACACAAAGCATGTCTAAACTAAGCAGATGACATCTTTAATGTATACAGTAAGCAATGCAAGGCACCATATGCATGATATTACCAACATCAGCATGCCAAGTTAGAGCGAAGACCTCATGGGGTAAATAGGAGTGGTCTTCTCCTTCTGAATCCCCCTCATAACAGTTATCTTCCTCTTGATTACGATCCAAAATGGGTGGAGGGGGGCTGCCTTTGCACCCACCATGGAACGGCGTCTGCATGAAATTTTATTGCCACGCAAGGCTCGTCTCTTTTTCTCTACATGATCAGTTCCATTGTGTACAATAACTGGCATGCATAGGAATAAAACATAGTGAGGTTATGTAAGGAGTGCATGCACAAATCCAGAGTGATGGTAACAAACTGTGGATAGACCCAAAACCAATGATAGCAGGCAGATAATAGCTTTAGTTAAAAAATACAGATAATGGCTCCTTTAATGTTTGTTTGCACCCAACATGAAACTCATAGTAGACACCGGAGATTAACCAGATAGTAGATAGATAGTACTGATTGATGCCCCAATATGTACCCCACAACCATTTAAAAACTCAAGTTTCAGCATTAGTTTGGACCTGACTCGGAGTCTAATAGGTGAACACGATGATAATGTAGCATGTCATCATATTAAGCAACGCATAACATAAGCAGACACGGAAGAGTGCGACCTCTCTTGCGGACCCGTGTAGTCCTCAAGGTCATCTGCTCAGTTGATGATGGTAATGCAGTTGCCGTGGCTGCCGGCGGCGGGGAAGAAGATCTGAGGCGGCGAAAGACAGTCTGGAGAGCGGATCCCTGCTGTGAACCCTTCCGTCGTTGGAGCAGCTGAGCTGGGTTGGAACACAGCACCGCAGGAGCAGGACAAACCACACAAGGTTTTCTTTGACACGTATCTGTAACAGAAGTAATTGAGTAAGGGCTTGTTTGAATTTGAGGATTTGAACAATGCAGGGATAGGAAATAGACAGGAATAGGATAGGAATGCATGTGAAAAACAGAGAATTTAAAAACACAGGATTTCAGCCAATCTGGGTGTTTGATTCACAACAATTGGAAGATCACAGGATGCAAAAAAGCATGGTGAGATTAAGTCAAACCACAAGAAAATGTACGATTATAATGCTATTATGCTACTATCTCTTAGTCTTGTGCTTGATGAATAGGAATATGAAAAGGAGGAGAAGTGGAAATTAGAATTCCTACGATTTTTCTTTCAAGGAGACACTAAAGGAACAAATTCTACAGTTCTCATTTGCTCCATTCCTTTGCACCAAATTCATGAAAAGTAGTACTATAGGAAACTTTCCAATTCCGATGTTTTTCATTCACTTTTCCTTTCAAGCACTGGCGATTCTAGTAGGCAGGCTTGAGCAAGGAAAATCCTACACTAAAAAAATGTTTTTGTGCTACTTCTATTACTTTGGACCCAGGCCACTGCCATACTAGCTCAACTCCCAGGCCCATGGACAAATGCACAGCTCAAACGCGCAGAGATAAATAATGATGGCGTTCAAGAGAGTCCATCACAGATAGCTAAGTTGCCTGGTACCTCACTGCTTTTCATATAGTAGGATAAAATAATCGTATTTCCCGTTACTACGAGTGCTCAGTGGACAATATATATAACATGTAGAGTAAAAAAGAGATGCAACAAGTGTACAACCTCTTTGGCGAAGCCATGTCGATCTCAGCGTGATTGGGTTGACCGGTGAGGATGCTTCGGCTGACTTGGCTGTCGGAGGAGGGGAAGAAGATCTTAGGCGTCTGGAGATGGAGCCCGAGGTACTGCTCCGCTGTGATGGAGGGTTTCGTCGTTGGAACATCCGGTGAGTTGTACGATGCCGAGGCTGAAGCAGGACAAGAGAGACAACGAACAACGTTAACATGAGTGGAATTCTAATAGCATCTCCAATACATGACGTAAAATACATAACCACAAAGTGCTAGATGTAAAATACATCAGCTGCTCATCTGTGAACTTAACTATCGAAACTGAATTTAATTGTCGAAACTGAACTTAACTGTCGAAACTGAATTTTGCTGTCGAAACTGAATTTTGCTGTCGAAACTAAACGCACTAGCAAGGTGAGGCTACACGTCGGTCGACTGACTTTTTTATCTCTGGTCAGTCGATTTTGCAGCCGTTGGATACGAAATCAAGGGCCTGCGGTTCATCTTCAACCTCCATCCCCCTGAGCCGGCCAAACAGTAGCCCCCTGCCGCCCACGGCCGGCGGTGCGCCGCCCTGCCCGCCCCGAAAACACTCCCCACCGCCGGTCCGCTGCCGCCCCGGCCATCCCTCTAGGCCCCCCTGTGCCGAGGTTTTTCTCCGGTGATCCCCACGCCACCACCCCGCCAACGCCCCGCCACCGCCGGCGACCACCGCCCCCATCCTGAACCCTAAGATAGATAGTGGGGTACCTCTCCAGCGAGCCCCCTCCCCGCTGCGGCTGGTTCTTCCTTCACCCCGGCGGCATCAGAGTGAAGTGTAGCTAAATCGGAGCAGCATCGCAAGCAAGAGCAAGATTGAGAGCAGCAGCGCGAGCAAGAGCAATAGCAAGAGCAGACCAGGCAGGGGACCGAGAGCAAGAGCAGAGCAGCAGCGCGAGCGAGAGCTAAAGCAGCAGCAGGTCCTACTGATGTGGACGTCACCGCCGAGGGAGCGACGCCATGGAGGAAGTGGCCGGCGACGCCGCCGTGGATGGAGCCGCGCCGTGTCGGCTCGGGATCGAGCGCCGGCAGCACCATGAGATCGAATCAAGAAGAAAATGCAGCGATTAGTGTACAACCTCTTTGGTGGCGCCGATTAGGCTGCGGCTTCATCCGAGGAAACGGTGATGATGATGCTCTTCCGGTGGTGCAGGTGAAGACGGCGGTGTGAGAATGGTGGTGGCGCGAAAGACGAGGGGAACGTCGGGGCAGCTACTTGGAAGTGGAGGACGTGGTGGCTGAACCGGCGGGACGATGAGATCGACGACGGATACTCATCCGGTACGGTGGATGAGGGACGTCGAGGTGTTGCTGTGGACGACGTCGTTGGGGAAGAGGCTCCGGCTGGGTGGCGGATGGAGCAGGGTGTGGGGTTTCGTCGCGGGTTTTCGCGGCCTCGGTGTATGAATGGTGGGCGGATGGGATGACAGTGGGGAACCATGGCTTAGAGACGCGCTTGTCCGAAATGTGGGGTAAGTTACGAAAGTACCCCCACCGATTTGAGGCGGTTCTTTCGGTTCAGGGGTACCACGGGCATTTCGCGTGTCGGGATTTCACAGGAGGTGGGAGTTTTCGCGCGCGTTGTAATTTCGGAATAGCAAGGCGCGGGTTGAGATGGAGGGAGTTTTCAGAGCACAACGAGACAAAGATATATCTTAAATATTTCGGGCTAACAAGGCGCGGGTTGAAGAGGCGGGAGTTTCGCAGCACGATAGACAGAGACGCTAGCTTGAATTTTCGGTATAACAAGGCGCGGCTTGAAATTTCGGAAGAACAAGCTTAACGTGTACCCAAAAAAGACAATTTGCACCTCAACACGCACAACACACACAAACACCATTTAGACTAGAGTAAGATACATGTGCATTGCACGCATGAGATTTGGCAACCAAATTATGAATAAATACCACATTATAGCATGCAAGCTTTGAGTCATATATGCATGATGTAGATGTTCGTTTAATTCTTATAGTTCATTTCATTCAAAATCATCTAGTTTTTATAAGAAAGCTAATCTATTTTAAGATTCATGGAATTGTGCATCGTAAGACATAAAGTAAAAACAAATAATGGCAAATCATGTAGAAAAACATTTGGGCAATTCTGATATGGAAGATTCTAGAACAAATAAGAAGTGCTTGTGTTTTGATGTTTGTGCATTATACTTAAGTTCAACCATGGAGTCTTCTAGATTATACATGTGGCAAAATCTGGTGGAATCTAGATGATATCCAACGGCCAGTAGTGCTCAAATTTGCCATCTTTGGACCATCGGATTCGCCTCATCCAACAACCATCTTTTAAAGTTAAAGTTACCCGCACACAATAAAAATATATATAATATAATATATATATAGGGGTATAGATATAGATATGTGATGCAAAAGCCGCCCATCATCTCCAATTAGAATAGTGTGTCCATGCACGGATGCGACGTGGCCAAATGATGTTTGCCATCGGTATCTCAAATTCAAATCAGTCTGACCTTGTTCAATGTGTATACATTACAACATGCTCGTTTCCAAACCACACCGCGCAGATCTCCGTTATATTCATGCATGCATGGGTTTCAAACATGAGGATCTCTTATTCAAATATTTGAATTCAACTTTACATTGATTGTGACCTCACCTATTCAGCTATTCTTTTACACCCACACAGTAGTCTTCTCTTTATAATTGTACCACTAACTTTCTCTCGTGCATGCATGCACACACACTACCAGTCGGCATTATCCATTGCACGCATGCAATATTTTTCTTCAGGCCGGTCTCCCATGAAGGCACACACCAAAACACATCCCCCTCTCCATCATATCGGGTATTCTTTATCTCTCACGCGTGCATGCACAACGATCGATGTTCCTCTATGTATGTGTGTATATAGCTAGGTCTTTCATAGTTTTCCACACAAACCGATCAATCGATATATCCAGTGAGGTCTCACCCTCTTTCCCACGTCCACATCGATCAATCTATGCCTCTCTATATAGGATTAACATATATAGCTAATACACCCACATTAATTATGTATCCAACGTCCCCCTATCATCATCCATGGCTTCTGCTTCATCTCTCAGACGCATGCACAATGGCAAAGACAGGGGGCAGTAAGGGCCGTGCCCCCCCCTAACAGCACTATATATCAAGGCTAATATGAATGTGATCATTAGACAATTGCTGCTAAAAATGGTTTAAGTTCATGAATTGACCCTCCTCATAAAGGATTAGCAATGCTTGGCCCCCTAGCTTATTTTTTTTCATGGCTCCGCCACTGCGCGCATCAGCGCACGTGTTCGCCCCCTCTCTCTAAATATCGATCTCGCACTTGTGCATTCCTTCATAGTCTCCCTCCACTCTGCCCCTCGCACCATCTTCTAGCCCCCACCAGATTTTGCCACATGTACAATCTAGCAGACTCCATGGTTGAACTTAAGCATAATGCACAAACCTCAAAACAACAGTGGTTCTCTTTTGTTCTAGAATCTTCCGTATCATAACTGCCCAAACTTTTTTCTAGTTGAATTGCCATTATTTGTTTTTACTTTATGCTTTACAACGCACAATTCCATGAATCATAAAGTGGATTAAGGGCTTCTTTGATTCAAAGGATTCTCAAAGGAATTTTGGAGGATTCTAATCATTAGGAATTTTTCCTATCTTGGTTGTTTGATTCATAGGATTTTAAACCATAGGAATTTTTCCATATGATTCATTTGCACTAGATTTCATAGGAAACATCCCATCCACTCAAACCTCTTTGAAAGAATTTTGCGTTTTTTCTATGCACAATCAAACACTCGTACAATCCTGTAGGATTCAAGACGACATTCCACTATAATCCCATGTTTTTCCTATTCCCGCGTTCTTAGCTTTTTTATAAAAACTAATTGATTTTGAATGAGATGAACTATAAGAATTAAACGAAGGGCTACATTGGGCATATATGACTCGGAGCTTACATGCTATAGTGTGGTATTTATTCATAATTTGGTTGGAAAATCTGATGCATGCAATGCACGTGTACCTTACTAGTACTTCGAGTATGTGCAAAACACGTAAATTAGAATACCAATGGCACGCTACACAGTGTCTCTCTTACAGTTCATGAAGCCACGTGGCACATGTGTAGGCGTTGTCGCGACCTCCTTGTGTGGATTGATCACAGTGACGTGCTGCTGGTTCCAGAAGAATGTACTCGTCCTCCCTGAGCCATACTGGCGGTACATGCACGAAGCGAAGATGTGCACGCACGCCATGCATGCACTCATTCCTCGCACGCACACGCGGGTACACGGGCGGACACAATTTTGAACCAAGATCCACCCCATGTGATAATTTGACGCGTGTAATGTCGTTCACTTCATTGATGGTCAATTAATACAGCGCATGCAAATTGAGTGGACGTGAGGGCGGAAGAAAGACATTATTACTCCACTGCACGCATGCGAGTAGTTAAATCGTGGGTTGTTAGTAGTACTTCCATTGGCCTCCTTCGTATTTTGTGCCAATTTTTGACAGTAACATAATATTTACGCATTTGAGCAGTGTAGTACTTGAAATTTATGTTCCGCTAAACTCATCAGGAGCCGTTTCGGGCCTCGAAACCAAACCATCAATTAATCTTTACCTTGTTCCCATCACATTCGAAAGCCTGCTCACACCTACTAGTAGTACGTACCAAACCTGAATGTGTTCCCACTATGCAGGTATTAGTACTAGTGCTAGTACTTAGGTTATAAAAAAGGGAACTACCTAACCGAAAATCACTCTACCTTTCCTCCTCATAAGTGCTTCTTCTTCATCTGTCGTTGCCATGGCCGGTGAGCAGAGCTCTAGGTCGAGAACTACTCGTAACAAGGGAGCGGCAACCAAGGCTGCGGAAAAAAAGAGAGGGCTCGCCGCCACGCAGAGACCTCGAAAGAACTCTTGCGGACAGGTGATGGCTCCCAGGAGCGCCCTAGCCGCGGAGGCGAACATGCCGAGTTGGCGGAGCTAGAGTCGTTATCCCTCGACGGCATGCCCGATCAGCTCAATAAGCAGAAGGAGTTCATCTAAGGCTTGATGGAGTTGCTGAAGGAGAGCCTCGATGACATGCCCGCTGAGCTCAATCAGCAGGGGGAGTTGACCGCCGGCTTGGTGATGCTGCTAAAGAAGAGCATTGCCTTGGAGAAGAAGGCGACCGGCGAAATCCTGCGACTTTGGGAGGACAATGCGAAGCTCTGCCACGAGATCGACCTGTTGAAGGAGAAGAATGCCGGCTGGAAGAAGCTGCATGAGAATAGTAGTTCCTCGATGAAGATGCTGCAGGCCCTCACCATGGAACAGAAGGAAGAGTTGGCGAAGCTCCGCATCGAGCACCCGGCTGCTGTCAAGGTACGTAATATGGCCGTGGAACAGATGATGAAGGCTCGCATCGAGAAATGCCGCGTCATGGACACAATGATGAAGATGGCGGAGGAGACGCGCAAGGATATGGAGGTCGTGGAGGCGATGAAGAAGCAGTTACGACTCTGCGGCGAATTAGATCATTTGGGGTGATAATCTTCCTTCTTCTTTTGCTCTTGTGTTTCATCTTTTGCTTCGGGTGTTTCGCCGCACGTGGCACGTTCTCTGCGAGGCATGAATAGAACCATGTTTTTTTAGGGAATGAATAGAACAATGCTAACAATGATATGACTAGCAAATTAGATTATTTTTTATCGCCATATGGCACTGGGCTGCCATGTTTCGTGCTCCTCCGTCGCAGTACTACTCCAGTGGAAAACTTGAGTATACCGCACGGTTCTTTGCTCCTCCTCGATCAGGTCGTCGGCGCATTTATACGAGCAGTCAAATCACAAGGCCTCGCCTTCCAGCAGTAATAAGCCGTCAAATCACAAAGGCCCTCGCCTCTCGTGAAACCGACCAAGCTAGACTGCCCCGCCCTCTAGCCTTTTAGAAAATGTATACTTTTGTACAACAGTAGTATCGATGGATTGCGCCATGGAGCAAAACTTGAAATTGAAAAAGGTGGTACATATAGAGAGCGCTCGTCGCCAAATTATGCATATAGTACTATTAAAAAGGCTAGTCACAATAATGGTGTCCAGCACAACCCACCCCTCAAATAAAACTAAGAGGGTGCTTGGATACGTTTTAGTCCCATGACTAAAAGTAGTGGGACTAAAACATGCTAGCCTCACCCATGCTTGGATCCAAATACTAAAAAGGCTAAAATCAAGTTAATGAGAATTTATTATCCTCCAAACCCTCCAATCCAGAACTCGCCTGTGTTAAAGGAGAGGAGTTAAATGGGTAGAGAGAGGACTAATCCACATTTTAGTAGGGGTACCCCTGACTAAATTTTTTTAGTCTCAAGACTAGTTTTAGCCCCTCTTTAGTCAGGGGTGCTTGGAACTTTAGCCTCTTAAAGAGACTATTTTAGTTAGACTAAAATAAGTCCCTTAGATCCAAGCACCCTCTAAGCATCCTGGAATTCTTTGACAAAACTAAGCACCCTGAAATTCTTTGACAACTAAACTGCTGGCTATATGATGTTGGCCATATATATTGTACGTATATAATGTGAAGAAACGAGTGGTAGTACTATACCAACTAAAAGATGAAATGTAAGAAATACTAGTATGTACGTACTGAAGAGTTAAAGTAACGAGAAGAAACATAACATAGTTCTGCTGGGGGCTCAGCACAACACACACCCCAAATTAAATTAAGCACACCTGAAATTAGACATTGCAACTATTCCGGTAGACACTGCATTAGAACCACCATGAGCAACGACACTACCACCTTACTCGGAGTCCTCGTCCACGTCCTCGACTTTGTCCTTGTCCCTATTCCTCTTGGCCGATACTTCTTTGCTTGAACCGCACACTTGGCTGTTGCTCTTCATCCAACCCTTGTAAATATTGAAGCAAAGGTAGCCATCCATTGCAGCCTAGTGGATGTGGTCTATATCTAGTACATTCCGCTGCCATGCATGACGATGAAACGTGTAATGAGGTTTCTCCAGTTTACCGTACGAAGGATGAATCATGGCTCCTGCCAGGGTCAGCATTGAAGGCTGACGAGAGGACACCAGCCGATTCTTCTGGAGATCGAAGGTGTTGCCTATAAAGAGGCCTCTCTGACGCAGGACTTCTTTGTCGTTACCAAAGTCTACAGTAACGAATTTCACTGTTTTGTCCTTGAGGAAGTTCTTAAAATCCTGGCACTCAACGTCGGCATGGCATATGTGGTAGACCAAGCAAACGTTATGTACCCAAACCTGGATCACGGCGGGCTTCTTCCTCTCCTCGTCCTTTAGATCCTTATCTCGTCCCAGGACTATGGTGTACTCAACATCTAGCCCAGCAACCCACTCATCATCTGAGTTTTCGAACATGCGGCTGAAGCGAGAAAGGCATCCTTTCACCGTCGCGGAAGAACGGGTGTAGATGACGTCGAACTCATCGCCGGTGATGGTTCTAACCTTGTACTCACTGGCGATCATGGAGATTTGGGACGCCATGGATTTGGGAGGAGGGTTAGGATTAGTGGAACTGCTGTAATATGAATGGACGTGATGACTAGGAGCGAACTGCCATAGTATTGAAGGACGTGCGGGGACGGGTAGGAGCGAACTGCCAGCGTGCGAATGGCAGGGTAGTGGCTTTCCATTCTCCCATGATACGGGCTTCCGAGAGCCCTCTTGGATCTGAGATTGAATGGTTGCCTGGCGTGATTCTAGACCTATGGGTGAATATCCTATCCTGGAGGGTTATTCTGCAAATTTTCAGCAACTTAGCATGCGACCGTTTGATCTCAGATCCAAGGGCTGCCAGCAGCCCGTATCATGGTCGCGTCTACCACGACCGTCGCGTCGCTCGCGCGGTCGCGCCCTTGGAGATTTAACAAGGTGCGTTAGGCTATCTGATATTGGCATGTCATACATAGTCATCACTT
Source organism: Triticum dicoccoides (assembly GCF_002162155.2). Lineage (NCBI taxonomy): Eukaryota > Viridiplantae > Streptophyta > Magnoliopsida > Poales > Poaceae > Triticum > Triticum dicoccoides. The sequence goes on along the minus strand of NC_041380.1, from coordinate 48,959,632 downwards.
AGTCACTCATACTACAACAAGGTTGGCTATAAGTGTATTTTTTTACTCCTCTCTATCTCTTTCTTCATACTCAAGGAAGAAACGGTGCTAAGCGCGTGTATTTATTGCATTTGCCTAGGAGTGACCTCTTCCAATGAAATGGTGTTGCTAAGTTTGCTTCATTTAATTAGCTATAGACTCAAAATTGTCTTTTCACCTAGGTACACGCGCTTAGCACCGTTTCTTTCTTGGGTCACCAAACTAGTCTCTCTCTTCTTGATTAACTTGCCACATCAGACTTTATGCCTATGTGGCAAGCTTAAGCACCTGTAGGAGAAAGTAAAAGTAAGTACAATAGTGCGCTTTACATGGCATTTTTGCATATGTGGAGGAAAGAGAGGCAAGGAAAAAGTGGTGAAGTGGGCTCTCATGCAAGAGCCAGCCTCTACTACATGGTGGAGCATTGGGAGAGGCACCTATATGGAGGTGGTCAGGAATCTGGGAGACTCACGTCGGTCGTAGCGCCGCAGTTAAAATGATAATGGCAAGTCAAATCACGGGGCCCCACCTGTCCAACAGTAACTCGCTATCAAATCACACAGCCCTACGTTTGCAGCAACCTACTCCCTCGTCTTCTCGCATCTCTGTCGAACCGACTAGGCGGAACTGCCCCGCCGCCTACCACGCAGGAAAAGCCCCGCCCTTGACTTTTAAATAGTATACAATATACTAATTTTGTATCCATGGATTGCGCCCGTGCCATGGAGCAAAGCGTCTAGAAAACGGAGGAGAGACGGTGGTCTTGCAATAGAGAAGACGGAGAGGCGAGACGGTGGTTTTGGAATGGAGATGATGGAGAGGAGAGGAGGTGGTTTTGCAATGGAGAAGAGGGGGAGGAGCGTGCGACAGCGATTTAGGATTGGACGAGAGGGCCGGCGCGCTCTGACTGTATCAAAATCAAAATCAATTTACCCTTCAATTAAGAAAGCGACCCCACATTAACTAGTATCCCTTTTATTCTGGGTCATAATTGACCATGATTTTCGCACATAAAATATATGTTAACGTTGTATACAAGACCACTATCAAAATTACAATTTGCAACTATACAAGGCCACTAAAATTAATCGAGGCAAAATTGATGGCATTTGCCTCGTACTAGCACCCGAGGACATTAATATCCCTTGTGTGCATGCGGAAGTGAGAAGGTTAGCTTGCATTCCCAACATTAATCAACCAATGAGGAGTAAGAGGGTTGGCTTGTTGTGCTTGGGAGAGAAAAACCACATTAATTAACACGACAATCAAGGTGACAAGCTAGCTTGCAACATTGACTTAAACATAGCATTGATTTTTACCTTGGTACCTGTAATATGAGTTTGTGGCCTTGTATACAAAAATGGAGGGAGTATAATTTGAAAGTACATTCAGATACGAACCAAACGATACAATTTTTGGTGACATGCATTCACATTTTGCTTGTCAAATACAATACGTGGTCAAACTTTGACCCAAAATACGCGAAACAACAAAAAAATACTTCCAAGACCAGCGCCGCTCTTCCGCTCTTCTCCTCTTAAACCACCTCCTTTCCTCTCCTGTTCCAATCTAAATGCAGTGCGGCTCCTCTCCTCTTCCATTTCAAAACCACCGCCCCTCCTCTCTTGTTCCAGTCCAAAACCAGCGTCGCTCCTCTCCTGTTCTAATCCAAAACCAGCGCTGCTCCTATCCTCTTCCATTAAAAAACCACCGCCAGCGAGTGAAGGTGCTGTGGAGAAGTAGATCGATGGAGAAGTACAACCGATACGTGAGGATCGCAGACGGCGACCCTGTGAAGCTAGCTAGGATGTTGGAGATACAGTCTTGGTTTGACAACAAGGACCAACTAGCGGCGACGGCGACATCGATGGCCAAATATCTGCAACAGAGCGAAAAGGCGGCGATACTCCCGGAGGGAGTCGCGCCGGAGTACATAGAGCTGCTCTTCTGGGCCATGGAGCAAACAGATTCACCGAATCCGATTGTGAGGGAGCGGTGGTGGGAGTACCGATCCCAGATGGAGCATCCACCAGAGATTGAAGGATCGAGCATCTACAGGGTGCCGTTTGTGAGGGTGTCCTGCCAGAGCGAGCCGGTGGAGTCTTCGTCGACCGAACCCAACTACAAGAGGAGAAAAGCAGTTGGCCTGACGACGCTTCCCCGCCATCGTCTCCCTCGCCGTTCACATCGTCTCATGGGGCGGCTGTCTGCCGCCGAGGAATAGGAGGGGGCTGCCCCCCCCCCCAGCCCAATAGTCGGGCAGGTTGTGAATTGTCAGGAGGAGCTTAGGGTTGTCAGTATTTGTAGGTTGTGAATTGTGTTTTGTGTTGTGTATTTTGAGAGTACTTTCAGATATGAATGTCTTTTGAATTTCAGATTTGCAGTATTGAGCATATAAAGTATTTTATGAATTCTAGAGATCTATTTTTAGCACTTAAAAAATGTAGTTTCATAGGAGTATAAAAGTGCTGACAATGTGATTCTCAAAGAAGAAACTGCAAGTTCCAGTTTCAGATAAGAAACTGCAAGTTCAGTTTCAGATAAGAAACTGCAACTTTCAGAGACAGAGCATTTATATTAACACGGCCTTTTCAAACATGGTTAACATCATTTGGAAGTTTTATTCATGGTCGAAAATGGAACTACCAGCCAGTTAACATCATGCTGATCAACATTCATGCATAGCACATCTTCATATGATGCAGAGTCAAAATGCCCACACAATGTTGAGTGTGCGAAACACAGAGAAAACGAGGGACGAAGTTTTGGCAAGTGTTGGACGTGGTTTTGGGCTGCCCCGTCTAGGCTTTCATTTTTAACATGCGCAGCCCACGACCTCGGATGGGAGGTCCATAGGCCTGTTTGTATTTTCTTAGGGCCGTCATGTATCGACCGGCCTATGGACCTCCCATTCGAGGTTTTATTTGAAGCAGCCCAATTTATGTATTTTTTTGAAGAAAATGCAAAGGTCTGTTCTATTTTTCTATATAAGAATAGGAACGCCAGGTCCAACTTATGTTTCCCTTCTAACTATATTATATATATTTAAATTATTTTATATGTTGACTGTTTAGTTCACATACTCCCTCCTTTTCAGTTTATAGGGCTTATCTCAAAATTTTAGTTTTTCCATCTTATATGGCTCAATTTGGTCATTTTCCATCACATATTAATATTCCAAGGTGCATTAAATCATTGCATGCAAGTATTAAGAGAAAATTGACCAATGCATGTACTTTATGCATGCATGCATTGCAATTTATGCATTGATAAACATAATCTTTTGAGGAAAACAAGTGCATTAATTAGGTGCTTTTGCAAACTACAAAAAGTATTCCACCATTCATCATCTACCTTGGTTGGTGAGATTTTTGAATTGAGCCCTATAAACCGAAAAGGAGGGAGTAATTGGCAAATAGATCTCGCCGCCACCCCCCGCCTCCTGACTCCGGGCGCGCCTGCCCCCCTCAGCAAGTCCGCTCACGCGCCCCATGGAGTCGCCGGTCATATCCACGGGGGAATAGCTGGAAGATAGGCAGATGTATAAGATGCATCTCCCAATGTCTACAAAGCATTCCCGCAGATGCTCCAGCCGCTCGAATCCGTCGCGCCGGCGGTGCTGCGGGAGACTCGAGGGAGGAGATGGAGGGAGCGGGCGATGCGGATCCGCAACGACACTCTCTCCTGGACCCAGTGCATGCGCGAATGGAGGGAAGCAGAGGAGGAAGCTGTGAGGGAGGAAGCCGGGGAGGGACCGAATCCGTTCTCTCACTCGCGTAGGTATGCTCGGATGTGCAAGGATCATGTGGATTGGGAGCTGCTGAATCTAGCCACGCGGATCTACTTTGAAGGAGATTTCTTGGAGAAGCACAGGATGCCCCACCCCAGTGAGCTGCCGATTGCGTTTGTTCGATGGGCGAAAGAAGAAGTGAATTCAGGAGATCCACGCCGTGCTGCGAGATGGGAATGCTTGACTGGACTCCTGCCCACCAGCACGCCACCAGAGCCGGAGGAGGTGGATCCCCTACCTTACCTCTCCCCCAAACCTGCAGAAGATTGAAATTAGGCTTGCAATCTGCTTCAATTGAGCTGTCTGATGGTTATTTCGGCTTCCTGAGAGACAACATCTGGCTGGAGGATGAGAAGGAACCAGGAACTCCGATGAATTTCCCCTATCACAATGGGGGGAGCGCCGGTTGGGCAGTGGTACGGCCCACCTCCGCCCCAAATGGGGGCACAATCTGGGCAGGCTCCTATAATTGACCAAGATCAATCTGCTGGTGGTTCTGACTCTCAGATCAGTGGGAAATCTCAAGGAAAGAATCAGCAAAAGAAGAGATAGGACATCCCGAAAACTACTCCTGCCCCTGCTTCGGGCCTTATGGCATACTCTGAGGTGATCTGCTACAACTGTGGGGAACCAGGGCATCATTTGGATAAATGTGTCAAGCCCAAGAGTTGATTTATCTGCAAAATGGTTACCCATAAAGTTGAGAATTGCCCTGTCAAAAGGAAAACCCACAGTTCTGCTAGATAGTTTGGAAGTGCTGCTCCAGGATTATGTCCACCATTGACAGAATTTTCTGTGACATAGAATTAGATAGTTTCTTTCCCCTTTCTAGTTGTAGAGCTCTACCCACATGTGGTAGTGACCACACTCCTTTGCTCTGGGACTCTGGTCTTAACCAAACTCCAAAGAGCAATAGTTTTAAATTTGAAAAGTGGTTGTTGTTTAGAGAAGATTTTACTGAGCTAGTCAGGAAAATCTAGAATGAGCCTACTGGGAGCAGCTGCCCCCTAGAAAATTGGCAGATCAAAATCAGGAGATTTAGAAGAACTACCAAAGGGTGGAACTCCAATGAGGAAGCTAATCTTAGAAGATACAAAAGGTTTCTCCTCCTTGAGTTTGATTCTCTAGATATTAAGGCAGAAACCACTGACCTCTCTGAGGCTGAGACTAATAGATTAAACTTTGTCCATGGAGAGCTCAAGAAAATTTGGCTTCAAGAAGAAATCAAAGCCAAACAAAGGTCTAGAGATAGGAACATTAAGGAGGGTGATAGAAATACTGCTTATTTCCATGTAGTAGCTAACCAGAGGAGGAGGAAAACCCTCATTCACTCCCTTGATGGACCTAATGGCCCTATTATTGAGGTAGATGAGATGCTGAAAGTGGCTAGTGACTTCTACAAAGAGCTGTTTAAGAAAGAAAACCCTTCTCGGTGATCTCTACAAAACAATTTTTTCTCTACTTCTGAAAAAGTCTCTCTTGCTGAAAATGAGCTGCTAGAAGCCCCTTTTTCAGAGATAGAGGTGAAGGAAGCCATTTTTAGCTCTTATCCTGATGGGGCTCCTGGTCCTGATGGGATTCCCTTCTTATTTTACCAGCATTTTTAGGACTTGGTGAAAAATGATCTCTTAGATCTTTTCCAAGCCTTTCATAGAGGAGAGTTGGATCCAGCAACTTACTCATGGGGGGTCTGTTGGGGTCAAGTTAAATAACTGTGAAAGTGATTTTTCCTTGCTGGTAAAGGCCTTAGGCAAGGTGACACCATCTCCCCGCTTTTGTTTAATTTAGTAGTGTACGTTCTTACTAAAATGCCGAGCAAAGCTACTGATCATAGTCTGATTGCAGGGCTCTGTCCTGAGGTCTGCCCTGGTGGCATCATCTGCCTTCAATACACAGATGATACCATCCTTTTCTTAGACAATGACTCCACACATGCTAGCAATCTATAAACTGTTCTAACCTGGTTTGAACAAGTCTCAGGCATGAGAATCAACTACTCTAAAAGTGAACTCATCCCTATCAACATGGATGATCAGGAGTTAGCTGACTTCCTCTCTATTCTAGTCTGTAATAAAGGTAACTTCCCCATTAAGTACCTAGGTATCCCTCTCCACTATGATAAACCGAGGAGAGAGGATATCCAACCCTTCTGGATAAAATCATTAAAAGGATTGCTGTGTGGAGGGGCAAACTTCTCTCTTACAGAGGTAGATTGATCCTCATACAAGCTTGTTTGGCTAGCATTCCAGTGTATCTCCTCTCCTTCTTCATGTTCCCTAAATGGGTAGTGAACCTCATCAATTCTCAGATGTCTCATTGCTTGTGGAATGATTTTGAGATAAATAGGAAGCTACACCCTGCTAATTGGGCCCTAATCTCTATGAAAAAAGATTTTGGAGGCCTAGGCATACCTAACCTCCAACAAATTAACATCTGTCTTCTAGGGTCTTGGATTAAAAGATTCTATGAGGAAGACATGAAACCCTGGAAGCTTCTTATTGCCCATAAATACCTAGGAAATAAACCTAATATTTTTGTCCCTTCCTCCAACCCTAAGACCTCTAGATTCTGGAAAGGATTAAAATCTATTATGCATGCTGTGAAATTTGGCTACAGATGGAACATAGGGGATGGGAGCAGAATCAGGTTCTGGGAAGATACTTGGTTTGGCACATCCCCCTAGCAGTCCAATTTTGGCCTATTTACTCTGTCCGTAATGATCTTAACAAAAGTGTCAATGAAGTTTGGGATGGTCAATGCCTAAAACTCTCTTTTAGAAGGAACTTTAGTGATAGTCTCATGGAACAATGGTTCCAGCTGGGGGAAATTGCCAAAAACATTACCTTTACTGCCCAGCCGGATGCCCTGATTTGGCAGCTGGACAATAAGGGGAAGTATTCCTCCAGCTCCCTCTATCATGTTATCAACTTTAGAGGGGTTCAACCCGTGTTTATCCCTGCTGTCTAGAAATTGAGAGTTCCCCCTAAAATTCATGTATTTCTCTAGCTTCTCTCCAAAAACAAATTGATGACTAGGGATAACCTTAGGAAGAGACACATAATCAAACCCCTTGATTGTGTTTACTGCTTCGAACAAGAGTCTTGTTCTCACCTATTTTTTGAATGTATAGTTGCTAAACATCTCTAGGCCCACATTGAGGAATATTTCTCTAGTCAGATTGGCTCATCATTCGAATCTGTTGCCAGATTCTGGATTACTACCAAAAAGTGCTCAGTTTTAAACACTGTTAGCTCTGCTGTCCTTTGGTGCCTCTAGAAATATACAAATGCTATGATTTTCAGTAACACCTCCTAGATTTCCATTCCGCAGATCTTGAGGTTGATTAGGAACATGGTGAGGAACTGGGCGATTCTCTCCTCCAGATCGGATAAGGACAAGTTGACGAGCTTCATGGAAACCCTAACAAGATCCCTCCAGAAACCGTTGGCGATCACTTGTGGCTGAACAAGGCTCGACCTGCTCTGGGGCTGGACCCGTGGGCTGGTCTCAAGATGTCTAATGAAGATGATGGGCACCTGGCGCCGAAAAAGAGGGACATCCACCATGCTACGCCTTCCAGCCCGGTGTCTCCGCTTGCTTATTGGTCGCCGCAGGCTAACACGGCCCCTCGGCTGAAGACCATGAAGGCTTCGCTGGACCCTCCTTGTGTCATTTGAGTGCTCTATCCGCTCTGCCTTTGGCACCGCTCGGGTGATTTGTGTTATTCAAAGAACTTGTTCATCCACCCCCCTAGTTTGTAGCTTTTCTACCTTTGCTTTCGAACTGCTCTTTGAGCTGCTGTATCAGAATATGTTGTGGTTTCGTTCTCAGCAATGGAACCGGGGAGATGCTCCCTGTTTTTCTGAAAAAAATTATTTTATATGTTATTATATATTATTTTTATTGTCATCATATATTTAACAGATACTTACATATGTAAGAAAACAATATCCCACATTTTATTAACTTATAAAAATAATTTCTTAACGAATAAAATCCTGGATTGTTTTGGCACGAAAATCCTAGTGATTGTGTACAAAAGCTTGGTAAGATTTAAGGACGAATGTAATAATATCACTTATTATTTAAATATATTTATAACAAAATTCTCAGCCCCTTTTTATTTTTTGATAACATTGCTGGCCCAACCCAACATTATAATTAGAATCAGCCTAGCAAAATCGTGTATTTCAATAAAGTGCAAATGGCCTGTAATTTTTTAGGAAATAAAATAAACGGGCCGCATGGATGCTACATTATTTGTTCACCCAGCCCAGCTAATGGTTGTAATTCAAAAAAAGATCAAATTGACTATAAATTCTACCGTGCAAAAAAAGACTGTAAATTCTGAAAAAATGGGTTGGATACGTGCCACATTTTTGGAGGCTGGAATGTGGGCCAATAGGTCGAAGCCAATGCAAGTCGTTGTCAATTTAGTCAACAAATGATTATAACATGTTAGCCGTTGGATTTACATCCAACGATCGGCATCCATCTTCAATCTCTCGCCTTCTTCCTCCAGCGCCACCGGGACCACCTCCCGCCTCTTGCTGCTAGCAGCTCAGCTTAGCACGCTTCGCTATGAAGCGCTAATCCACCGTTGGCCAGGCCATCCCTCCACCCCTCCACACCTCCTGTTCTTCTCCACCGACTGCCGAACCACACCGCACTAGAACCAGTTAACCCTCGTATACCACTCTGTCTGCGACTCTACTCCCGCGTCTTCCCATCTCCGGCTCGTTGCTGTCTGAGGCCTCGCCGTCGTCCACCACCTTGGATGCGCTCAGCGTGGCATGGTCAACATGGTCAACTAACGACACCATCGGAAGTAGACTGTGTGTGGAGAGGCTGACAGCTGGGACCACGGCCGCACACAAGGAAATGCCTCCTTATTACGTGCAAAATAATGATTCCTCCACCTGACATCTGGGACCCACCGGAAGGGCCTCTGTATTTCGCGAAAGAAAGTGCCCCCCGCTGACATGTCGGACCCACCAGCTATCTTCGCACGCAAGGAAGTGCCTCCTTATTACGCACAAAAAAATAAATATTCCCCCTGCCAGCTGGAACCCAGCACAGTGGGAGGCTGACTTGTGGGCCTACCAAGTTGACGGGGACGGAGGGCTTTGTCAACTTAGTCAATATGAACGATTCTAGCTCCTGTTACCATACGATGTTCATCCAATGGCCATAGTGCTTCTTCAACCTCTGGTCTTCTTGCTCCAGCCGCCCAAACCAGCGCCGGTCGTGCCGCGTGCTCCTGTCTCCCGTGGCCGGTTGTGATGCCGCGGAGGCCTCACCGCCCCCTACTACTCCCACCGCTGGCCAGGCCATCCCTCTACTCACCCACACCCCCTGTTATTCTGCGGCGACAGCAGCCTCACACCGCAGCCGAACCAGTGAACCCTCGTACTCCTCTTCGCGTGGGCATCCACTGCTGCGTCTTCCCCGGCTCCGAGTCATCCCCTTCCTAGTCCTCGCCGTCATCCACCACCCTAGTGCTCCCGGTGCGGCGTGGTCAACGTGGTCAACGACCGACTTCCATCGGAAGAGTACTGTACGTGGAGAGGCTGACAGCTGGGTCCACCGCAGCCGCAAGGAAGTGCCTCCTTATTACGCGGAAAATAATTATTCCTCCACCTGACAACGGGGACCCACCGAACGGGCCACCAGTATTTTGTGAAAAAAATTGTTTCCCCCTGACTGCTGGGACCCACCGGACGGGCCATCGTATTTCGTGAAAAAAACGTTCCCCTCGCTGTCAGCTCGGACCCACCGAAAGTGCCTCCTTATTACGCACAAAAAATGAGTACTCCCCCGGCTAGCTAGGACCCACCTTGCTGGGAGGCTGACTTGTGGGCCTACTAAGTTGACGGGGATGAAGGGCTTTGTCAACTTAGTCAATATGAACGATTCTAGCTCCAGTGACCGTACGATGTCCATCCAACGGCCGTAGTGCTTCTTCAACCTCTAGTCTTCTTGCTCCAACCGCCCAAAGCAGCGCCGGTCGTGCCGCATGCTCCTGCCTCCCATGGCCGGCTGTGCTGCCGCAGAGGCCTCACCGCCCCCTACTATTCCCACCGCTGGCCAGGCCCTGCGGCGACGGCAGCCTCACACGGCAGCCGAACCAGTGAACCCTCGTAGTCCTCTCCGTGCGGGCTTCCACTGCCGCGTCGTCCCCTTCCTAGGCCTCGCCATCGTCCACCGCTGTGGTGCTCTCCGCGCGGCATGGTCAACATGGTCAAGGAACGACTTCCATCGGTAGAGTACTGTACGTGGAGAGGCTGACAACTGGGTCCACGGCCACAGCCCAGTTTTTTTGGGCTTTGCCAAGTAAGTCGCTTTGTCAGGCCTGTTGGGCTGCAAATCTTTCAAGACGAGTAGAGCTTTCATTCGGCTGGTCGAGAAAATGGCCCATCAGTAATGAGAAATGGGTTGTACATTTTTAAAACACATCAAATCGGCAATTAGTTTCAAATATCTTTTTTTTCATTTCAAGATTTTAAATTACATTAATTTTTCTGCATGGAGAATTTGTTGGATTTTATATTGATATACATTTATTTTTAAAATCAGTTTGAATGTGAGTCGAAATTTCGGGATTAAAAACAGTTCATACCGCACCGAAATATGCAAAAATTCGGACAATTTTTTAACCGTTGCCACAATATGGGCTGTAATGCTAACAAAAAGAATATGGGCTCCAAAAAAAACCTTAAGAATTAGCAAATGGGCTGTAAATTATTAGAAATAATGGCAGATGGGTTGTATGCTGTTTTCCACAGATTCGAGGCTTTCCTAAAAAATGTTGACGCACAAGCACTGACTGTTGGATGTCCATCCAATAGCCGTCATGCTTCTTCAATCTCTGCTCTTCTTGCTCCAGCCGCACAAACAAGCACCGGCGGGACTGCCTGCTCCCTCCTCCTCACGGCCGGCTGTGCTGCCGCGCAGGCCTCACCGCCCGACCGTACTCCCATCGCTGGCCTAGCCATCCCTCTACTCACCCACACCTGTTGTTATTCTCCGGCGATGGCAGACGAACCAGTAAACCCTCATACAGTCGTACTCCCCTCCGCGTGGGAAACAACTGTCGAGTCTTCCCTGCCTCCATGTCGTCCCCTTCCTAGGCCTCGCCGTCGTCCACTGCCCTGGTGCTCTCGGTGCGGCGTGGTCAACGTGGTCAAGGACCGACTTCCATCGGACGTGGACTGTACGTGGAGAGGCTGACAGCTGGGTCCACGGCCGTAGCAAGGAAGTGCCTCCTTATTACACGGAAAATAATGATTCCTCCACCTGACAGCTGGGACCCACCGGACGGGCCATTGTATTTCACGAAAAAAATGTTTCCCGCTGACTGTTGGGACCCACCAGCTACATCTTCGCACGCAAGGAAGTGCGTTCGGGCAAAAAAAACGATTCACCCCCTAACTGCTGGGACCGACCAGCTACATCTTCGTAGGCAAGGAAGTGCCTGATAGTCGGGACCCACCTAGTCGAAGCGTACGTAGCATTGTCATTCCGGTCGCGAACGTGTACGCACATACTGGTCGATGTAGAGGCGCGCACGTAGCATTTACACGTACGTACAGCGGCCAGGGTGCAAGAAAGAAAATACGGCCACGTATGTGTACATACGGGCGGGGTCTCGAACGCCTACTCGCGCATACGTACGGCTAGGGCTCATGTACATGGCTGGGTCGGAACGGAGAAACAGCATCGTCATCGTGTTCATGGGGAGGCAACAGAATGCGTCGTGTTCATGGGGAGGAAACAGAATGCGTCGTGTTCATCGGGGGGGGGGCTTGGACGGAACATGCTATGGAAACGAGGCCTGGCGTACCGCAGAACAGAGGAAACGACCTTGTGTTCGACCAGCCACGTTCGAAACAGGATCCTGTTCATCGGGAGGGGTCTGGCGTACCGCAAAACAGAGGAAACGGACCTCCTACGGTCGAAACGGGGGTCCTATTGATCGGGAGGGGTGTGGCGTACCGCAAAACGGAGGAAACGGACTTGTGTTGGAGCGCTACGGTCGAAACGCGTGTCCTGTTCATCGGGAGGGGTGTGGCGTACCACAAAACGGGACTCCACAGGATACTGTTCATCTCCACCGTCGACCTCCTCCAGCCTCCACGGGCTCCTGTTCATCCAGCCTCCACCGCGCGCTACTCCACCGGCTACTGTTCAACCACCCCTCCACTGTCTATTGTTCATCCATCCCTCCACACCACGGGGTCCTGTTCAACCACGCCTCCACTGTCTACTATTCATCCAGCCCTCCACACCATGGGGTCCTGTTCATCCACCCGTCCACGGGCACCCCTCCACCGTCTACTATTTATCCAGCCCTCCACCACACCACGGGGTCCTGTTCATCCAGAGGCAACGCCACCGCTCACT
>NC_041380.1:48930462-48947008 GCF_002162155.2 Triticum dicoccoides | reverse complement strand
AACACTCACTGTTCATCCCATCGATCGGCTTCAGTTAGCAGCAGTAGCGAAGGAATCGCTTGATCGGGTTCAGTTAACAGCCATCAATCGATCGCTCGGGTTTAGTAACGCATAGCCTGCAGTGCAATCGCCCGGGTTCAGTTAGAGCCCAACGCCTTGCTCCGGTTCAGTTAGAGCCAACGCCTCGCACACACGCACGTACATGTACGAGAGAAACGCGCATCGCTCGGCCCCTGACCTCCCACCGTAACCGGGAACTCCCCGAAATTTTCCTCCCCCTCGCTTCTACCACGGTTTTTTCCGTCATGGACGGCCCAAAGAATGTCATGCAGCTGCGTCTCCGGCTCGCCCAGGACGAAAAGCCCATTTTTGTCATGATTTTTTGTCATAGAAGTAGGAGCCCACCACATCTATGATGATATCGTGTTTTGTCACAATTATCGTCATAGAGGTGTCATATGTATGACAGGAAAAAAATTCGTTCAGCCCAAAATGTCACAGATGTGTCTTTTTTTTTGTAGTGTTGATATTATTGCAATTCCTACAAGCATATATTCCTCCCTCACAATAATTTTTAGTAGCATCATGAATGAATTCAACAATATATCTATCACATAAAGCATTCTTTTCATGATCTACAAGCATAGAAAATTTACTACTCTCCACATAAGCAAAATTCTTCTCATTCAGAATAGTGGGATTATCATAAGAAACTCAAATACTATAAATTGTTTGCACATTAAAAGAGTAATGTTCATAAAAGGGGTAATCATAACCATGACTTTATAAATATAATCCTCACTACTTTTTATAGCATATGTATCATCACAATAATTATCATAAGTAGGAGGCATGCTATCATCATTATAAATTTGCATATCAAAACTTGGGAGGCTAAAAATATCATCTTCATTAAACGTAGCATCCCAAGCTTGGGATAAACATTAATTGCAGCAAATATATTCTCAAAAACATCATCTTCATCAAACATAGCATCCCCAAGCTTGGGCCTTTTCATATCATAAGCATAATCACTCTCATCATTAATAGTATAGATAGCACCAATAGTATAACAATTATCATATTCTTCCAAGCAAGTGCCAAAAAGTTTTTCAAGATCATAAGAAGTATCATTATCTTCCACAATTATATTTTCATGAGGCACAATAGTAATAGGAGCAGCATTATTTGGGGGAAATATCTTTTTACCTCTCTTCCTTTTTCTTTTCTTCTTCTTCACCTCATGTGTGGGTTCAATCCTCTTTTTGGAGATCCTTATTAATGAGATGGGTTGAATAGAAGGTTCCTCCTCGTTACATGATTCATCATAAGAAATAATAGGAGAATATTGGGAGGTCTCTTCCCTTTCGTTAGTATTCTCTTCATCTTCTATTTGTTTTATTTTCTTTATGTAATTGGCAATATAAGGATTTTCAATGCAATTCACCGCACAATACATATAAATTTCTTCTAGATCAAAATTAAGAACTCTATAAAGGGCAAATTCTGGAATAACCTTAGTTATACGTTTTATTTCTTCATAACCCAAGAGCAAACTAAGTTCATTATGATGTGCAAGAGAAATAAAGTCATCACAATTTTTGGACACGATACGATCATGAAACAATTTGCATTGGGTACTGAAATGATCACGTTCATTGCAAAGTTCACAAGTATGGCTAAGAAAATTTAAATTTTCAGCACAAACATCTATCCTTTCTTGCAACCATTTAGTTTCCAAGTACTTATGCCTCTTGCAATATCTATCTTCCCTATTTGGTGTGTACATGCAAACCCAATGCGCTCCACAAAAATTGACATGTTTAGAGGAGACATTTTCATCATAACTAGTGCAATCATCATTAGTAATATGGATATTCAAGGAGTTCATACTAACAACATTGCAATCATGCTCATCATTCAAAGATTTAGTGCCAAACATTTTAATGCATTCTTCTTCTAACACTTTGGCACAATTTTCCTTCCCATCATACTCACGAAAGATATTAAAAATATGAAGCGTATGAGGCAAACTTAATTCCATTTTTTGTAATTTTCTTTTATAAACTAAACTAGTGATAAAACAAGAAACTAAAAGATTCGATTGCAAGATCTAAAGATATACCTTCAAGCACTCACCTCCCCGGCAACGGCGCCAGAAAAGAGCTTAGTTGACAGGGTGTTAGTGCCGCTTACCTAGCCTCCCCGGCAACGGCGCTAGAAAAGAGCTTGATGTCTACTACACAACCTTCTTCTTGTAGACGTTGTTGGTCCTCCAAGTGCAGAGGTTTGTAGGAGAGTAGCAAATTTCCCTCAAGTGGATGACCTAAGGTTTATCAATCCGTAGGAGGCGTAGGATGAAGATGGTCTCTCTTAAGCATCCCTGCAACCAAATAACAAAAAGTCTCTTGTGTCCCCAACACACCCAATACAATGGTAAATTGTATAGGTGCACTAGTTTGGCGAAGAGATGGTGATACAAGTGGTATATGGATAGTAGATAAAGGTTTTTGTAATCTAAAATTATAAAAACAGCAAGGTAACTAATGATAAAAGTGAGCATAAACGGTATTGCAATGATAGGAAACAAGGCCTAGGGTTCATACTTTCACTAGTGCAAGTTCTCTTAACAATAATAACATAATTGGATCACATAACTATCCCTCAACATGCAACAAAGAGTCACTCCAAAATCACTAATAGTGGAGAACAAACGAAGAGATTATGGTACGGTACGAAACCACCTCAAAGTTATTCTTTCCAATCAATCCGTTGGGCTATTCCTATAAGTGTCACAAACAGCCTTAGAGTTCATACTAGAATAACACCTTAAGACACAAATCAACCAAAACCCAAATGTCACCTAGATACTCCAATGTCACCTCAAGTATCCATGGGTATGATTATACGATATGCGTCACACAATCTCAGATTCATCTATTCAAACCAACACAAAGGACCTCAAAGAGTGCCCCAAAGTTTCTATCGAAGAATCACGATGAAAACGTGTGCCAACCCTTATGCATAAGTTCATGGGCGGAACCCGGAGTTGATCACCAAAACATACATCAAGTGAATCACGTGATATCCCATTGTCACCACAGATACGCACGGCAAGACATACATCAAGTGTTCTCAAATCATTAAAGACTCAATCCGATAAGATAACTTCAAAGGGAAAACTCAATCCATTACAAGAGAGTAGAGGGGGAGAAGAAACATAAGATCCAAGTATAATAGCAAAGCTCGCGATACATCAAGATCGTAACACCTCAAGAACACGAGAGAGAGAGAGAGAGATCAAACACATAGCTACTGGTACAT
This sequence comes from Triticum dicoccoides, assembly GCF_002162155.2. Lineage (NCBI taxonomy): Eukaryota > Viridiplantae > Streptophyta > Magnoliopsida > Poales > Poaceae > Triticum > Triticum dicoccoides. Next base: position 48,943,684 of record NC_041380.1, on the reverse strand, counting down.
ACCCTCAGCCCCGAGGGAGAACTACTCCCTCCTCGTCATGGAGAGCACCGGTGTGGGTGTCAAAACCGGCGGATCTTGGGTAGGGGGTCCCGAACTGTGCGTCTAAGGCGAATGGTAATAGCAGGCAGGGGACACGGTGTTTACCCAGGTTCGGGCCCTCTTGATGGAGGTAATACCCTACGTCCTGCTTGATTGTTCTTGATGATATGAGTATTACAAGAGTTGATCTACCACGAGATTGTAGAGGCTAAACCCTAGAAGCTAGCCTATGGTATGATTGTATGTTGTCCTACAGACTAAACCCTCCGGTTTATATAGACACCGGAGGGGGCTAGGGTTACACAAGGTCGGTTACAAGGGAGGAGATCTACATATTCGTATTGCCTAGCTTGCCTTCCACGCCAAGGAGAGTCCCATCCGGACACGGGACGAAGTCTCAATTTTGTATCTTCATAGTCCAACAGCCCGGCCGAAGGATATAGTCCGGCTGTCCAGAGACCCCCTAATCCAGGACTCCCTCAGTAGCCCCCGAACCAGGCTTCAATGACGATGAGTCCGGCGCACAAAATTTTTTTGGCATTGCAAGGCGGGTTCTTCTCCAAATTCTGAATATCTGCTGAGTAGTGTCCGGCTCCCCATAAATGTTGCACTTCTTGGCTTCTGCGTCCAATAAGGGCTATCTTCCACGTGTCGAGCGAATGCGAGGAGGCAGGGCATTTTTACATTCGCCACCCTAGCCATGTAAATTAACTGTCTATTAAAGGGACAGGGGATTCTTTAGATCCAAACCACACCATCCTCCCCCGGCGAGTTTCCATCGGAACGCGCTCGGAAAAATCCATTCCAACATGGCCAGCCATCGCAGCTCCTCCTCCCACTCCCATAGCCCTAAGCCCGGTGATTGGGAGAAGTGTTCCGTCCTGCACAGCCAATTAGTAGAGTTGCAGACCCAGGGATTTCTCCCTCCAGCGTATATGTGGTACCCGTTCGAGCCGGGCTCGCCACCTATAATGGCGGGAGCAAGCGGAGAGCTTCCCCAATCCCTCTAAGGGGGAGCGGGTATGCCTTGTCCCTTACTTACTAAGGGGACTTGGATTTCCAATCCATCCATTCCTCCGCGGGCTCCTGGAGTTTTATGGCCTCCAGTTGCATAATTTCACCCCTGCTTCCATATTACACATCGCTGGTTATGTTGCCCTTTGTGAGCTGTTTCTGAGCTGTGAGGCTCATTTCGAGCTGAGGAAGAGGCTATTCTGCCTTGTGCCCCATACACAGGAGGGGTCACTTTATCAAGTGGGCGGAGCCGGAATATGGCGCATCGCCGAGACCGGATACATGTCCGGTACCCCAAAGAAGACGTCCGAATACTGGCCTTCTGAGTGGTTTTACATGGAGGATGTCCCCCTTCCAGACCCTGTTTGGAGGGGTCTTCCCGAGTTTAACAATGCTCCTCTGAAGAAACGCCGAAGTTGGCGCCCACAGAGCCCCCAGGAGGAAGATGACGGAGAAGTCCTTTACCTGATGGACCGGATTAAAGTGCTGGCTCAATCAGGATTGACAGTAATCGAGGTTATGTCAATATGCATAATGCGGGGGGTGCAGCCGCTTCAATATCGAGGGCACCCCCTGTGGTGTTTTAACGGGGAAGATGATGCCACCCGCTGCGGGCGTAAGGGACCGGACTCCGCTGCTGCTCTAGCAAAAATTCTGTCCGAGTTGTTCAAGGGAGAGGAAGAGGAGTTCATCCGTATTAAGCCACGGGATGGATTCTCCATGTACAACCCTCCAAGCTGGGTGAGTTGTCACTCTTTACTCCCAACCTTCCCGCATTCTTTGTCGTAAATACTCACCTTGCCATTTCACTACAGGAACTGCAAAAAGCTGTAAGGGAGGCCAACAGCCCACCTCCACAACCGGAGGACCCTGACCGGGCCCTCGATCCTGGACTCGAAGAGGATCCAGACATATTTGTGGAGCTGATAGAAAGGAAATTCTATCAATTGAGCTGCGATGACGCCATGGTGGCCATAACGGCCGACTATCCTGGACTAGTCCCTGCATCGCATGTAAGAAAAAACCGGAGTCCCAACTTCCAAGAAGGATCCCCTTTTATGCACTTCACCTACCGTACACATATGGTGTTTTACAGGGAAGGCCTTCGGGATGCCGTGCCGAACCCGCATTGACTCGCCAACAAGGGGAACCGAAGCCGGGTAGGCCAAAAAGGAAGGCGGTCAGGACAGAGATGCCGGCGCAGAGGTATGACACGAAACCTCGCTCCGTGGTTGTCGTCTTTCTTAAAATATAATGATGTCCATGTTTCCTAGTAGAAAAAACGCTCGCCGGACTATATCCGGAGAGGCTGCCGATCACACCTTCACCAGTCGGGCTCCATGGCTAGACATAGAGGCAGAAGCTAACATGGGGCGGATGCTGGATTCTCCTCCTATAGAGGATGCAGACAAACTATTCACTACAAATTCCGAAGTGGAGAGCGCCATGAATCACAGGCGTCGCCGGGCCGTACTCCGTGACGCTTGTTTCTCCCAAGAGGCATTCGATGCCTTCAACTCAGGAGACGCGTACATCTGTGCTGATCAAAATGGTCTTGCCAGAGCCATGGACCAGTATGTAAAGGATATACGGGTAGGAAAATCTAACGATTATATATATCAGTAGCCCCTGAGACTTGAAACAGTTGACACAACTGAATTAAGGATCATTATTTGTGCAGGTTCTTATAGAGAAGAATACCCAATTGTCTCAAGAGCTGGGAGAGTGCAAAGCCCAGCTACAGGCCGCGGTGGCCGCGTTGAAGGAGTCTAAGAAGGCCCCCGCTGGTAACACCTGCTTCTATTGCAAAGAATTACAGGTACCGGATAGTATGCGGCATGCATGCAAATATAACACTAGATGTTGCAGATGACCCCGGAGTGAATCCGGAGGCCGTGCCAGAGGATGCGCAACGTGCTAATCGACAGCTAAATGCTGGCGAGCGCGTGCTTACACGGGTCAGGTAGGAGAAAAATAATCTCCAGGATGCCAATATCCGGCTGTACGTGGAACTAAAAGACGCCCGAGCCCAACTTGCGGACTCCATGAAGGATAATAAGCGGCTTCGATGCGACATTTTTAGTAAGTGCTTGAACGAACTTTTAAATGAATTCAGCGAAGAAGCTGGCTAACAGAGTTATGTCTGCAGGTATGCTGACGGGTCGTCCCGCGGAGGAGATGCCCGGGTCTTCGGGTGATCTTCTACCAGAGCTCTCACAACTGCACAAGCAAGTTCGGCAGGTGATGCAGGGTATTGCCCAAGCCTTGTGGCCATCTACGTCCCCGCTAGGATGCATGGGGGAGCTTATAGAGAAGCTAAAGGGAGCGCGGCGGCGCTTCCGATTATGGAAGATATCAGCCTGCCGACAAGGTCCAAGGGAAGCCTGGGCTATGGTGAAGACGCTATATACCAGAGCTGACCCAAACCACATGGCTGAGGTCGGACCTGTGGGGCCCGATGGGAAAGAGATCCCTGTCAGTTTAGTGTATGACCAAGTAGAATTAGCCACAAAGTATTCCCAACAGGATTGTAGGCTAGACAGCCTGTTTGATGGTATAGAAGAAGAATTTAATCAGTCTTAGTGACTGTGTACTTCAAGTGACATATATAATGTCCCTAGCCGGATTGTAAATCATTTGTCATGGCAGACCTTTTCGCTTCGACCTCTGGACCCGATAGTCCGAGTGTAGCCGAATACCCGCTCGGTTATGTAAAAAGCGGGGTATGCATGGAAACCAGGGGTAGGGGTCATAAGTGCTTGAACAGACAAGTACCCAACTAGCTATGTTATATTACATGGGTAGTAAGAAACATCTTCCAAGGAGAATAGTTCCGTTAAGGGTTCCTTTCCCTGGGTACGCATGCCCTAATGTGCATGTCCGAACTGCGAAAAGAGACACGGGCTATAAACATCAGGGGGAATGTGTCAAATTAAATAAAAGTCATCTTTAATTCATTGACTGAATATTCCCTTAAGAACGCTAGCTTTCGGCTTCATCCAGTCTGAGATACACATCCAGCAGTAACAATCGCAGAGGTGCTCCCCTTATGCCCTAGCCGAATTAACGGGAACGTAGGGCATAAATACAAGAGCCAGGCAACCCAGCTTGGCCAAAACTTAAGTCATATCGATGCATATAATGGCGAAAAAAGGTTGAAAGATCGTCGATGTCGCCTAGAGGGGGTGAATTGGCGTTTTAAAATAATTGCGGTTTAGGATTTAACAAATGCGGAATAAACCTAGCGATTAATTTGTCAAGCACAAAACCTAAAACAACTAGGCTCACCTATGTGCACCAACAACTTATGCTAAGCGAGATAAGCAACTACGTGATAGCAAGATATATGACAAGAAACAATATGGCTATCACGAAGTAAAGTGCATAAGTAAAGGGGCTCGGGTAAGAGAAACCGAGGCACGCGGAGACGATGATGTATCCCGAAGTTCACACCCTTGTGGATGCTAATCTCCGCTTGGAGCGGTGTGGAGGCACAATGCTCCCCAAGAAGCCACTAGGGCCACCGTAATCTCCTCATGCCCTCGCACAATGCAAGATGCCGTGATCCCACTAAGGGACCCTTGAGGGAGGTCACCGAACCCGTACAAATGGCAACCCTTGGGGGCGGTCACCGAACCCGTACACTTTGGCAACCCTTGGGGGCGGTCACCGGTACCTGTCAAATTACTCGGGATAATTTCCACAACCTAATTGGAGACCCCGACGCTTGCCCGGAGCTTTACACCACAATGATTGAGCTTCGAACACCACCAAAGTTGGGGTTAACTCCCCAACGACACCACGAAGCTTCACCACAATGGAATATGGCTCCGAGGTGACCTCAACCGTCTAGGGCGCCCAAGCACCCAAGAGGAACAAGCTCAAGGGTACCAAGCAACCAAGAGGAATAAGCTTCTCAACTTGTAACTCCCACATATCACCATGGAGAACTCAAACCGATGCACCAAATGCAATGGCAAGGGCACACGGAGTGCCCAAGTCCTTCTCTCTAAAATCCCATCGAAGCAATTAATGCTAGGGAGGAAAATGAGAGGAAGAACAAGAAAGAGAACACAAAGAACTCCAATATCTAGATCCAAGGGGTTCCCCTCACATAGAGGAGAAAGTGATAGGTGGAAATGTGGATCTAGATCTCCTCTCTCTTTTCCCTCAAAAACTAGCAAGAATCCATGGAGGGATTAAGAGTTAGCAAGGTCGAAGAAGGTCAACAATGGGGGAAGAACACAAGCTCAAGAGATAAGGTTGAATGGGGAAGAAGACCCCCTTTAATAGGAGCTCCCAAATCCAACCGTTATGTGCTCAGTCCGCGCACGAGCGGTACTACCGCTCAGGGGAGCGGTACTACCGCCCGGGAGGTAGAACACGAAGAGCGGAGCAAAATAGAGTGCGTGGCGGAGCCGTATGAGCGGCACTGCCGCTGGAGCCAACGGTACTACTGTTGGCCGCAGTGGTACTGCCGCTTGGGACAACGGTACTACCGCTTGTGGCGATAAGTGGTACTGCCGCTCCGGCCCGGCGATACTACCCCTGGGACCGCGCACAACGCCTACCACGAGCATAGGGAGAAGGAACAGAGAGGAGGGCCTTTGAGCGGCACTAGGGGTGGTGGTAGCCGCGGTACTACTGCACATGAGCGGTACTACCACTCCTACTGTCGCTGAACCCGACACAAGAAAACCATGTCATGAGTCGAGGCGGTACCAGTGCGGAACCGGAGCCGTACTACCGCTTATGGCCATGGGCGGTACTACCGCTGTGGGACAGCGGTACTACCGCTTGTGGCGATAAGCGGTACTGCCGCTCCGGCCCAGCGGTACTACCACTGGCGCCATCCTTAAGCCACTTCCATGAAAGCAAGTAAACTCCATGGAAAACCAGAACTGCCATAACTTCTGCATATGAGCTCCGAATTGAGCAAACTCAAGCTTGTTGGATACAAGACGATGGGTAGCATCAAAACAGCAAACTTACAAATAGAGGAGAGAAACCTCCAACCGAGAGGAAGGGGAGGTATGCCAACAAATAGAGGAGAGAAACCTCCAACCGAGAAGAACCGGCAAAAACCTCCAACATCGAAAACATCATAGAAGATGCGAGTGGACTCCGTTTTCGATGAACTCAAGCTTGTCACCAAGATGACCATGCTCCAAAACTCATAAAGAGAAGAACCAAACAAGAACCAATAAAGATGATGCAAGGATGCAATGGTTTGAGCTCTCTACGAACGATACGATCAAGCTACTCATCGAGATGCCCCCTTGATAGTACGGCAATCGATCCTATAACCCGGTCTCTCAACTACCATCATGAGACCGGTAAAATTGAAAACCTACCAAGGGCAAACGTTTGCCTTGCACATGGTCCACTTGAGCTAGATGATGACGATCTTGACTCCCTCAAGTTGGACCACCTTTCTTGATTGGGTTGACTCGATGAAGACTAGTTGATTGCTCCCCCATACTCCACTATGGGCGAGCCACTCTTCCGCACATCTTCACAAGTCCATTGTCACCACAAAGGACGGCAAGCTTCAAGCATTTGATCTCTTCGTGATGCTCCACTTGAACTTGCACACCGCAACCTTTCTTGATTGTGTTGACTTGATGAAGCCTAGTTGATTGCTCCCCCATACTCCAGTATGGGTGAGCCACTCTTCCGCACATCTTCACAAGTCCATTGTCACCACAAAGGACGGCAAGCTTCAAGCATTTGATCCCTTCATGATGCTCCACTTGAACTTGCACACCGCAACCTAACCCCACAAAGAACCCTCACAAAGACCATGGGTTAGTACACAAAGCGTAATTGACAATGCTTACCATACCATGGGATCACTTGATCCCTATTGGTACATCTTCTACGCTTTGTGGGTTGATCAACTTGATTCACTCTTTGACTTAGTCTTGATCAACCTCTCACAAGACCAATCTTTAGGTAATTCCTTGAATAGCACCTTGGTCGACACAAACTCTCCTTGAAACCAACACATGTACTCCAAGAAAAGCCTATGGACAAAACCTTCAAAGATAACTCAAGGCAACCATTAGTCCATAGAGATTGTCATCAATTACCAAAACCAAACATGGGGGCACCGCATGTTCTTTCAAAGGTACATGCAGAAGAATAACACATGTGTGGGACATAAAGCCCAGAAAAATAGTTAGATTAAGCTTCTGTATAAGAAGCCCCCAGGTATAGTGAGCGCGGTTAGCGCGTCAAGATTGTGTAACCAAGACACAAGTTTAGCCTTTTAGGGCCTTGAGGAGAATAGAAAGAGAGAAAAGACAGATATGCAAAAAACTGACGGAGGTAAGGATACGAACATAGAGTCCGACACTAGGCGTAGAATCTTCGGAGTCTGGCTGCGTTCCATGGGTTTGGCTCGAGTCGATTTTCCGATGCATCCTGCAGACGGTACGCTCCACCGGTCAGAACCTGGTCAATAATGAAGGGACCTTCCCATTTGGGCTTGAGCTTGTTCTTTTTCTTCTCCGGCGGGCGTATACCTAGTTCGCCAATGTTATAGGTTTTGGCCCGTACTTCTCTGCTTTGATACCTTCGAGCCTGTTGCTGATAGAATGCGGAACGGGCTTTTGCCACGTCGCGCACCTCCTCCAGGGCGTCCAAACTGTCCTACCGATCTAGCTCGGCCTCTTTTTCTTCGTACATGAGCACTCAAGGTGAGTCATGAATTATGTCGCAAGGCAGAACCGCCTTTGCACCGTACACCATAAAACGGTGTGTATCCGGTAGTGCGATTCGGCGAGGTCCGCAGCCCCCATAGTACGGAGTCGAGCTCCTCTAACCAGTGCATGTTTGATTCCTTTAAGGACCGCACTAATCTGGGTTTGATGCCACTCATGATAAGACCATTTGCTCACTCGACTTGACCGTTAGTTTGCGGGTGATAGATAGAAGCATAATCGAGCTTGATGCCCATGTTGCTGCACCAAAGTTTCACCTCGTCGGCTGTAAAGTTTGTGCCGTTGTCAGTGATGATGCTGTGGGGGATTCCATAACGGTGTACAACCCCAGATATGAAGTCTATCACCAGTACGGATTCAGCCGTTTTGACAGGTTTGGCTTCTATCCATTTGGTGAATTTATCCACCATGACCAGTAAGTATTTTTTTATGGGTTCCCCTTTAAGGGGTCCGACCATATCAAGCCCCCAGACCGCAAAGGGCCAAGTAATGGGGATTGTTTGGAGAGCGGTAGGCAGCATATGGCTTCGGTTTGCAAAAAGCTGGCAACCGATGCAATGTTGGACCAAATGTTGCGCATCTGCTCGGGCCGTCGGCCAATAGAAACATATACGGAAGGCCTTGCTTACAAGGGCCCGGGCTGCAGAGTGATGGCCGCCTAGTCCAGCATGGATTTCTGCCAAAAGCTTCTGCCCTTCCTCTTCGGAGATGCACCTTTGAAGGACTCCGATAGTGCTTTTCTTATAAAGCTCTCCCTCGTGGACCTTGTAGGCTTTAGATCGCCGCACTATGCATCGTGCCTCATTTTGGTCCTCGGGTAGTTCCTTCCTGGTTAGGTAGGCCAGGAATGGTTCAGTCCACGGGGCAATGACGGCCATTATTACGTGGGCTGAAGGTGTTATTTCGATGGCAGAGCCTCCGATTGTGTCAGAGTGTTCGGTATTTGATGTTGTGGCCGGGTCCGGATTATTGTTACCGGTGTCCCCCTCCCATACCACGGATGGCTTAAATAGTTTTTCCAGGAAGATGTTGGGTGGGACAGGGTCGCGTTTAGCGCCGATACAGGCAAGGATATCCGCCGCCTGATTGTTTTCCCGAGCCACATGGTGGAATTCAAGCCCCTCGAATCGAGCTGACATCTTGAGGACGGCGTTGCGATATGCCACCATTTTCGGATCCTTGGCATCGAAGTCTCCATTTATTTGAGATATTGCGAGGTTTGAGTCCCCACGCACTTCCAGGCGTTGAATGCCCATGGAAACTGCCATCCGGAGACCGTGTAATAGGGCCTCGTATTCGGCTGCGTTATTGGAGCCTGTGTATAGTATTTGGAGTATGTATTGCACTGTATCTCTGGTGGGGGACGTCAGGACGACGCCAGCCCCCAAACCAACCAGCATTTTAGAGCCGTCGAAGTGCATGATCCAATAGGAGTACGCGCCGTACTCATTAGGGAGTTCGGCTTCTGTCCATTCGGCGACGAAATCGGCCAGTACTTGCGACTTAATGGCTCGCCGTGGTCTATATGTTATGTCGAACGGGAGGAGCTCGATAGCCCATTTGGCAATCCGGCCCGTGGCATCGCGGTTGTTTATTATGTCGTTGAGTGGTACTTCAGAGGGCACTGTAATTGAACACTCTTGAAAGTAGTGTCGTAATTTCCGGGATGCCATGAATACCTCGTATGCTATCTTTTGATAATGTGGGTACCGTGATTTCCATGGAGTGAGGACAGTGGATACATAATATACCGGCTTTTGAAGTGGGAATTTATGTCCGTCCGTCTCTTGTTCGACGACGAGCACTGCGCTTACAACTTGGTGAGTTGCTGCTATATAACAGCATTGGTTCGCCGACATTTGGCGCAGCCAAGATTGGCTTGGTGGCCAGGATGGCTTTTATTTCTTACAATCCGGTCATGGCTGCGTCCGTCCACTCGAAGTGTTCGGTGCGCCGAAGAAGGCGATAAAGGGGGAGTGCCTTTTCTCCTAATCGGGAGATAAAGTGGCTTAAGGCCGCCACACATCCAGTTAACTTCTGGATTTGCTTTAGGTCAGTTGGGATAGCCAACTGCGACAGAGCCCGGATCTTAGCCGGATTTGCTTCAATTCCTCTGCTGGAGACGATAAAGCCCAGGAGCTTTCCGACGGGTACGCCGAAAACGCATTTTTCTGGATTGAGCTTAATGTCATATGTTCAGAGATTGTCGAACGTGAGCCTCAAGTCATCTATTAAGGAGTCGACGTGTCTGGTTTTAACGACCACATCGTCGACGTATGCCTCCACTGTTTTGCCGATCTGCTTTTCTAGACATGTATGAATCATGTGCTGATACGTTGCGCTGGCGTTTTTGAGCCTGAAGGGCATTGTGTTAAAACAGAAGGGGCCGTATGGAGTGATAAATGCCGTTGCGGCTTGATCGGACTCCGCCATCTTAATTTGGTGGTAACCGGAGTATGTGTCGAGGAAGCACAATGAGTCGTGTCCTGCGGTAGCATCGATAATTTGATCGATGCGAGGGAGGGGGAAGGAATCCTTTGGGCAAGCCTTATTAAGGTCCTTGAAGTCGACGCATAGGCGCCAGGATTTGTCCTTCTTTGGCACCATCACCAGCTTTGCTAGCCAGTCCGGATGCTTTATTTCTCTAATGAATCCGGCCTCCAGTAACTTGGCTAGCTCCTCTCCCATGGCTTGTCGCTTAGGTTCGGAGAAACGCCGAAGAGTCTGCTTGACTGGCTTGAATACTTTTAGAATGTTAAGGCTATGCTCGGCCAGCCTGCGTGGGATTCCTGGCATGTCTGAAGGATGCCAGGCGAATATGTCCCGATTCTCGTGCAGGAACTCCCGTAGTGCGGCATCTATGGCGGGGTTTAACTATGCCTCGATGGATGCTGTTTTTGTGGGGTCCGTTGGATGGAGTTGGAATTTGACTATTTCATCCGCTGGTTTGAAAGAGGTGGACTTGGATCTTTTGTCTAGTATCACGTCGTTCCTGTCCACTATGGAGCGCAGCGCGGTTAACTCCTCCGCCACAAGGGCTTCGGATAATGCCTCGAGGGCCAGTGCGGCTATTTTGTTCTCAGTGCAGAGTGCTATGTCCGGATCACTAGCTTGAGTGATGATTCCATTGGGCCCGGGCATTTTGAGCTTCATGTACCCGTAATGGGGTATGGCTTGGAAGATCATGAATGCCTCCCGCCCTAGAAGGGCGTAGTATCCGCTACTGAACGGAGCCACTTGGAATGTAATTTCCTCGGACCTATAATTCTCCTGAGTGCCGAATACCATATCTAGTGTGATTTTCCTAGCGCAATGTGCCTCCCAACTAGGGATGATTCCTCGGAAGGTCGTGCTGCTTTGCTCAATACGGTTGCTGTCTATTTCCATTTTTTGAAGAGTCTCCTCATAAATGAGGTTTAATCCGTTGCCGCCATCCATGAGCACTTTAGTGAGCCGAAAGCTGTCCACAATTGGACTGAGGACCAAGGCGGCTGGTGCTCGGGCTGTTCGGAATTTAGGTTCGTCACTTGCATTGAAGGTGATAGCCGTGTTGCTCCACGTGGCAGACTTCGGCAAGGCTGCGGAGTGCTCACTTACGCCTATTATTTGAGGCGAAGGTCTCGAAGACTGTCAATACTATATTGTTATCCACAGGAAGGTGCTTTGAGGTGTTTTGATGAGGAGATCCTCACCGCTCTTGGCCACCTGCCGGAGTACCCAACATGCTCTAAGGCTGTGTGTTGGTATGGTATCTGCTGTACTATGAATTTTGTAGGGCCCGTTAAGTCATCCCTCCAATACGGCTCCACGCCCTGTAGTGGGTTTTGCTTCTTTGTAATTGAGTCGGGCGACTTATGAGAGTGCACCCTTTTAGTTCGGACTGGGGGTTTTGTCAGAGCCGGATTATCCTGAAATTTTGTTTGGGGTTTCCAGGCGCTTTCCATCGCATAGTACTTCCGTACCATGGCCGCCAAGTCAGCAAAGTGTGCTATGTCACGGTGACTTATGGCATTGAGGATTCCCTTGTCCGTGCAATTGTTGCAAAAGAACGAAATTGTGTCTTCCTCGCGACAGTCCTTGACCTTGTTCATTACAAGGAGGAATCTGGCCCAATAGTGATGTACTGTCTCTTGGGGCTCTTGCCTAATGTGGGAAAGATGATGGAAATATTCCCTAGAGGCAATAATAAAGTTATCATTTATTTCCTTATATCATGATAAATGTTTATTATTCATGCTAGAATTGTATTAACCGGAAACATAATACATGTGTGAATACATAGACAAACAGAGTGTCACTAGTATGCCTCTACTTGACTAGCTCATTGATCAAAGATGGTTATGTTTTCTAACCATAGACATGAGTTGTCATTTGATTTACGGGATCACATCATTAGGAGAATGATGTGATTGACTTGACCCATTCCGTTAGCATAGCACTTGATCGTTTAGTTTGTTGCTATTGCTTTCTTCATGACTTATACATGTTCCTATGACTATGAGATTATGAAACTCCCGTTTACCGGAGGAACACTTTGTGTGCTACCAAATGTCACAACGTAACTGGGTGATTATAAAGGTGCTCTACAGGTGTCTCCGAAGGTACTTGTTGGGTTGGCGTATTTCGAGATTAGGATTTGTCACTCCAATTGTCGGAGAGGTATCTCTGGGCCCTCTCAGTAATGCACATCACTTAAGCCTTGCAAGCAATGCAACTAATGATTTAGTTGCGAGATGATGTATTACGGAACGAGTAAAGAGACTTGCCGATAACGAGATTGAACTTGGTATTGAGATACCGATGATCGAATCTCGGGCAAGTAACATATCGATGACAAAGGGAACAACGTATGTTGTTGTGCGGTCTGACCGATAAAGATCTTCATAGAATATGTAGGAGCCAATATGAGCATCCAGGTTCTGCTATTGGTTATTGACCGGAGACGTGTCTCGGTCATGTCTACATTGTTCTCGAACCCGTAGGGTCCGCACGCTTAACGTTACGATGGCAGTTTCATTATGAGTTTATATATTTTGATGTACCGAAGGTTGTTCGGAGTCCCGGATACGATCACGGACATGACGAGGAGTCTCTAAATGGTTGAGACATAAAGATCGATATATTGGACGGCTATATTCGGAGACCGGAAGTGTTTCGGGTGATTTTGGAGAAAACCGGAGTGCTGGAAGGGTTACCGGAACCCCCCGGGGAAGTATTTGGCCTTAGTGGGCCTGAGGGGAGAGAGAGGGCAGCAGCCCAGGAGGTGGCGTGCCCCCTCCCATGAGGAGTCTGAATTGGACTAGGGGAGGGGGCGCGGCCCCTCTTTCCCTCTTCCTCTCCCTCTCTTTCCTTCCCCCTTATCTCTTCCTAGTTGGACTAGGAAAGGGCAGTCCTACTCCTACTAGGAGGAGGACTCCCCCCTTCTTGGCGCACCCCAAGGGCCG
>NC_041380.1:48865893-48929970 GCF_002162155.2 Triticum dicoccoides | reverse complement strand
ACGGGGGCAGGGGAGCACCTCTAGACACACAAGTTGATCTTCATGATCGTTCTCTTAGCCGTGTGCGGTGCCCCCCTCCACCATAATCCTCGATAATATTGTAGTGGTGCTTAGGCGAAGCCCTGCGATGGTAGAACATCAAGATCGTCACCACGCCGTCATGCTGACAGAACTCTTCCCCGACACTTTGCTGGATCGGAGTCCGGGGATCGTCATTGACCTGAACGTGTGCTAGAACTCGGAGGTGCCATAGTTTCGGTGCTTGATCGATCGGGCCGTGAAGACGTACGACTACATCAACCGCGTTGTGCTAACGCTTCCGCTTCCGGTCTACGAGGGTACGTAGACAACACTCTCTCCTCTCATTGCTATGCATCACCATGATCTTGCATGTGCGTAGGAAAATTTTGAAATTACTACGTTCCCCAACAGTGGCATCCGAGCCTAAGTTTTATGTGTTGATGTTATATGCACGAGTAGAACACAAGTGAGTTGTGGGCGATATAAGTCATACTACTTACCAGCATGTCATACTTTGGTTCGGCGGTATTGTTGGATGAAGCGGCCCGGACCGACATTACGTGTATGCTTACGCGAGACTGGTTCTACTGACATGCTTTGCACACAGGTGGCTGGCGGGTGTCAGTTTCCCCAACTTTAGTTGAACTGAGTGTGGCTATGCCCGGTCCTTGCGAAGGTTAAAACAGCACCAACTTGACAAACTATCGTTGTGGTTTTGACGCGTAGGTAAGAACGGTTCTTGCTCAGCTCGTAGCAGCCAAGTAAAACTTGCAACAACAAAGTAGAGGACGTCTAACTTGTTTTTGCAGGGCATGTTGTGATGTGATATGGTCAAGACATGATGCTAAATTTTATTATATGAGATGATCATGCTTTGTAACCGAGTTATCGGCAACTGGCAGGAGCCATATGGTTGTCGCTTTATTGTATGCAATGCAATTGCGCTGTAATGCTTTACTTTATCACTAAGCGGTAGCGATAGTCGTGGAAGCATAAGATTGGTGAGACAACAACGATGCTACGATGGTGATCAAGGTGTCGCGCCGGTGACGATGGTGATCATGACGGTGCTTCGGAGATGGAGATCACAAGCACAAGATGATGATGGCCATATCATATCACTTATATTGATTGCATGTGATGTTTTATCTTTTATGCATCTTATCTTGCTTTGTTTGACTGTAGCATTATAAGATGATCTCTCACTAAATTTCAAGATAAAAGTGTTCTCCCTGAGTATGCACCGTTGCCAAAGTTCATCATGCCCAGACACCACGTGATGATCTGGTGTGATAAGCTCTACGTCCATCTACAACAGGTGCAAGCCAGTTTTGCACACGCAGAATACTCAGGTTAAACTTGACGAGCCTAGCATATGCAGATATGGACTCGGAACACTGAGACCGAAAGGTCGAGCGTGAATCGTATAGTAGATATGATCAACATAGTGATGTTCACCATTGAAAACTACTCCATTTCACGTGATGATCGGTTATGGTTTAGTTGATTTGGATCACGTGATCACTTAGAAGATTAGAGGGATGTCTTTCTAAGTGGGAGTTCATAAGTAATATGATTAATTGAACTTAAATTTATCAAGAACTTAGTCCTGGTAGTATTAGCATATCTATGTTGTAGATCAATAGCTCGCGTTTAGCTCCCCTGTTTTATTTTTGATATGTTCCTAGAGAAAACTAAGTTGAAAATGTTTGTAGCAATGATGCGGATTGGATCCGTGATCTGAGGATTATCCTCATTGCTGCACAGAAGAATTATGTCCTTGATGCACCGCTAGGTGACAGGCCTATTGCAGGAGCAGATGCAGACGTCATGAACGTTTGGCTAGCTGAATATGATGACTACTTGATAGTTTAGTGCACCATGCTTAACAGCTTAGAATATGGATTTCAAAGACGTTTTGAACGTCATGGATCATATGGATGTTCCAGGAGTTGAAGTTAATATTTCAAGCAAATACCTGAGTTGAGAGATATGAAGTCTCCAACAAGTTCTATAGCTAAAAGATGGAGGAGAATAGCTCAAGAAGTGAGCATGTGTTCAGATTGTCTGGGTACTACAATCGCTTGAATCAAGTGGGAGTTAATCTTCCAGATAAAATAGTGATTGACAGAATTCTCTAGTCACCATCACCAAGTTAGTAGAACTTCGTGATGAACTATAGTATGCAAGGGATGATGAAAACGATTCCCGAGCTTTTCATGATGATGAAATCAATGAAGGTAGAAATCAAGAAAGAGCATCAAGTGTTGATGATTTACAAACCACTAGTTTCAAGAAAAGGGCAAAGGGAAAGAAAGGGAACTTCAAGAAGAACAGCAAGCAAGTTGCTGCTCAAGTGAAGAAGCCCAAGTCTGGTCCTAAGACTGAGACTAAGTGCTTCTACTGCAAAGGGACTGGTCACTAGAAGCGGAACTGCCCCAAGTATTTGGCGGATAAGAATGATGGCAAAGTGAACAAAGGTATATTTGATATACAGATTATTGATGTGTATTTTACTAGTGTTCATAGCAACCCCTCGGTATTTGATACTGGTTCAGTTGCTAAGAGTAGTAACTCGAAACGGGAGTTGCAGAATGAACAGAGACTAGTTAAGGGTGAAGTGACGATGTGTGTTGGAAGTGGTTCCAAGATTGATATGATCATCATCGCACACTCCCTATACTTTTGGGGTTAGTGTTGAACCTAAATAAGTGTTATTTGGTGTTTGCGTTGAGCATGAATACGATTTGACCATGTTTATTGCAATACGGTTATTCATTTAAGTAAGAGAATAAATTGTTGTTCTATTTACATGAATAAAACCTTCTATGGTCATACACCCAATGAAAATGGTTTGTTGGATCTCGATCATGGTGATACACATTCTCATAATATTGAAGCCAAAAGATGCAAAGTTAATAATGATAGTGCAACTTATTTGTGGCACTGCCGTTTAGGTCATATTGGTGTAAAACGCATGAAGAAAATCCATGATGATGGGCTTTTGGAATCACTTGATTATGAATCAATTGATGCTTGTGAACCATGCCTCACGGGCAAGATGACTAAGACGCCGTTCTCTGGAACAATGGAGCAAGCAACAGATTTGTTGGAAATCATACATACTGATGTATGTGGGCCGATAAATATTGAGGCTCGCGACAGGTATCATTATTTTCTGATCTTCACAGATGATTTGAGCATATATGAGTATATCTACTTGATGAAACACAAATCCGAAACATTTGAAAAGTTTGAAGAATTTCAGAGTGAAGTGGAGAATCATCGTAACAAAAATAAAATTTTCTACGATATGATCGCAGAAGGAAAATATTTGAGTTACGAGTTTGGCCTTCAGTTAAAACATTGTGAAATAGTTTCACTACTCACGCCACCTGGAACACCACAGTATAATGGTGTGTCTGAACGTCGTAACCGTACTTTATTAGATATGGTGCGATCTATGACGTCTCTTACTGATTTACCGCTATCGTTTTGGAGTTATGCATTAGAGACAGCTACATTCACGTTAAATAGGGCACCATCTAAATCCGTTGAGACGACACCGTATGAACTATGGTTTGGCAAGAAACCTAAGCTGTCGTTTTTTAAAGTTTGAGGTTGCATTGCTTATGTGAAAAAGTTTCAACCTGATAAGCTCAAACCCAAATCGGAGAAGTGCGTCTTCATAGGATACCCAAAAGAAAATATTGGGTACACCTTCTATCACAAATCCGAAGGCAAGATATTCATTGCTGAGAATGGATCCTTTCTAGAGAAGGAGTTTATCTCAAAAGAAGTGAGTGGGAGGAAAGTAGAACTTGATGAGGTAACTGTACCTGCTCCCTTATTGGAAAGTAGTTCATGGTGATGATCATGTAACTTCAGATCAAGTTACTACCGAAACCTCGTAGGTAAACCAGAGTGAGATTCGCACCAGAGTGGTACGGTAATCCTGTTCTAGAGGTCATGTTACTTGACCATGACGAGCCTACGAACTATGAGGAAGCGATGATGAGCCCAGATTCCGCGAAATGGCTTGAGGCCATGAAATCTGAGATGAGATCCATGTATGAGAACAAAGTATGGACTTTGATTGACTTGCCCAATAATCAGCGAGCCATTGAGATTAAATGGATCTTCAAGAGGAAGATGGACGCTGATATTAGTGTTACTATCTACAAAGCTAGAATTGTCGCAAAAAGGTTTTCGACAAGTTCAAGGTGTTGACTATGATGAGAGTTTCTCACACGTATTTATGCTTAAGTCTGTCCGAATCATGTTAGCAAGTGCCGCATTTTATGAAATCTGGAAAATGGATAAACAAAATTGCATTCCTTAATGGATTTATTAAAGAATAGTTGTATATGATGCAACCAGAAGGTTTTGTCAATCCTAAAAGTGCTAACAAAATATGCAAGCTCTAGCGATCCATCTATGGACTGGTGCAAGCATCTCGGAGTTGGAATATACGCTTTGATAAGTTGATCAAAGCATATAGTTTTATACAGACTTGCGGTGAAGCCTGTATTTACAAGAAAGTGAGTGGGAGCACTACAACATTTTTGATAAGTATAGGTGAATGACATATTGTTGATCGAAGATAATGTAGAATTATTTTGCAAAGCATAAAGGAATGTTTGAAAGGAGATTTTCAAAGAAAGACCTCGGTGAAGCTGCTTACATATTGAGCATCAAGATCTATAGAGATAGATCAAGACACTTGATAAGTTTTTTCAATGAGTACATACCTTGACAAGATTTTTGAAGTAGTTCAAAATGGAATAGTCAAAGAAGGAGTTCTTGCCTGTGTTACAAGGTGTGAAGTTGAGTAAGACTCAAAACCCGACCACGATAGAAGATAGAGAGAAAATGAAAGTCATTCCCTATGCCTTAGCCATAGGTTCTATAAAGTATGCCATGCTGTGTACCAGACCTATTGTATACCCTGCCCTGAGTTTGGCAAGGGAGTACAATAGTGATCTAGGAGTAGATCACTAGACAGCGGTCAAACTTATCCTTAGTGGAATAAGGATATGTTTCTCGATTATGGAGGTGAAAAAAGGTTCGTCGTAAAGGGTTACATCGATGAAAATTTTGACACTGATCCAGATGACTCTAAATCTCAATCTGGATACATATTGACAATGGGAGCAATTAGCTAGAGTAGCTCCGTGCAGAGCATTGTTGACATAGAAAATTGCAAAATACTTACGGATCTGAATGTGGCAGACCCATTGACTAAACTTCTCTCACAAGCAAAACATGATCACACCTTAGTACTCTTTGGGTGTTAATCACATAGCGATGTGAACTAGATTATTGACTCTAGTAAACCCTTTGGGTGTTGGTCACATGTCGATGTGAACTATGGGTGTTAATCACATGGTGATGTGAACTATTGGTATTAAATCACATGGCGATGTGAACTAGATTATTGACTCTAGTGCAAGTGGGAGACTGTAGGAAATATGCCCTAGAGGCAATAATAAAGTTATTATTTATTTCCATATATCATGATAAATGTTTATTATTCATGCTAGAATTGTATTAACCGGAAACATAATACATGTGTGAATACATAGACAAACAGAGTGTCACTAGTATGCCTCTACTTGACTAGCTCGTTGATCAAAGATGGTTATGTTTCCTAACCATAGACATGAGTTGTCATTTGATTAACGGGATCACATCATTAGGAGAATGATGTGATTGACTTGACCCATTCCGTTAGCATAGCACTTGATCGTTTAGTTTGTTGCTATTGCTTTCTTCATGACTTATACATGTTCCTATGACTATGAGATTATGCAACCCCCGTTTACCAGAGGAACACTTTGTGTGATACCAAACGTCACAACGTAACTGGGTGATTATAAAGGTGCTCTACAGGTGTCTCCGAAGGTACTTGTTGGGTTGGCGTATTTCGAGATTAGGATTTGTCACTCCAATTGTCGGAGAGGTATCTCTGGGCCCTCTCGGTAATGCACATCACTTAAGCCTTGCAAGCAATGCAACTAATGAGTTAGTTGCGAGATGATGTATTACGGAACGAGTAAAGAGACTTGCCGATAACGAGATTGAACTAGGTATTGAGATACCGACGATCGAATCTCGGGCAAGTAACATACCGATGACAAAGGGAACAACGTATGTTGTTGTGCGGTCTGACCGATAAAGATCTTCGTAGAATATGTAGGAGCCAATATGAGAATCCAGGTTCCACTATTGGTTATTGACCGGAGACGTGTCTCGGTCATGTCTACATTGTTCTCGAACCCGTAGGGTCCGCACGCTTAACGTTACGATGACAGTTTCATTATGAGTTTATATATTTTGATGTACCTAAGGTTATTTGGAGTCCCGGATATGATCACGGACATGACGAGGAGTCTCGAAATGGTCGAGACATAAAGATCGATATATTGGACGGCTATATTCGGACACCGGAAGTGTTTCGGGTTATTTTGGAGAAAACCGGAGTGCCGGAAGGGTTACCGGAATCCCCCGGGGAAGTATTGGGCCTTAGTGGGCCTGAGGGGAGAGAGACGGCAGCAGCCCAGGAGGTGGCGCGCCCCCTCCCATGAGGAGTCCGAATTGGACTAGGGGAGGGGCGCGGCCCCTCTTTCCCTCTCCCTCTCTTTCCTTCCCCCTTATCTCTTCCTAGTTGCACTAGCAAAGGGGAGTCCTACTCCTACTAGGAGGAGGACTCCCCCCTCCTTGGCGCGCCCCAAGGGCCGTCCGGCCTCCCCCCTTGCTCCTTTATATACGGGGGCAGGGGGCACCTCTAGACACACAAGTTGATCTTCGTGATCGTTCTCTTAGC
This sequence comes from Triticum dicoccoides, assembly GCF_002162155.2. Lineage (NCBI taxonomy): Eukaryota > Viridiplantae > Streptophyta > Magnoliopsida > Poales > Poaceae > Triticum > Triticum dicoccoides. Next base: position 48,923,123 of record NC_041380.1, on the reverse strand, counting down.
CGTGTGCGGTGCCCCCCTCCACCATAATCCCCAATAATATTGTAGCGGTGCTTAGGCGAAGCCCTGCGATGGTAGAACATTAAGATTGTCACCACGCCATTGTGCTGACAGAACTCTTCCCCGACACTTTGCTGGATCGGAGTCCGGGGATCGTCATCGAGCTGAACGTGTGCTAGAACTCGGAGGTGTCGTAGTTTCGGTGCTTGATCGGTCGGGCCGTGAAGACGTACGACTACATCAACCGCGTTGTGCTAACGCTTCCGCCTCCGGTCTACGAGGGTACGTAGACAACACTCTCTCCTCTCGTTGCTATGCATCACCATGATCTTGCGTGTGCGTAGGAAAATTTTGAAATTACTATGTTCCCCAACAAAAGATCGTTTGTATTTGGGTGGATGGGTGGATTTAAGTCCAGACCTTGACCCAATCTGAGACCCCGGGGCGGGGGAGTTTCCGATCTTGGAAGTTCGGGCTCCGGGATGTTGCCCCGCAAGTTCGGTATGCAGCCTGATTCTAGGTTCAGGGTTAGGGTGATGTCCTCCCGTGAGCGGGTATCCGGCTCGGAGAGCTCGGGAATCCGGACATAGTTCATCCTCAGGATAGAGGGAGAATCGCCGCATTGCTCCTCCACCACCACTATCTGATGGGTGACCGGCGGAGAGTTAATTTCCCTTTGGTAGGGTTTAATCCCAATCCGATCATAGTTCGTAGCGACTCCCAGAGCGGCGATGCGATCCAAGAGCTCGTTCAGCGAGGAGAGCTCCCTTGAATCCATATGCTCGGTGAATTTCGAGCCGATGTGAAGGCTATTTTCGATGATCCGAGAAGTCATCGTCGGCGCAGCGGCCAAGCGGGCGATCATGACGAAGCCGCCTAGTCAGAGAGTTTGGCCTACAGCCCGGGCTACCCCAGAGGTGATGTTGTCCTTGACAACGAGACGAGCCATCCCTCCTTATGATGACGACACAGTGGAACTCTCAATGAAAGCACCAATATCGGTGTCAAAACCGGCGGATCTCGGGTAGGGGGTCCCGAACTGTGCGCCTAAGGCGGATGGTAATAGGAGGCAGGGGACACGATGTTTACCCAGGTTCGGGCCCTCTTGATGGAGGTAATACCCTATGTCCTACTTGATTGTTCTTAGTGATATGAGTATAACAAGAGTTGATCTACCACGAGATCGTAGAGGCTAAACCCTAGAAGCTAGCCTATGGTATGATTGTATGTTGTCCTATGGACTAAACCCTCCGGTTTATATAGACACCGGAGGGGGCTAGGGTTACATAAGGTCGGTTACAAGGGAGGAGATCTACATATCCGTATTGCCTAGCTTGCCTTCCACGCCAAGGAGAGTCCCATCCAGACACGGGACAAAGTCTTCAATCTTGTATCTTCATAGTCCAACAGTCCGACCAAAGGATATAGTCCGGCTGTCCGGAGACCCCCTAATCCAGGTGTGACGCCCTCGATTCAATCGTACACTAATCATACACGCAAATGTGTACGATCAAGATCAGGGACTCACGGGAAGATATCACAACACAATGTCTTCTTCAGCGTAACGGGACAATTCCAAGAATTCCCGCTGATAAGCATCTACAGACTTGTTACCTTGGGTGAGGTTACGGAACTCGCGCTTCTTCCTGTCCATGATTCCCTGAGGAATGAAGCGGGCACGGAAAGCGGCTTGGAAATCTGGCCAAGTGATGAGCGTTCCAGCAGGTAGGGTATGCCTGTGGCTGTCCCACCATTGAGCAGTGGGACCCTTGAGGAAGAAGGATGCGAAGGTGACATAGCTGGCAGGGGCAACACTAGCAGACTCCATTTCATACGTGATGTCTTGGAGCCAGTCATCAGCATCAAGGGGCTGAGTTGAGCTGCGGTAGATTGTCGGGTTGAGGCCCATGAAGTCCTGCAGAGTAACTGGGGTTGGCTGTTGATTCATGTTCGGACGAGGAAACTGAGCCATCATTCCTTCCATGAACTGGCGATTCAACTCAAACTGTTGCATCATTCCAGCAAAGAATTCAGGCAGTGGTGGATCGTTGGCACCATGACCACGACCAGCCGGTCTAACCATCCTGCTAACATGTAACAGGGGGTAGTTCAGCATTGAGCATTTGCAAAGGCAAGGATCATTCATGACGAAAACATGCATAATGAAGGAGGTACGATGGATTCCACTTCGTAGTCGATACGACAGGTGTGTGTACTATTCAAGAGGCTATTCTAAGGAATAACTATGGATTTATCCAACTTCGGGGTGAATGTGGTCACGGGATCCTAATGTTAGTAAATTCGTTTAACCCGAGTAGAAGAGAGTTCAGAGTCCCAGAGTATAGACGAGGAATAAAAGATCCTAATACCACCCAATAGCGACGTGGGCCCGTAAGCCACACAGCCAATGTTAGTAAAAGTTTTTCAGTGACTAGACTCAACTTCGGCCAAGGAGTTGGAAAGGGGGCTACCTACAGGCAGTCGGCTCTGATACCAACTTGTGACGCCCTCGATTCAATCGTACACTAATCATACACGCAAATGTGTACGATCAAGATCAGGGACTCACGGGAAGATATCACAACACAACTCTAGACACAAATTAAAATAATACAAGCTTTATATTACAAGCCAGGGGCCCCGAGGGCTCGAATACATAAGCTCGAATACAAACGAGTCAGCGGAAGCAACAATATCTGAGTACAGACATGAGTTAAACAAGTTTGCCTTAAGAAGGCTAGCACAAAAGCATCTACGATCGAAAAGGCAAGGCCTCCTGCCTGGGAGCCTCCTAACTACTCCTGGTCGTTGGCGTCCTCCACGTAGTAGTAGGCACCCTCGGGGTTGTGGTAGTCGTCGTCAAAGGTGGCGTCTGGATCCTGGGCTCCGACATCTCTGGTTGCCACAACCGGAAAGAAGAAGAAAGGGGGAAAAGGGGGAGCAAAGCAACCGTGAGTACTCATCCAAAGTACTCGCAAGCAAGGATCTACACTACATATGCAACATTATCAAAGAGGGGTTGTATATGTGGACTGGGATGCAGAAATGCCAGAATAGAGAGAAGGCCTAGTCCTATCAAAAACTAGCATCTTCTGGAAACCACCATCTTGCAGCAAACAAGGGGGAGTAGAGTAGCATAAAGTAAAGTGGTAGTAGTGTTATCAACCTCGGCCAGAGATCCTTTCTCGACTCCCTGCGAGAAAGCAATCCCAGAGCCATACTATCCAGTTATCATCACAATCAAATCCTCATCACCGTCCAGTTCTCATCACAAGTATCCAGTTCTAGTTGTATCGATCGGGATACAACTCCAAGTGTCCGTTACCGTAGGACAGGCTATCGATAGATGTTTTCTTCCCTGCAGGGGTGCACCAACTTACCCACCACGCTCGCTTAACTCCGGCCGGACACACTTTCTTGGGTCATGCCCGGCCTCGGCCAAACAATACGCCGCAACCCGACCTAGGCTTAATAGAGAGGTTAAGCACGCCGGACTAAACCTATGCCCCCAGGGGTCATGGGCCATCGCCCGGGAACTCCTGCACATTGCGTGGGTGGCCGATGAGCAGACCTAGCTTCCTCCCTAAAAAGGCAGGAGCTTACCAGTCCAACCCGGCGCGCACCGCTCCGTTGCTGACGTCTATTAAGCTTCGGCTGATGTACACGCCGCAGAACGCCCATACTATGCCCACGTGATGGTTAGTGCTATCAGGCCAGAGGCCCCTCGGATCAAATATCCAAATCGTAGTGGATTAGGAACACGCGGTAACAAGCAGAGACTCACGAAAGATGTGACCCCGTTGCCCCATCTCGAGGACTTGCGGCAAGGGCTAAGAATGCCCGGCCACGCCTCGTAATTATCTCTCGGGCACCTTCCAGGTCAACCCGACTCCACATCACTCGCAATTATGCTCGCGCGGGCACCCCTCAGGGTCGACCCGTCTTTAGTAACATGGCTCAGTGTAAAGTCATAGTAACCATAGTAACTGTGTGTTTAAACATCAAGGGGAAAACCCGAGGAATCACCCCCGGTGAATTCCACTCAATGTAATCACCAAGGTGAACGTAAGAGGAATCACCCCCGAGGTTCACACTTGAGGGGTTGCACGACAGAGTCATATCGGAAGTGGTTAAGGTGGAATCACCCTCGATGACCACGATCGAATAGCTACACTACAGGGTTAACATCAGAAGTGTTGTAGAGGTCTCACCCTCGGCACTCGATAGTAACCCAGCAGTGTCGAGCAACTAAGGGGAAAGTGATGTGCGGTGCCGGGGCCTGGTCTTCAATCCCGTTGATCGGGTCTTCAATGATGAAGCAGGGGCAACAAGGACAAGGTGGGGGTCACTGATGGATCACTAGCCAACCTATACTAAGCAATTTAGGATAAGCAGGTAAGGTACAATAACAGATACAAAAGCAGGCTATGCATCAGAATAGGAGCATACAATAACAGTAGCAAAATCTAATGCAAGCATGAGAGAAAGGAATGGGCGATATCGGGATGATCAAAGGGGGGGCTTGCCTGGTTGCTCTGGCAAGGAGGGGTCGTCGTCGATGTAGTCGATCACAGGGGCATCAGCATCGTCAACGGGGTCTACCGAAAAGAAGAGGGGGGAGAAACAGTGAATACATAGCAAGAAAGTGCATACTGGGACAACAGGCAGAGCTAGACGTGTTCTAACGTGGTGCAACACGATACCGACGAGGGCGGAAGTCAACCGGGAATGTTTTCCCGGTTCCGGACCTGTGTCAAACAGATGACCGGAGGGGGAAAGTTCCATGTTCAGCATGCTAGGGGCATGAGACAGATGAACAGACCGCGTATTCAGATTCGTTGGATTTTTCTGAGCAACTTTCATATAGAAAACATTTTCATCCGAGTTACGGTTTATTTTCTATGCATTTTCAAAGGTTAAAGCATTTTCAGAAACTACTAAAAACGGAAAAGGAATATTGCATCAGCATGATGTCATAGTGACGTCAAAAGTCAACAGGACGGCTGACCGGTCAAAACTGACATGGGGGACCCATCTGTCATAGACAGTGGGTTAAACAGGGTTTAAACTAATCTAAATTTAGTTAGTAAAACTACTGGGCCCACCTGTCAGTGTCTAATTAACTAAACTAATTAGTTTTAATTTTTAGAATTTTAGTTAGAGGATTAAGTGGTGGGACCCGCACGTCAGTGGCTGGGGCCTGCCCAGTCAGCATAGTTGACCAGGTCAACTGGTCAACAGGGGACCAGGGGCCCCACTGGCAGTGACCCGGGGGGTGGCCCCAGGTGTGCCACGTCGGCGGCCGGCGCCGGAGACAACTCCGGCGACCAAAAACGCGGCGGAGCTCGCCGGACTTGGCCGGAAGAACGCTACGGCGCTCCGTTCAGGGCGTGCTTAGGCTCGTTTGGACGAGCGTTCAACGCCACATCCATCTACGGGAGCGGTGCGGCTGTAAACGGCCGGAAGCTACGGCGGCGAGCGGCGGAGCGGACGCCGGAGTTCGGCCCTCGCGCGAACTGCGGCTGGAGGGCACGGGAGGACTACTGGGAAGGCTCTACGGGGTCCTGGCGAGTCCCAAAGCACGGTGGCGAGGTCGGGTGAGCACGACATCGACGAGGACGACGGTGACGAGCACGGCGGCGGAGGCGCGCTACGGCCAGGACGGTAGCTACGGCTAGGGGCGCGGTGAGGCGAGGAAGGAGAGGGGAGAGGATGGAGTGGAGCTCACCGAGCGGTCAAGAAAGACCCTTGGTGGCTTAGGAGCAGCAGAGTTCGCTGGGGAGGAAGGGGATCGTCGGCGGCCGTCGAGGAAGAAGACGACTCGATCTGTGGCCTGCGGTGCTCCTCGAGCTCGATGGCGAGCCGTAGTCAAGGTAGAGGTCGTCGGCGTGTCTCGTGGACGTGCTGGCGAGGCGCGGGGTGGCCGGTGGCCGCGGCTATGGCACAGCCATGGCGACGGTGGCGCTCGGTGGTGGACGGGGAACGATGGGAGAGGCAACGAGCAAGCAGAGAGGGCGAGGGGAAACTAGGAGTGGGTGGAGGTAGGTGGGGAAGGTCTCGAGGAGCCGGAGGGGGAGGCTCTTATCCACCCGCGGCGTTGCCGGCGAGGTGGTCGGGCGGCGACGAGCCCCTGTAGCGGTGCGCACCGGGGGAACAGGAGGGAGGGGAGAGAGACCGGGGAGGGGGCATGGGCCGGCCTAGCTAGGCCAGCTAGCGCGGGTGGGCCGAAGCCCAAGTGGGGCAGGGGCTTTCTCTCCCCTCTGCTTTTTCCTTTTCTCCTTTTCTTTTCTCTTTTTTTAGCAACTTTTGCCTCTGCTTTTAGCCACTATTGACTTTAAAAAAATTATGCCACTGGCCAAAACAATTTCAAATAATGATTGGGCACTGCCAAAAAAAGATTGTGAGGCTTTAGAAATAGTTTGCCATTTTTATAAATTAAAAAGGCATTTAATTTATTGCTTAGGTCACTGTTTTAAGTAGTTTAGGCCACTTAAACCCTTTGCAAAAATGTTGGTTCACCACCAATATTAGTTGTGGATTATTTGGCACATGATGAACATTTTTGTGTTCATGTCTGAGCATTTTGAATTTCACTCATAACTTTAAATTGAATTCAACTGGAATGTGAAAGAGCATGAGACAAAAATGATCAGGCACATGTTTAGCAAAACAATTAACTTAACCCCAGGGGTTACTGTAGCATCATTACACCGGGGGTGTTACAACTCTCCTCCTCTAAAAGAAATTCTCGTCCCGAGAATTAAGAGGTAGAAGGGAACAGGTCGGGGTATTCAGCACGGAGGTTATCCTCGCGTTCCCAAGTGGCTTCATCCTTAGAATGATTTGACCATTGCACCTTGAGGAACTTGGTAACCTTCTGGCGTGTTCGACGTTCAGCTTCTTCAAGAATGCAGATCGGATGCTCCTTGTATGTGAGATCATCTTGAATTTCAATCAATTCCGGATCCACTTCACGTTCCGGATCCTTGAAGCATCGACGAAGTTGCGACACATGAAAGACGTCATGAACATGAGAGAACTGAGGTGGCAACTCCAGTTGATAAGCCACCAGTCCACGACGGGCCAGAATGCGGAAAGGACCAATGTAGCGCGGAGCTAGCTTGCCCTTGACTCCGAACCGATGAGTGCCTCTCAAAGGAGTGACACGCAGATAAGCTTGTTCACCAGGTTGATAAGTTGAACCCTAGTGTTTCCGGTCATAGTTGCTCTTCTGGCGGGACTGGGCCGCCTTGAGATTATCCCGGACAATGCGAACCTGCTCTTCAGCTTGTTGAATAATGTCTGGACCAATGAGTGCTTGTTCCCCAGTTTCTGACCAATTCAGAGGGGTTCGGCACTTACGTCCATAGAGCACTTCGAAGGGTGCCATCTTCAAGCTGGCTTGATAGCTGTTGTTATAAGAGAACTCCGCATAAGGGAGAGATTCTTCCCACTTCTTGCCAAAAGAAATAACACAAGCTCGAAGCATGTCTTCAAGAATTTGATTGACTCGCTCGACTTGGCCTTGGGATTGGGGATGATAAGCAGTGCTCCAGGTAATATGAGTTCCCATTGCCTCTTGGAAACTATCCCAGAACTTTGAAGTGAATAAACTACCACGGTCTAAACTGATCTCCTTCGGAATGCCATGGAGTGACACAATTCTGGAGATATACAAGTTTGCTAATTGACTAGCAGTGATTGTCTCCTTGACTGGCAGAAAGTGAGCAACTTTCGAGAATTGGTCGATGACAACAAAGATAGCATCGTTACCTTTCTGAGACTTGGGAAGTCCAGTGACGAAGTCCATTTGAATCTTATCCCACTTCCATTCAGGAATCGGAAGCGGTTGTAGAAGTCCAGCCGGTTTCTGATGTTCTGCTTTGACGCGACGGCAAACGTCACATTCTTCGATATATCGAGCAATGTCTTGCTTCATTTTAGACCACCAGTACTTCTGACGGATGTCTAGATACATCTTGGTACTTCCCGGATGAATAGAGAGAGGGGTGTCATGCGCTTCTTTCATCACCTTCTCTGTCATAAGCTCGAACCGGGGTACTACAATGCGATATCTGAAGTATAAGGTTTCATCTTCACCAAGTGAGAAATCTCTAAATTTCTCTAAGGCAAGATCCTTTTTCATCAAATCAACGTGAGCATCTTTGGCTTGAGCAGACTTAATTGTTTTCAGCAGAGTTGGTTCCAGTACAAGGTTATTCAGAGAACCCTGTGGAACTAGTTGAAGGTTTAGCTTGCATAGCTCTTCATAAAGGCGGGGTTGAGCTTTGTAGCCTATGTGATTATTGCAATAAGACTTGCGGCTCAGGGCATCAGCCATTACATTAGCCTTACCAGGGGTATAAGATATACCACAGTTGTAGTCCGCAATAGCTTCCATCCACCGTTGCTGACGGAGGTTCAGATCTGGTTGAGTAAACAGGTACTTCAGACTCTGATGATCAGTGAAGATCTCGCAATGATTACTGAGAAGGTACTGTCGCCATAGCTTCAATGCAAAGATAACCGCTGCAAGCTCAAGGTCATGAACCGGGTAGTTTTCCTCGTGAGGACGCACTTGACGGGAAGCATAAGCAATCACCCTGCGCTCTTGCATTAGAACACAGCCTAATCCTTGACGTGAAGCGTCACAATAGATGACAAAGTCCTTGCGAGAATCAGGGGGAGCAAGCACTGGGGCAGAAGTTAGTTTGTCCTTGAGTGTCTGGAAACTTTCCTGACATTTGTCTGTCCAATCGAACTTAACGCCTTTGTGAAGCAGATTAGTCAGTGGCTTGGCGATCTTGGAGAAGTTCTCGACAAAGCGGCGACAATAGCTGGCCAGTCCGAGAAAGCTTCTGACTTGCTTGACAGTCTTCGGAGGGGTCCAGTCAAGAATAGCCTGAACGCGCTCTGGGTTGACGGCAATACCATCCTTGGAGATGACATGACCAAGGTAGGTGACTTCGGGCAACCAGAATTCACACTTGGAATACTTGGCATAAAGTTGATGCTCTCGAAGCTTCTCCAGAACAAGACGAAGATGTTCAGCATGTTCTTCTTTATTCTTCGAATATACCAGGATATCATCCAAATAGACTACGACAAACTTGTCGAGGTAATCCATGAATATATAGTTCATCAGACGAGAGAATGTAGCTGGAGCATTTGTTAAACCGAATGACATGACGGTGTACTCGTAAGAACCATAACGAGTCATAAATGCGGTCTTTGGAATATCCTCTTCACGAACACGGATCTGGTGGTAACCCAACCTCAAGTCGAGTTTAGATAATATCGATGAACCAGCCAGTTGATCATACAGATCATTGATCTGAGGAAGGGGATATTTGTTTTGAATTGTAGCTTGGTTGATAGGACGATAGTCTTGGACCAAACGGTTCGTACCGTCCTTCTTCTTGACGAAGAGAGAAGGTGCTCCCCAAGCAGAGGAACTTGGACGAATGAAACCTTTGTGAAGAGATTTGTCGATTTCCTCCTTAAGCTCAAGGAGTTCATGAGGTGGCATCTTGTAGGGTCGTTTGGCAATAGGAACGGTGCCTGGTTTCAAGTCGATGACGAACTCGACAGCCCGGGCAGGGGGTATTCCTGGAAGTTCTTCTGGAAATACGTCTTGGAAGTCGCGAACGACTGGAATCTTTTCAATTCCCTCAAGAGGTGTTGCGTTCAACGCATTCAAGACATAAAGTCGTGCTTCAGCATTTTGAACAAGCTGAGCATGGTAGCTTACTATCTCATCGGAAGGATGTAGGAGGTGAACGACCTTGGTGGCGCAAACGATAGAGGCAGTATGCGCCTTCAACCATTCCATTCCCAGAATGAGGTCAACATTGGAAGAATCAAGAATAATGGGAGAAACACGAAATTCCAACCCTTCAATTTCAACGGGGACGTCGCGACCAATCATGGTAGTTCGACACTGACCCGCAGGCGTGCGTACCACTATCGGAGTGTTCATGGGCTCGCAACGAATGTCATGTGCGTAAGCAAAATTTTCTGACATGAATGAATGTGATGCTCCTGAATCGAATAAAACAGAAGCCGGTACTGAATTAACAAGAAGAGTACCCATCACAGTGGCAGGCTGGTCTTGAGCTTCATTCAGATCAACATGATTAGCCTGACCATGACCATAAGGTCTGGCATTATTGTTATGGGGCTGATTGTTACGGCCAGTTGAAGGTAGAGCCAGCTGGCTCTTTTTCTGAGTGCACTCTTTAGCAAGGTGGCCGGGGCGGCCACATCTGAAGCACAGACCATCATTGGGATCGGGAGCAGGAGCTTGGGATGGTACAACTCGAAGAGGCTGCCTCTCTGGTGGAGGAGACAGACGAGGTGCAGCATAGGACTGTCTTGGTGTAGGTGCAGTTGGACGATACATGCTGTGGGGAATCCATATCCGACACTTCTGCGCTGACGGACCCGAAGATGGGCCAGCGTCACGGCTACGCGTGAGGGATCCCTGGTGTTCCTGAAGACCAGTCTCAACCTGAATAGCCTTGTTCACCAAGGTGGCGAAGTCAGCAAAGTCATGAACGAGCAGTGCTAGCTTGATATCAGGGTGAAGTCCGTCACGGAACTTTTCTTGCCTACGAGCATCAGTAGCAATGTCTTCTTCAGCGTAACGGGACAATTCCAAGAATTCCCGCTGATAAGCATCTACAGACTTGTTACCTTGGGTGAGGTTACGGAACTCGCGCTTCTTCCTGTCCATGATTCCCTAAGGAATGAAGCGGGCACGGAAAGCGGCTTGGAAATCTGGCCAAGTGATGAGCGTTCCAGCAGGTACGGTATGCCTGTGGCTGTCCCACCATTGAGCAGCGGGACCCTTGAGGAAGAAGGATGCGAAGGTGACATAGCTGGCAGGGGCAACACTAGCAGACTCCATTTCATACGTGATGTCTCGGAGCCAGTCATTAGCATTAAGGGGCTGAGTTGAGCTGCGGTAGATTGTCGGGTTGAGGCCCATGAAGTCCTGCAGAGTAACTGGGGTTGGCTGTTGATTCATGTTCGGACGAGGAAACTGAGCAATCATTCCTTCCATGAACTGGCGATTCAACTCAAACTGTTGCATCATTCCAGCAAAGAATTCAGGCGGTGGTGGATCGTTGGCACCATGACCACGACCAGCCGGTCTAACCATCCTGCTAACATGTAACAGGGGGTAGTTCAGCATTGAGCATTTGCAAAGGCAAGGATCATTCATGACGAAAACATGCATAATGAAGGAGGTACGATGGATTCCACTTCGTAGTCGACACGACAGGTGTGTGTACTATTCAAGAGGCTATTCTAAGGAATAACTATGGCTTTATCCAACTTCGGGGTGAATGTGGTCACGGGATCCTAATGTTAGTAAATTCGTTTAACCCGAGTAGAAGAGAGTTCAGAGTCCCAGAGTATAGACGAGGAATAAAAGATCCTAATACCACCCAATAGCGACGTGGGCCCGTAAGCCACACAGCCAATGTTAGTAAAAGTTTTTCAGTGACTAGACTCAACTTCGGCCAAGGAGTTGGAAAGGGGGCTACCTATAGGCAGTCGGCTCTGATACCAACTTGTGACGCCCTCGATTCAATCGTACACTAATCATACACGCAAATGTGTACGATCAAGATCAGGGACTCACGGGAAGATATCACAACACAACTCTAGACACAAATTAAAATAATACAAGCTTTATATTACAAGCCAGGGGCCCCGAGGGCTCGAATACATAAGCTCGAATACAAACGAGTCAGCGGAAGCAACAATATCTGAGTACAGACATGAGTTAAACAAGTTTGCCTTAAGAAGGCTAGCACAAAAGCATCTACGATCGAAAAGGCAAGGCCTCCTGCCTGGGAGCCTCCTAACTACTCCTGGTCGTTGGCGTCCTCCACGTAGTAGTAGGCACCCTCGGGGTTGTGGTAGTCATCGTCAAAGGTGGCGTCTGGATCCTGGGCTCCGACATCTCTGGTTGCCACAACCGGAAAGAAGAAGAAAGGGGGAAAAGGGGGAGCAAAGCAACCGTGAGTACTCATCCAAAGTACTCGCAAGCAAGGATCTACACTACATATGCAACATTATCAAAGAGGGGTTGTATATGTGGACTGGGCTGCAGAAATGCCAGAATAGAGAGAAGGCCTAGTCCTATCAAAAACTAGCATCTTCTGGAAACCACCATCTTGCAGCAAACAAGAGGGAGTAGAGTAGCATAAAGTAAAGTGGTAGTAGTGTTATCAACCTCGGCCAGAGATCCTTTCTCGACTCCCTGCGAGAAAGCAATCCCAGAGCCATACTATCCAGTTATCATCACAATCAAATCCTCATCACCATCCAGTTCTCATCACAAGTATCCAGTTCTAGTTGTATCGATCGGGATACAACTCCAAGTGTCCGTTACCGTAGGACAGGCTATCGATAGATGTTTTCTTCCCTGCAGGGGTGCACCAACTTACCCACCACGCTCGCTTAACTCCGGTCGGACACACTTTCTTGGGTCATGCCCGGCCTCGGCCAAACAATACGCCGCAACCCGACCTAGGCTTAATAGAGAGGTTAAGCACGCCGGACTAAACCTATGCCCCCAGGGGTCATGGGCCATCGCCCGGGAACTCCTGCACGTTGCATGGGTGGCCGGTGAGCAGACCTAGCTTCCTCCCTAAAAAGGCAGGAGCTTACCAGTCCAACCCGGCGCGCGCCGCTCCGTTGCTGACGTCTATTAAGCTTCGACTGATGTACACGACGCAGAACGCCCATACTATGCCCACGTGATCGTTAGTGCTATCAGGCCAGAGGCCCCTCGGATCAAATATCCAAATCGTAGTGGATTAGGAACGCGCGGTAGCAAGCAGAGACTCATGAAAGATGTGACCCCGTTGCCCCATCTCGAGGACTTGAGGCAAGGGCTAAGAATGCCCGGCCACGCCTCGTAATTATCTCTCGGGCACCTTCCAGGTCAACCCGACTCCACATCACTCGCAATTATGCTCGCGCGGGCACCCCTCAGGGTCGACCCGTCTTTAGTAACATGGCTCAGTGTAAAGTCATAGTAACCATAGTAACTGTGTGTTTAAACATCAAGGGGAAAACCCGAGGAATCACCCCCGGTGAATTCCACTCAATGTAATCACCAAGGTGAACGTAAGAGGAATCACCCCCGAGGTTCACACTTGAGGGGTTGCACGATAGAGTCATATCGGAAGTGGTTAAGGTGGAATCACCCTCGATGACCACGATCGAATAGCTACACTACAGGGTTAACATCAGAAGTGCTATAGAGGTCTCACCCTCGGCACTCGATAGTAACCCAGCAGTGTCGAGCAACTAAGGGGAAAGTGATGTGCGGTGCCGGGGCCTGGTCTTCAATCCCGTTGATCGGGTCTTCAATGATGAAGCAGGGGCAACAAGGACAAGGTGGGGGTCACTGATGGATCACTAACCAACCTATACTAAGCAATTTAGGATAAGCAGGTAAGGTACAATAACAGATACAAAAGCAGGCTATGCATCAGAATAGGAGCATACAATAACAGTAGCAAAATCTAATGCAAGCATGAGAGAAAGGAATGGGCGATATTGGGATGATCAAAGGGGGGGCTTGCCTGGTTGCTCTGGCAAGGAGGGGTCATCGTCGACGTAGTCGATCACAGGGGCATCAGCATCGTCAACGGGGTCTACCGAAAAGAAGAGGGGGGAGAAACAGTAAATACATAGCAAGCAAGTGCATACTAGGACAACAGGCAGAGCTAGACGTGTTCTAACGTGGTGCAACACGATACCGACGAGGGCGGAAGTCAACTGGGAATGTTTTCCCGGTTCCGGACCTGTGTCAAACAGATGACCGGAGGGGGAAAGTTCCATGTTCAGCATGCTAGGGGCATGTGACAGATGAACAGACCGCGTATTCGGATTCGTTGGATTTTTCTAAGCAACTTTCATATAGAAAACATTTTCATCCGAGTTACGGTTTATTTTCTATGCATTTTCAAAGATTAAAGCATTTTCAGAAACTACTAAAAAAACAGAAAAGGAATATTGCATCAGCATGACGTCATAGTGACGTCAACAGTCAACAGGACGGCTGACCGGTCAAAACTGACATGGGGGACCCATCTGTCATAGACAGTGGGTTAAACAGGGTTTAAACTAATCTAAATTTAGTTAGTAAAACTACTGGGCCCACCTGTCAGTGTCTAATTAACTAAACTAATTAGTTTTAATTTTTAGAATCTTTTAGTTAGAGGATTAAGTGGTGGGACCCGCACGTCAGTGGCTGGGGCCTGCCCAGTCAGCATAGTTGACCAGGTCAACTGGTCAACAGGGGACCAGGGGCCCCACTGGCAGTGACCCGGGGGTGGCCCCAGGTGTGCCACGTCGGCGGCCGGCGCCGGAGACAACTCCGGCGACCAAAAACGTGGCGGAGCTCGCCGGACTTGGCCGGAAGAACGCTACGGCGCTCCGTTCGGGGCGTGCTTAGGCTCGTTTGGACGAGCGTTCAACGCCGCATCCATCTACGGGAGCGGTGCGGCCGTAAACGGCCGGAAGCTACGGCGGCGAGCAGCGGAGCGGACGCCGGAGTTCGGCCCTCGCGCGAACTGCGGCTGGAGGGCACGGGAGGACTACTGGGAAGGCTCTACGGGGTCCTGGCGAGTCCCAGAGCACGGTGGCGAGGTCGGGTGAGCACGACATCGACGAGGACGACGGTGACGAGCACGGCGGCGGAGGCGCGCTACGGCCAGGACGGTAGCTACGGCTAGGGGCGCGGTGAGGCAAGGAAGGAGAGGGGAGAGGACGGAGTGGAGCTCACCGAGCGGTCAAGAAAGACCCTTGGTGGCTTAGGAGCAGCAGAGTTCGCCGGGGAGGAAGGGGATCGTTCGCCGGGGAGGAAGAAGACGACTCGATCCGTGGCCTGCGGTGCTCCTCGAGCTCGATGGCGAGGCATAGTCGAGGTAGAGGTCGTCGGCGCGTCTCGTGGACGTGCTGGCGAGGCGCGGGGTGGCCGGTGGCCGCGGCTATGGCATAGCCATGGCGACGGTGGCGCTCGGTGGTGGACGGGGAACGGGGGGAGAGGCAACGAGCAGGCGGAGAGGGCGAGGGGAAACTAGGAGTGGGTGGAGGTAGGTGGGGAAGGTCTCGAGGAGCCGGAGGGGGAGGCTCTTATCCACCCGCGGCGTTGCCGGCGAGGTGGTCGGGCGGCGACGAGCCCCTGTAGCGGTGCGCACCAGGGGAACAGGAGGGAGGGGAGAGCGATCGGGGAGGGGGCATGGGCCGGCCTAGCTTGGCCAGCTAGCGCGGGTGGGCCGAAGCCCAAGTGGGGCAGGGGCTTTCTCTCCCCTCTGCTTTTTCCTTTTCTCCTTTTCTTTTCTCTTTTTTTAGCAACTTTTGCCTCTGCTTTTAGCCACTATTGACTTTAAAAAAATTATGCCACTGGCCAAAACAATTTCAAATAATGATTGGGCACTGCCAAAAAAAGATTGTGACGCTTTAGAAATAGTTTGCCATTTTTATAAATTAAAAAGGCATTTAATTTATTGCTTACGTCACTGTTTTAAGTAGTTTAGGCCACTTAAACCCTTTGCAAAAATGTTGGTTCACCACCAATATTAGTTGTGGATTATTTGGCACATGATGAACATTTTTGTGTTCATGTCTGAGCATTTTGAATTTCACTCATAACTTTAAATTGAATTCAACTGGAATGTGAAAGAGCATGAGATAAAAATGATCAGGCACATGTTTAGCAAAACAATTAACTTAACCCCAGGGGTTACTGTAGCATCATTACACCGGGGGTGTTACACCAGGACTCCCTCAACCGGGATGATGAAGATGGCCACCGGAGAAGGATTCCGCCCCTCCGGCAGGGTGCCGAAACGGGTCTAGATTGACTTTCGATGGCTACGGAGGCTTCTGGCGGCGGAACTCCCGATCTATTGTGTTCCCCGATAGTTTTAGGGTATATGGATATATATAGGCGGAAGAAATAAGTCAGGGGAGCCACGAGGGGCCCACGAGGGTGGAGGGCGCGCCTAGGGGGTGGGCGCGCCCCCCTGCCTCGTGGCTTCCTTGTTGCTTTCTTGACGTGGACTCCAAGTCTCCCGGGTTGCTTTCTTTCCAAAAATAACTTTTTCGAAGGTTTCATTCCATTTAGACTCCATTTGATATTCCTTTTCTTCGAAACCCTAAAACAAGGGGAAAACAGAAACTGGCACTGCGCTCTAGGTTAATAGGTTAGTCCCAAAAATCATATAAAATAGCATATAAATGCATATAAAACATCCAAGGTTGATAATATAATAGCATGGAACAATCAAAAATTATAGATACGTTGGAGACGTATCACTGCTGCCAAGCCCTAAACTCTCTCGGGAGGGCTGATCTGGAGTCCGTTCGGGGCTCAGGAGAGGGGAATCCGTCGCCATCGTCATCATCAACCTTCCTCCATCACCAATTTCATGATGCTCACCGCCGTTCATGAGTAATTCCATCGTAGACTTGCTGGACAGTGATGGGTTGGATGAGATTTATCATGCAATCGAGTTAGTTTTGTTAGGGTTTGATCCCTAGTATCCATTATGTTCTGGGATTGATGTTGCTATGCCTTTGCTATGCTTAATGCTTTTCACTAGGGCCCGATTTCCATGATTTCAGATCTGAACCTATTATGTTTCATGAATATATGTGAGTTCTTGATCCTATCTTGCAAGTCAATAGTCACCTATTATGTGTTATGATCCATTAACCCCGAAGTGACAATAATTGGGATACTTACCGGTGATGACCGTAGTTTGAGGAGTTCATGTATTCACTATGTGTTAATGCTTTGGTCCGGTACTCTATTAAAAGGAGGCCTTAATACCCCTTAGTTTCCAATAGGACCCCGCTGCCACGGGAGGGTAGGACAAAACATGTCATGCAAGTTCTTTTCCATAAGCACATATGACTATATTCCGAATACATGCCTACATTACATTGATGAACTGGAGCTAGTTCTGTGTCACCCTATGTTATAACTGTTGCATGATTGATCGCATCCGACATAATTATCCATCACTGATCCATTGCCTATGAGATTTTCATATATTGTTCTTCGCCTATTTACTTTTCTGTTGCTACTGTTACAATCACTATAAAACCAAAACTGTTACCGTTACTTTTGCTGCCGTTACCACTACTATCATATTACTTTGCTACTAAATACCTTGCTGTAGATATTAAGTTATCCAGGTGTGGTTGAATTAACAACTCAGCTGCTTATACTTGAGAATATTCTTTGGCTCCCCTTGTGTCGAATCAATAAATTTGGGTTGAATACTCTACCCTCGAAAACTGTTGCGATCCCCTATACTTATGGGTTATCAACATCCTTTTCAAATGGCTCTATAAATATGCTAGTAGGATGAGGCATACAATTTCCTTCTGGCTTATGTTATGTCATAGGATAAACACCGAGGGTCTACTCAAGAGGAATGGTTCTTTCATATGAATGAGTACAATTGCACCTTATGTCAAAACAACACCAAAGAAACTAAAATGCATCGCTGGGACTCTGTCATTCCCAACAAAGATGGTGCACTTTGATTTTTTATGATGCAACTCTTGCTACACAAAAACTTCCCATGTAAATTGCAATGGATGTGATCATTGTCGGTTGTGATCGGTTGCTGAAATATTTTCTTTTTGCGGGAAAACTACATTAGCTTTGCCCGGGTGATAATTTATTCCGAGGTCGTAGTCCTTAACCAACTCGAGCCATCATCGCTGTCGAAGGTTCAAATCAGGCTGAGTGAATATATACTAGAGACTCTTGTGGTCGGTAAATATCTGGCACTTCTTTCCAATCAGATAGTGTCTCCAGATCTTCAAAGCGTGCACCACCACGGCCAATTCCAAATCATGAGTAGGATAGTTTCCTTCGTGTTGCCATAGTTGTCGGGATGCATAAGCCACCACTTTGCCATCTTGCATGAGTACACATCCAAGCCCTTTTCTGGATGCGTCGCAGTAGACATCAAAACTGCGGTAGATGTCTGGAAGAGTTAATACTGGTGCCGATGTCAGCCTAATTTTTAACTCATTGAAACTCCATTCGCAGTCCTCAGTCCATTCAAACTTCTTATCCTTCTTTAGGAGCTCAGTCATTGGCTTGGCGATCTTGGAGAATGCTTCAATAAAACGGCGATAATATCCGGCTAGTCCAAGGAAACTCCGGATTTCTGAGACTGTTATTGGTGCGGACCAATCAAGTACATCCTTCACCTTGCTTGGATCCACTGAGATTCCTTCTGCCAAGAGGACATGCCCGAGAAATCCCACTTGCTGGAGCCAAAACTCACATTTGCTGAATTTGGCATAAAGTTGATGGTCGCGAAGCCTTTGTAAAAATGCTCGGAGATGCTCCTTGTGTTCATCTTTGCTCTTGGAGTAAATGAGTATGTCTTCAATGAACACCACCACAAATTTGTCCAAGAAAGCCATAAACACCTTGTTCATCATATGCATGAAGAAGGCTGGGGCGTTGGTGAGGCTGAAGGACATAACGGTATACTCATAAAGACTGTATCGAGTGGTGAACGTGGTCTTAGGAATATCCTCCTTCTTTATCTTGAGCTGATGATATCCGGTCCTCAAATCAATTTTGGAGAATACTTTGGCCCCGCTGAGTTGATCAAACAGATCATCAATCCTTGGCAGTGGATACTTGTTCTTGATGGTGACGTCATTCGGCTGTCGGTAGTCTACGCACATTCGTAGATTGCCATCCTTTTTATCCACGAATATCGTTGGTGACCCCCATAGTGAAGAGCTTGGGAGGATGTATCCTTTCTGCAGCATCTCATTCAGTTGTTTCTTCAATTCCACCAATTCGGATGAAGGCATACGATAACATTTCTTGTGTATCAGGGTGGTTCCGCGCACCAAGTCAATTGCAAACTCCAATTCTCGATCTGGTGGCATGCCTGGTAATTCTTCAAGAAATACATCTGGATACTCACTGACCACTGGAATTAATTCCACCTCTTCTGCCACGGCTGCGAAAACCATATCTTTCGTGGGTATGCGCTTGCGGGCATAAAAACTTGTGGTGCGACCTTCCGTATTTTTCAGGGTAACTTCTCTGGTCGCGCAGCTGATGCATAATTGGTATTGGGTTAACCAATTCATGTCCAGAATAACATCCAATTTGTTGGAGTCGATGATTATCAAAGATGTTGGAAACTTGACGCCCTTGATGTCAATTTCCAAATTATGGCAGACGAGATTGCTTCTGAGTAGGGATCCCGGGGATTGTACCAGCATGTGTTTGCCCAAAATCGAGCAAGGAAAATTGTTTTGGGAAGCAAAACTCCATGAAATAAAAGAGTGGGAAGCCCCAGAATCAAATAATATTACGGCGGGTATGTCATTAACAAGGAACATACCAATGACGACTTCCGGGTCCTCTTGGGCTTCGTCTACGGAGATATGATGGATTTGCCCCTAGATCATATCTGGGGCGGAATACGGCTCCATGTAGTTGACTTGCGGATGGAATGGAGTTGCTTGTTTGTTGTTATTGGGACACTATCGTGTCCGGTTTGACCACAACTAAAGCATGAATTGTTGCGCTGACAATATTCACGCACCGGGCTGGTCACGACATTCTTGACTTGAGTGGTAGTCTTGTTGACATTCGGCTGCCAGTTGGGTTTCTACTCAACTTGAGTCTGTTGCCAAGTACGAGCCTTCTGCACTGGTTGCATATCCTTCTTCGGCTCAAATTTGTGCTTGTGGTTGTTAACAGCTGGCTTGTTGTCGTGGAGGAGCTTGTGTTCCCTTTCTGTGATGAGGGCCTTGTTCACCAGAGTCAGGAAGTTCGGGAAACCAAACATGTTGAGCGTGCACCTGAGATGCTAATTCAGTCCTCCAAGAAACATGTCGACCTTCCATTCTTCTGTGGCCACATCGTGCAGAGAATAGCGGGCCAAATGGTTGAATTTATTCAGATACTCGCTGACTGTCATGCTGCCTTGAGTGAGGGCGAGGAATTCGCGCTACTTGATTTTCATAATTCCGGTGGGAATATGATACTTGCAAAAATGATCCTTGAATTTTTTCCAAGTAATTTCCTCGTGCGCGGGCCATATAACCTTGGCATTATCCCACCATATAGTGGCAGCTCCTTCGAGATAATTCATTGTGAAGGGAACCATGTCTCCTTCTTCAGTGCGAGCAATCTCCAGTTTCCTTTCAATAGTTCTTAACCAATCATCGGCGTTCAATGGATCAATAGCTTGACTGAAGCTGGGAGGCTTGGTTCACTGAAAATCTGACAGCTTGGAGTGACGACCATTCTGGTTTCCATTCTGCCCAACCATAACTTGCACACTTTTCAATATTTCCAGCAGATCGTTGCTCCTTGTTTCTTCAAACATTCGCAGAATTTTCTCAGTGGAAGGCGGATGTGGTGGTGGAGACGGAGGTGGCTGGTATGGCTCGGGGGGATGTCATGCCTGTCTTGTGGAGCGACGAACAGGGACATCCTCACTAGCTTGACTACTACTACCTCCACGCATCATCCTATTATTCGTTTTTCCCAATACATAGCAACCATGATGAGAAAATTTCAAAATGGGAGGAAAGCCAATCACAAATCCTGGAAGAACACAATGAATGAAAACCAAAGTGAATAAAAAGTTCCAACATAATTATACATAGACTTAACATGACAGTACACATCACAACGGGTCTATTACCCTCATACATGAAACTAAGCATCATGACGTGTGCGATTACACTCATACATCATACTCATAACTAGAGCGATACTCTAACGGTCTACTGCTCGGACGGTCCTGCTGCAGGCTCCTCTCCTGAGCCGGTTCCAGATCCTGAACTGATAGTAGAGACCTCCGGTTTAAGAGAGACGCGCCGGCGCTGCCTCGAGGGCTCTCCCTCAAGGGCAGGAGCGGGATGGGATCTAAGCATAGGAGCGGCAGGAGTAGCAACAAGGGAAGCCCACGCAGCAGGAGCACTGCGAGGGGTCACCGTCAGAGGGTTAACGGCACCCTGAGAAGTCACCGGTGGAACAGAGACTGGAGGAACTGGAGTAGTGTAGATGACAGTAGGAAGAGGGTTCCTAGCACGAGCAGCGGCGAGAGCTGTCCGGGCGCGTGAAAGCTCCCGAGCTAACTCGTAGTTCAGGTGATAACTGGCTCTGATGTAGCAAGAAAGGTGACTAGTGGGACGATCGCACGCCGGATTAATCAAAGGAAAGCGGATACACCCATTCTCGTGCAGAGATGGGTAGTAGAAAACACCTGGGTGGGTGTGCATGCTTACCTCGTTGTAGAAACAAGAGCCTTAGCAGCAAACTAAACCGCCTGAGATGGCGTAGAAGCAAGACCACCCTTAGAAGAACGAGTGTAAGCGCCGGAAGGGGAATTGTGGTGTAGACTAACCTCCGCATAATACTCATACAATGCACCGGCCAGATGCTCCCGTACACCTGATACTCTAGATCAGCACCCTCTGGGTAGAGTCGTCGCCACATGTTCTGAAGCAGGTGCGGCGATGTGTACGGAGCTGGCTCAGGATGGTACAAGATTGATACTGGAGTCATCTACACTCACAAACCATACGGTTAGTAATAACAACAAATAAACATGCATGCAATGCAGCAACCAATTTTCTATGACTACCGGCACTCAAACGAAGCTACCTACCGTTTCACTAATGCACTAACGGTATAGCGTGTCCTACAATCAGCGCGGCTCTGATACCAAGCGTTGTGGCACCCCGGCTTAGAGCAACCGGTTTACCTTGCATTGCCAACCCAGAGATCTAGTCTTCTGGCAATACACAACAACATGGTACAGAAACAACCGCTTTATTGATGCTAGCAGATTACATAAGTCCAACATTACATTGAGATACGAGGCCAAGTGGCACACACGGTGCTGCTGAATAGTATGTACATTATTTAATGAACATGGCGAGGGCCTCGATAACACGAACTGCGCGACAATGGAAGAACGACGAAGTGGAAACTCCATAGCATAGGGACACTGACGTGGACACGGCCTAGACACTAGATGCGCTTCTATTTGAACCGACTTGCCTAAAGCTGGCATAACATGCCAGGTCAGTACATTGAATGTACTTGCAAGCTCACAACAATCATAAGCACGATGACATACAATATCATGACAATTAATCAGATTAATGCAAGGCAAGAACTACTACAGATGCAAAGAAAACCAATACGTGCACCGAGTCTCACGGACTCGCTTACCAGACGGTTATCTCGTAACCAAACGGTGCCCATACCTGTGTCACAACTAAAACCAAACACTCATGAACAACTCACGAGTTCATGAATCACACGAAACACAATGCACCACAACAATCATTTTAGTTTGCAAGATTAATTATAAAATTTGATCCATGGTGTGACTTACTTCCGAGCTATGCCCATAACCGAGGACGTGGCTATCGATAGATTAAATACACTCTGCAGAGGTAGCGCACTTTACCCACACTATGGAACACTGTCCTCGCACTCCCATTCGGGTGGACCAAAGCATTCCGGCGAAACCCTCCCTTTGTCATGGCACTCTCCCGGCCACTCCGACCAACTCCCTCTCAGGGCTACGTCTTGGGTGGCCCCGTGTCTACCAAAGACACCAACGGCCACCGTCGTGGCAAAACGGTCCCAAGCAGGGACAAGGTACCAAAAAATTAAAAAACGAGCACACAAGGTTATGTCTGCTTACCAGGCCAGGGTATGCACGCCCATAACCTTCCCTCGCGGGGAGGCATCGGTGAGAGGCACAACAAAGGACCGAATCAAGACCTTCCCACAAGGTAAATGTGGTTGCACTGAATAAAAACCCGATTCAGTGGCACCATGATGTGATCAACATCATATTCAAGTTGAACTTAATCCAATTTAACTTTGACAAAAACTTTTTATAAAATAACAATGATACTATGCCATAACCATGCAACTAATCGACATGCAACGCAAACAACTCATAGACATGGATCAATCTTATCAACATAATTATCTTGCACTACTCAAGATCAAAACTTCTCTGGTTATAACTCATTTTTATTATCAAGCAATATTTTTATTAGCTCATCATTTAAATGAAAAATATCACTTCATAAAAGAACTATCATTATTTACCATAGCAATATAACTAGTGCAAAATCTTATTCTACTTGACCAAACAAGTTCATGCATTTAACCAGTAACTAAAACAAGCATATCAAGCATGGTAAACTAACTAGCAATCAACAACACACACACACACACACACACACACACACACATATATATATATATATATCAAATTTTAAATGCATAGATATTGAAATAACATCATCCAAATGCTGGTGTGGCTTGCCTTAGTGTAGAGGAGGATCACACCCCTCTTGGTTTGCTTCAAGACAAGCTTCTCCTTCTGAAAAGAATTTAAAACCACAAAAGCAATTATCAAAAATCATTTTGAAATTTACCAGAAATTCTAGGCAACAAGGAAAAATCCACCTTTTGGTGTGCTGCTAGAGCTTTCTGAAATAAAGACAATGCAAAAAGAATCAAATCATTTGGACTTATGGTTCAGAAATGGTGGCTGGTCAAAGTTTAGTCAAATTTCTGAATAAATTTGAATTAAACAGAAATCCTCGGGGGTGACGTCGAAGGTGTAAAGCGAGAGTGCGCCTCCACTCGTACCGCTTTGGGCGCGAGTGGTGAGGCTGACGGGTGGGTCCCGCATGTCAGGAGAGAGAGGGGGAAAGCGAGGTCAGAGAGGGGCGGCGCTTCGCCGGAGCTCATGCCGGCGACGAGGGGGTTTGGGGCTAGTCTAGAGGGATAGGATTGAATCTGGGCTCGTGGCGCACCTGCCCGTACCCGTGGCTTGGCTTGGGGTGGACGAAGCTGCTCGCGGTCAAGCTCGCAAGCCTCGGTGGCGGACGGGGTTCACCGGAGTGGTTGAAGACGACGGCTAGGGGCGGCTCCGAGGGCTTAGCGGCGTCCAGGCAGCACCAACAGACCCCCAATGCCCAGTCCGAGCAGCTGCTTGAGCTCGAGAGGCACCGGAGAGTGGTGGCCTTGTTGCGGAGGTCGCCGAGTTCTCTGGTCGAGGCGACGGCTAGAGGCCTGCCCGACCGAGCTGTGGCCCGTCTACATGTCTGTGGAGGTGGTGAGGAGTGGTGTGTGGCTAGGAAGCAAGGAGGGGGCGCTATAAATAGCCGGAGCGAGGAGGGAAGTGTCACCGCCGAAGCTCTCTGGAAGCCAGCGAACAGCGACGAAACGCTCCACTGCGAGGGGGCAAGCGCGTAGCGTCAACGCAGGAGCTGCCCACGCTCGCGGACGAGCACAGGAGGCGGTGGAAGAAGCGGACAAGGGCACGCGCGCACTGTGGCTTTTGGTCGCGACGTGCCCGTGCTTGTTGCGGCGTCTCCGGCGTCGGCGAGCGCCAGGGAGAGGTCAATGGTGATGGGTCGGGGCTGTAGGTGCGGCGCGGCAGGCGTCGGCGAGCGCTGGATCGAGCACGCACTGAACAGAGAGGAAGGCGCCATCCAGAGCGCATCGAGACGCTGCCAGGCACCGTGTCTTCACGCGGTCACCACGCTGGCATGGTCAAGACGATGCCCAAACACTGCCAAACCATGTCTACGCTCTAGTCCACGCAATGTTTAGTCTAGGAAAGTTGAAAGCTCATACCCAGGCCGACCAGACTTGACTCAACTAAGCTGGCAAGTTTCTGACCAGAAACTTGGTCGCCAAGTTATGCAATCTCCTAGAAGGCCATTAGGGCTGATCTCCTGGGGTTTAGGTTTTCTTAGGAGGGTAATCAAGCTCAAGAAAGATCAGGGCCAAAAGATCAAGGAAAAATGTACTTGTTGTACAAATTGGAATTTTAGGCCAGAAGAGAAATGATTTTCTCTAGCAAAAATATTATAAAAAGTCATGCAATATTTTTGCTTGGGAAGGTGTGCCAAGGTTCAAAGAATATTCAAGAATTATTTCAGATTTTTTGGAGCAAGAAAAATTGGGGTTGCTTTGGAGCACAAGTTTCTAAATAGAGTTTCAGAGAGGAAAATGAATATTTTTCTTTTATGAAAAGTATTCATTTGATTATTTGGGGGATTTATCAGAGGAATAAAGTTGAATGAGGAGTAGATAGGTCACTTGGGTGAAAGTCAAGGATATGCCCAAGTGACAAGTCCATTTGAAATGATTCCAAAACCCAAATCAAAGCAAGGCAAAAAACCAAGTCCGGAAACAGAGAGAAGGCAAGTCCGGAAAAAGAGAGAAGGCACAATCCAGGCTATCACACCCTGACGCCTGGGCCACCTCAACAAGGTGCGTGGAGGCTAGGTGGGTCCCATGGTCAGCCTCGGGTGCCCCCCAGCTTTATATGCCTCTAAAACCCTCCATCTCGGATTTTGTACGACATGGAGACGCCACCACCATTGTTTTCCTCCCGGAGTGCTTCTGGAGGCTATGTTATTTCCTTCAGAGAGGAGGATTCTTCGGTGACATCATCATCAAACCCTTCTCCATCATCACCGTCATGTTTTCCACTACTATGTCTGAGTAATCCGCTATAGGCACATGTGATGGATGGGAACTGGATGGGATTTATCATGTATTAGACTTCATGTTGATGGGAGAATGATCCCTAGTGTAATGATTCTTCGTGGAGTGATGTTGTTATGACTTTGTTGTGCCCAATGCTTAATACTAGGGTCCGGGTAATATGATATCAGATCTGAACTTATATGTCATTTATGTCTATTTGTTCTTGGTTGTACCACGCAAGTTGTATGCAACCTATCATAACTTCAAACCAGAGACCCCAAAAGTGACAACCCGGGATATCAATGGGAGTAGCTATGAGTTGAGGATAACATGTATTCATAGAGTGTTAATGCATTTTTTGGTATACCTTAATTACCCATAGTTTCTAATAGGACCCCTTGATAAGGAAGGGCAGGACTGTAGATGAGAGGCAGTCTCTTGTTAAACACGTCTTTCAAGTTATGGAATGCATGCCTACACATAACACATAATCATGAACATGAGCTAGGTAGTGACCCACGTGGATTAATTGTCTTTGCATATAAAATCATCCATGCAACATCCTATTATCCATCACTATGCTTATGTTTTAAAGTTTCCGTTGGCCCTCTTGAAGTTACTTGTACTTGGCAACTGATGAGTATTTTTTGCTGCTGTGAAATTGCTTAGTTACAAACACCACCACATTATTCATCATATTGTTGTTACAACTAATAATTTTTGCAAGAAAGTACTTGTGTTAGGTGTGGTTGAATTGATAACTCAACTGCTAAAGTTTACAAGTATTCTTTGGCCTCCCTTGTGTTGAATCAATGGGTTGTATTACTTCCATCGGAGACTGTTACGCCCCCTGCACTTGTGGGTTATCAACCGTCTCCATGTCCGAGTAAACTCCCCAGTTTTCGGGGATATGAAGGAACCCTAGTATGTGTATGGAATGAATATCGATATGACACATGATCCTCTTTTGAATGTTTATGTTAATGTTCTTCCAGATGTTGTGTGAAAGTCGATCGCCAACATTTGGCTTTATGGGTGGGAAGGACATTACTACCAATACGGTGATGGGTTGAGGAGGTACGTGCTCTGCCAAAAGCTACCTCACGCCTTCCCTGACCTCTTGATAGGGGAATAGCAGAGACCTCCTTTAAGTCGCCCCCACGAGGATAGTAGCTATTTTGTTGAACAGATTCAAAATACTCTAACCAGTTCATGAACTTTTGATTGATATCCAACACAACATATTTGCAGATTTACAGAAATGAAGAGAAAACATGTTTTAAGCTTATACTAACAAAAGGATTAGCAGATAGTTTTGCTAAACAGATTCAAAATTTGACATTAAAAAAATAAAAAATATCTAGTAAATAATACATGTTTTTAGTAGTAAACTGGGAAATTTAGAACTTAAGTGGACAAGTGAACCGGGAGATAATGACTATTTAGCTAGACCGATCCAAATGTTTGTTCAAAATTTAATACTTTTCTTTTTTACGAGATTTTTTTTAATATTTTTCGAAAAGTACAGAAAAAATCCTGCAAATACTAGATGTTTCCAGCAATAACCTGAGACTATTTAAGGTTATTCTGACAAAAGGATTAGGAGGTCATTTTATTTTCTTTAAAATGATGCTTAATTTTCTCGTCGTTAACTTTGAGCCTGGCAAATGCATGAGGCTCCCAGGTGCCACACACCCCTATATGAATATAGCATTAAAAATATCAGAAAATTTATAAAGTTGAATTTTGGGATATTAAACATGGGTGCCCGTTATACACCTGTATCTAGTTTCATGGGGAATGGATGCCAGCCATATCCATGGCAATGAAAATACGGTCCGACATACGATCCTCCGAATTTTTTGCTTTATACATAGTTTTTTTTACCTTTTTGCCAAGATTCCCATGACACCCATTCCACACGAAATTGAACACGGGTGTACAATGGACACCCAGGTTTGATATCCTAATTTTTCAGATTTTGTTAAAATTTCGTGGTATATTTTTTAATATTATATTCATATATAGGGGTGTGTGGCACCCGAGAGCCACAAATCCTCATCCCTTTGAACCCGCCCTATATTATTTTTCTAGACCCGTCATTGCGAGTGGGTCTCCGTTGAAAGAACATCGCGAGAGAACCTAAAATACATAATCCGTGAAATATGAAAGCACCCGTGCGAGGATGAGTTGGTTTCACCATAAAGAATCAAACTATCCTAAGCTACGCTAAATTCGTACTCCCTTCGTCTGAAAAAGTTTGTCTAAAACTTGTCCCTCAAATGAATGTACTCCCTCCATTTTTATATACAAGGTCACTATCAAAATAACAATTTGCAGATATACAAGGCCACTAACACTAACCGATGCAATATTAATGGTGTTTGTCTCGTAGTACTAGTAAAGGAGGACATTAACTATCCCTTGCATGCATGCGGGAGTGGAAGCGTTGGCTTGATGTGCATGAAAGAAAAAAATACACATTAATTTACACAGCAAACAAAGAGATAAGCTAACGTGCAACATTGACTTAGAAGATATTAACTTTTGTCTTGGTACCTGTAATATAGGTTTGTGGCTTTGTATATAAAAATAAAGAAAGTATCTAGCACTAACTTGATGTTAGATACATCCATTTAAAAGACAAACTTTTTCGGACGGAAGAAATATTTACTAGGAAGACTTCACAGGCACATACTCGTTGGCCATGAGCACGATAAAATGGATCGAACTCTGAAACAAATCGCCTTGTGCAAAGAAAGCGACCGAGCAGACGTTCGCTCCCTATGTATTCAGACGGCCGGCCTAGCCAATACACTATTGATCCTTATTTTTTCGGCTAGTGGTTCTGGCTGCGCCAGCTAGCTAAGGTGGATCGAAAGCAACGTGTGACCAATGGTTGCTGGTGTTTCGCATTCGACTGGTTGGTCTTTCATGCGCACTGTTCACGTGGGCTAAATCCTGCTCTAACTCCGTGGGCTCGACCTAGCTAGAAAGCTTTCTATTTTGGCCGGCGAGCTCTCTACCTGAACTAAATGTATGATCGACATATGTGGTAAGCAATTCAAACTAATTTTAAAAAATAATTAGTGCGTCGCTAATTTCTCAAATAAAAAAGTGTATCGCTAGAACTCGATAGTTTTACGTGATTGTTTTTAGCCGGTAGCTAGTGTTAATCAATGTGTCACTGGTGGTACCCAGCAGTTTTATGTATTTGTCAATGGTACACGTTACACGTGTGAGACTAAAACACAGAGCGTTCACTAGTTTGCTAATGGGTAAACATGCCTTAAGAGTATACCCCGGATAAAATGTACACATGACTAGAATAGCAATGCACACAGTGAAACAGCGTATAACGGTGGTACAGAAGAGAAGTGCAAAAGTGTGGTAGAATTGAAGGCGTCACACAGTCATGTGAAAATGTTCTAGGCATTTAAATTCGATTTTGATTTTTTTTCCAGGGGAAATTTGATTTTCATTTAGACGCTCCTTTCCATAACAACAATTTTGGAATTATAAAAACCTTAGTTTCAAAGGCTAGCACATTTATTGTATAAGCTTAGCTCATTGAACAAATAATGATGTTGCTAAAGTGTAGAAGAAAACAAGATCCCCAAAATTTGAGGTGTGGACCACGAAAAATGAGAACATAGAAAATCAAAAGGTGTTTACTCTTGATCTTATAGAGTGAACGGTTGGTACTTCCATTACTATATTTTGTAGGATTTTGCTTGTTGGGTCCTAACTCAACAAGTGGATTTTGAAAATCCTGAATTGAGTTTAATAAAAAAGTTAAAATTGTATCTTTCTCACCAAGTTATATATTTCCTTTAAGCACATGCTGCACTTTGCACTAAACTAAGTTTAAAATTCTCGGAAACTAACTTAGACATAAGAAAAACTTTTTTTTAGAATGAAGATGCAAAAAACGTTCGGCTTTAAATTAATAAAGCCCACACCAGGCTAAGAATTATACAAAGAGTCGGGCATAAAGTGCAGTACATCGACTACAGCCAGAACAAAATGAGGCGATAGAAGGGGACAAGTGGCCCCAATTCCACACAAGAGCGCACATGCTCCACGAAAACGAAGTCAGTCGATCAGAGAAGGTTGACAGACGATAAGTTGGATACATATGATCTTCTCCATGGCCTCCCGCAAGAGCTCAGCATCCCGCTGCTTCTCAGAGGCATCCATGTCTGAAGAAATATATGTCATTCGAAAGGGAAGCCCCAGTGTGCTCCTCGTGGTCAGCCACCCTAGGTACTTTGATAGGGAAGCCCCCAAGCTTACAGTTGAGCAAGTCAGCCACCCTTTGGCTTTCTTGACATAAGAAAAACTTAGGCGCCTTAAGATTGCAAAACCGATAAGTGTTCCTCATTTTTAAATTTTTAATGCGCCTGATAGAATTATTTAATGCAAATTTTTGCATGGCCCTAACAACCATCACAATAAACAAGCGTGCTCTTGAAAACAAAATTTACATGGATGTCCTAACAAATGAGCAATAAACGCCAAGCTATATATTGCGGACCTTTTGTGAGGACTTAGGCCATTTCCAACTGCAACCCGCAAAAATCCTCCCGCATTTGTTCGCGGACACGGATGTGGGAGGATGTCATCCAACGCTAGCCACATATATTTCAAACCACATTTTAACTAATCGGATGAAATTCATAAAAAGTGACCGATATTCATCAAAGTTTGAATAGAAAATAGCACAACTCATCCATACATGGCATGCAAATTAAGTCTAGTACACCATTGTCTCTAATTCGACTAGACCTGGATGTCCAGTAAGTTTTTCATGAACGGATCATGTCATTCCACACACTCCCCCTTCAGCTTCATCCAACAGTGTGTGCACGTAAATGGTCATCCCTCTGTCCTGTGGTGCATCACGGCAGCGTGTGCGGGCTACATATAATGTGTAGACCAACATTGAGTGGATGAATCAATCAAATATTTGAGCAAGAGGAAGTAAAACTTACCATCTCTTTCATGTCCGCATGCAATGGCCACCTTGCCTCGAGCTGACTAACCAAGTTGCAAACCTTGATGACGCTGATCTGGATAGCGTGTCAGCGATATGGCAATGACCTCACATTGCGTGGTTGAATTATGTACATGTCGTAGGACGCAATGTGCTTTCGTGCGTGAAACTTTTCGTGCACTTGCTCCCAGAAGGGCTCCCCTCTGCTCCTGCATATGAAATCCGCGGATACGACCAGCCCCGCATCACACAAGAACTCATCCTTTATGGTCGAGTAGCTCACCATCCTTCATACTCTAAAAATGACAAGGCGTTTGAAAATAAGCTCAATGGCATTTGATCGAACACCTGTTAGGCGTGGTGTCCGGCATTGGAGGTCGTCGACAGGGGGCGGAGTGTACCTGGGTACAAACGACTCCAGGGTGGAAAGCTCCATCGAAACGGCGACCGGGCGCGGCGGTGCTGGTTGCGAACATTCCGACAATGCCTCTGTAGCGGCTGGAGATGAACAACAGCGGCGATGGAGGTAGAGAGTGCGGATGCAAAGTAAGGGGGTGAAGGGGCGGAGTGGAAGGAAATGAAACCGGAAGGGGGGATTGGGTGGGCCGGGGATGTCGGAGTCCTATGTTTCGGGTGTCCGGACTCCCGCAAACCCCTCACACATTTGTCTTCAATTTACGGGAGAAATTGCGTTCGGACCATCCTGCGGACCGATACACGGGCTTCCGCAGTCCGGACAGTGCGATTCGGACGATTGCGGGAGGTTTGCCAGTCCGCCTTGAAGATGCCATTATAAACATAGTGGATATGTTTTTATTTTATTGGGCTTATTTGACGGTGTGCACCCATCATTTTACCATTTGCAACGAACAACTTTGTTGCGACTGTCATTTAGATGAACTTATTTTCGCCAGTATTTTTCTTCCTTTCTAAAAATGCTTTAATCTCCTGGACGAATCCGACGGCCGGAAACCTAGGCATAGGTAGCTCCGAGAGTACTACGTGGGATGGATCGACACGATCGAATCATGGGGGGCGATGAGCTGTCCAAGATGCATCAAGTGGCACACGTGGTCCGCCGATGAGGTGTGCACATTCAACCAGTGTGCTCCTCGTGGTCCATTAGTAAAAGGGAACACACACCCAAATAATTTATGCAGGTGTGTAGCCGGCCAACTTAGATCAAATACATATACATACAATACAAAATGTCAGAAATGCGTAGCTAGTAGAGCTCCACGTCGCCCCTGATGATTTCTTTTCTCCCATTTATTCGAAACTACACTCCTCCCCCGTGGTTTCCAATATTCACACATCATGTATGTATGGTCCTGTCGATCCTCTTGGGACATTAGGGTTGGACAGCCCTTGACAGAGTGTGTAACTTAGCTCTGAGCACAATTACCTTTGCACCATGTTAGTTTGATGTAAACCTGGGCATGAGAAGCCCTGTCTAGTGGCCCTAACCCGAAGCCCGGCGGTTGGGCTGGGCTCGGGCTCTGGATTGAGGGCCGACCAGAAAGCTCGAAAGATGGCCAAGATCAGCAAAAAATAGGATTTTGAGGAAATGTTTATAGTACTCCATCCGATCCAAAGTAAATGTTCACTCCATCCTGAGTGAGCACAATATTTATTTACATAAAAAATAATTACAACAATTAAAATAATATTGTAAATAGAAATGTGTGATGTTTATTTATCTGGGGCCTATGTTAGGCTCGGGCTCGGGTTTAGTGGAGTGGGGTTTCCTAATGCCCAGATGGGCAAATGTCTTTTCCGTTTTTAAGAAGATTGATGCTTAATTGGGTTTGAATAACTCAAGCCGAGCTAGCTCATTATCCACCAATCTTCTGCTTAATTTGCCTCTTAGTGCTCTTCCATCTTTCGAGTGTTGATAAGAACGTAGATTGGCTTTGGCTTGCTAAAAACGATAAAGTGGTGAGCTGGAAAGATTGCCCGGTTACTATTATGGCCTTAGATTTCGTGGGGTTGGGCCTTCTAAAGGCCAGATCGGCAAATGTGCATTCTATTTTCAAGAACATGATAACTTAATTGGGTTCGAATAAATCGACTGAGCTAGGTCAATATCCACCTATCATCTACTTAATTCGTCTCTTAATATTCTTCCATCTTCGAATGGTGGATAAGAACTAGACTGGCTTTGGCTTGCCAAGCACATAGAGCTGATGAGCTAGAAAGATTGACCCGCTACGATTATAGCCTTAGGTTTAGCAGGGTCAGGCTTTCTGAAGGTCTGATCGGTAAATGTCTCTTCTATTTTTAAAACAAAGAAGCTTAATTGAGTTCGAATAAATCGAGCCAAGGTAGCTCGTTATCCACCCATCGTCTACTTAATCCGCCTCTTAATATTCTTCCATCTTCAAAGGATGGATAAGAACTAGATTGGCTTTGACTAGCCAAGCACGCTAAGCTAATGAGCCGCAAAGATTGATCTGTTACGATTATAGCCTTAGGTTTAGTGGGTTTGGGCTTTTTAAAGGTCTTATCAATAAATGTCTCTTTTATTTTTTTTAACATGGAAGCTTAGTTGAGTTTGAATAAATCAATCCGAGCTAGCTCCTTATCCACCCATTGTCCACTTAATTCGCCTCTTAATGTTCTTCCATCTTCTAAGTGAGGATAAGAAATTAGACGGGCTTTAGCTCGCCAAACACGACAAACTGGTGGGCTGGAAAGATTGGTCCGTTACAATTATAACCTTGGGATCAATGGGATCGTGCTTCTTAAAGGACGGATCGGCAAATGTCTCTTTTATTTTCAAGAACATGGAAGTTTAATTGGGTTTGAATAAATCGATCTGAGCTAGCTCGTTATCCACACATCGCCTACTCAATTCGCCTCTTAATGCTCTTCCATCTAACTGTGGATATGAACGTAGACGGGTTTTGGCTCGCCAAACACGATAAGCAGATGAGCTGGAAAGGTTGTCCGTTACGATTATAGCCCTAAAGACCCGGTGAAAAGTAATCAAAAGGTGAATTGCGCAGACGACCAAAAAAAACTCGTCGCTAGCCAGTGTCGCATGCAATGCAGAGTATCCGCATGGAACGGCTCTGTATTCTTCTCATCTAATAATTAATTTTTTCTGATTTTCTCAAACAAAATTCTATGAGTGTTCAATAGAATCGTAGAAATGCGGTGGTGATCTATCTGTAAGACCAATCGACTGTCCTCAAAAGTCTTGAAAACATCATCGAAATTACAAAGTTTATATACTACAATTTTTACTGAAGCAGTAGATAGTTTAAAATAATTGACTTTCTTTCGTTTGCTCCTTATAATTTGCCCCCAACAAAAATACCAAATAAAGCTAGTAGGAGACTTGAGATAACAAAAGGAAGAAAAAAAGGACGCCCAAATGCGGAATGGTTTTAAGGATAACCGGCTGCCACCGGCTACTTCCGGCGACCCCGCTTTCTATATATACCGGCCTCTTTTTCCACCCTCTCCACACACCCTCTCTACTCCGCCCTTTCGTCCCCGTCTCCGGCCGTTTCCCACCGCCGCTCGCCGGAGCTAGCCAAGCTTTTGTTGCATATACCCTTCACTCCAAAAGCTCCCACCTTTCTGACACCGCCGGCCGGATTGGCCGTCCATGTAAAATTGTTCTTCTTGAATCCTGAGGTTAGCTAGCGGCCGTAGGAATAGGATCGTCGCGCCATCTCCGGCGGCGTGTAGGATGCCCGTCCAAGATTGGGACTGAGGCGGCGGCGGCTAAATGTACCGCAAGAACGCGTCGGCACTCACCTGCTTCTACCTGTACCTCCTCTGGTTCTTCTTCCTGAAAAAGTAGCAGAGCAAGCGATCGATCGAGCCGGCGACTCGTGATTGAGATTGTTTGGGTTTGATACATCTATAGGTGTTCTCGTTGATTGATTGGAAGTTTGGAAGTGGTGATCTCGGCGATGGAGCTGGATCTGAACGTGGAGGAGAAGCCGGCGGCGGTGGCGCGGAGCGACTCCGGGACGTCGGAGTCGTCGGTGCTGAACGCGGAGGCGTCCTGCGGCGGGGGCGCCGCGCCGGCCGAGGAGGCCTCCAGCTCGACGCGCCAGCCGGCGCCGGCGCCGCGGGCGGTGCTCGAGTTCAGCATCCTGAGGAGCTCGGCGTCCGCCGAGGGCGAGAACGACGTCGGCGCCGACGACGACGAGGAGGAGGCGACCCCCTCGCCCCCGCCTCCGCCGCCGCGGCACTACTACCAGCACCTGCTGCAGCCGCAACAACTCGTCATCCAAGAGCTGTTCCCAGCCGCGGCCGCCGGCGGCGGTCCGCCGGCGATGCCCGTGCCGCAGCATTGGGCCGAGCTCGGCTTCTTCCGCCCCGCGGCGCCGCCCCCGGACATGAGGATCCTGCAGCTGCAGCAGCAGGCGCACGCGCCGCCCCCGCCGCCGCCGGCGGCCCAGCCGCCGGTGGCCAAGAAGAGCCGCCGCGGCCCGCGCTCCCGCAGCTCGCAGTACCGCGGCGTGACCTTCTACCGCCGCACCGGCCGCTGGGAATCCCATATCTGGTCCGTACACCAATCCCTCCAACCACCCCCAAAAAGAAACCCGATTTTTTCCTCAAATATCACCGACTGATTTTGCAGTTCTTACAAATTTTCTTGCTCCTCTTCATCGCCGAATGCAGGGATTGCGGCAAGCAGGTGTACTTGGGTGGGTTTGACACTGCACATGCTGCTGCAAGGTACGTACAAATTTAATTAAGCACGTACGCAGTACATAATTGTGATGTGATCATCACCTGAACCACCTGTACTGCAACTCTGAAGTTATGTCTCCACTCTGTTCATTTCACCGTGCCAAATTGACCTTGGGATGTTCCGCAGGGCGTACGATCGAGCGGCGATCAAGTTCCGCGGCGTCGACGCCGACATAAACTTCAACCTCAGCGACTACGAGGACGACATGAAGCAGGTGATCAGCAAAGCCACCAACCAGTGTTCCTCATCCAACCAAATTATTCAGATGCAGAGTGCATTAGTACTGTTGTTGAAACTGATGAACTGAAGGAATTCTGAGTTCTGACTCTGTTGTTGTTGTTGTTTGGTGGATGTTCTGGATCAGATGAAGGGCCTGTCCAAGGAGGAGTTCGTGCACGTGCTGCGGCGGCAGAGCACCGGCTTCTCGCGGGGCAGCTCCAAGTACAGAGGCGTCACCCTGCACAAGTGCGGCCGGTGGGAGGCGCGCATGGGCCAGTTCCTCGGCAAGAAGTAAGAACAAATTCCCCTTTCCATTTTGCACCAGTTTTACATTTCTTACTTCATGGCATGTTGCACTGAATGCACTTGTGAAGTTACATATGCATCTCTGGATGTGATTGTGCTGCGGCCTATCTGATCTGAATCTGAATCTCATAAGAGAGAGTCATGATCAGATCAAACAAGATCCCATGATCCATTAGGAATGTATTTTAAGCAGTAGTTCTTAGGTTCAAAATAAGATGCATAGATCAGGAAGAATGAAATGAAATAGTAGTAGGCAGTGGATAGGGAGTTCCTCAAACAACATGCTTGGGTGCAGGTACATATATCTTGGGCTATTCGACAATGAAGTAGAGGCTGCAAGGTTCCTGAGCTTGGATTCTGCCCATTGATGCACAATAAAAAAGTTGTTTCTTTTTTCTCCATCAACCGAAGTACCGACTCGAATCTCTTCTCTTTGTTTCTCTTCTTCTTTTTCTTGTCCCGGAAAAATCAGGGCTTACGACAAGGCGGCGATCAAATGCAATGGTAGAGAGGCCGTGACCAACTTCGAGCCGAGCACCTATGATGCGGAGCTGCTCAATGAAGTTGCTGCTGAAGGTAACAACATGATAAGAAAGTTGATTGTTTTTATTTTTAACCTTGTCATGTCTGTATCTGTAATTTGGCAAAATTCTGCGTTGGCGATTAGCTGATGAACTTGAACTCGATTATTACGATTGGCAGGCGCAGATGTCGACCTCAACTTGAGCATATCTCAACCAACTTCACAAAGTCCCAAAAGGGATAAGAGCAGCCTTGGCCTGCAACTCCACCATGGATCATATGATGGCTCTGAACTAAAGAGACCAAAGGCAAGTACAAATGCTTTCTTTAAAAGATTGGGCAACCAGTCCAATTTCACTGCTGGATTTGTATGGCTATCTGATCCACTATGTGATTAATAATTGAGTTTCACTATCACCATGCTAGTGACTGCAGTATGATGTCCTATCGTAACAAAGTCTTTTTCCTAGTTTACTTCATAGGAACTTCTACAGCTATTGTCAAAATTAAATTTCACCGTCGGCTGACCCGCCGCCCAAACTATATTCACCACACAGTAACATGTTTACTTTTCCTGCCTGACTATGGTTATCTATCTATTTTTCATTCAGAAATTAAATAGCTTGGGAAGATTATTAGTTGACATTCAACTGGAAATAATCTTTTGTGTGTTATGCAGGTCGATGCTCCCCCTGAGATGGTTGCGATCCCTCATCGGTACCCCCTTCTGACCGAGCATCCACCAATCTGGCATGGCCAATCATATCCCCTCTTTTTAAATAATGAGGTGAGGTGATACTAGATTTTAAAGCTCCTTTCACCTAAAATTTTCATGGTGGCTCTGATGACGCCCGATATGGATCGGACCGTACATATTGAGCATGTCGACGCCACTCTGTTTTGCAATCAGAACTGGCTGATGCAGACTGATAGTGCCCTTGCAGCTGTTACTGTTGTACTTAGCGTCAATTAAACATTTTCTCGTGTGGCTGCAGTTATAGCTCAAGTTGGCCTGATTTTCATAGTCCACCCAATCCCTGTTGAGTTCAGAGTCATTAATTCCTAGCACAATTTTCATATGCAGGATCTTGAGTCCTCACAAACTGTCAAATTGGGTAGCACTACTACTAGTCATAGGATATACTCCCTCCGTCCCGAAATAAGTGTCTCAACTTTACAAAGTTGAGACACTTATTTGACGGACGGAGTATATAGTATAAATATGCTTGATTTTTCCTCCTAAAGGAACATCCTAGAGAGTTGACGATTCAGATTTAGCCCACTCCAATAATTTGGTCAATATTCCTTCATGTGGCTAAGAACGTTTTGGTGTTCTATTTTGTATGCTATTATTTATAACAGTATGACCACTGTTCAGAGGTTTTATTTATTTATAGCGAGAAAAGAGATCTGAATCGTACCAATACTATTTTAATAGTATGAGTACATCTCACAGCTTTACTTGGAAGCAAAAGAAAGCTAGCAAGTCGGCACCATATAGTAATAGGATTAGTACACAGTTTGCCATTTGTTTTGAAAATCCAAAATTGGTTTACCATTCTACTTTTCCTAAATTATCCTCTCAGATTCCTCAACTACTAAACTTCAAGAGTATCTTCACATGTGTCATTTTCTTATTTTATTTTTCCTCGAAAGCAAGTTCAACTGGAGTACATATCTACCTCACCTTTATGTCGATCAAAGCGATAGGAATTAGACTGATTCTACAAAAGAAACAAAGAACAATCCAATTTCTGCCAATTTTGTTGAATTTATCCTACATGAGCAAGCTAAATTATTCTTCATTTATGCAGGAAGCAGCCAGAGATCATAGCAGGAGGCCAGAGGTGGCCACAGGGGCTGTTCCAACCTGGGCATGGAGGGTGAGCCACCCTCCTCCAACACAACCCATGCCACTCTTCTCGTCGTCATCGTCCGCTGCAGCATCATCAGGATTCTCCAAAACCGCCGCGGCAGCTGCCCCCGGCGCCCCATCGGCCTCATTCCGGTTCGACCCGATGGCGCCATCATCATCGTCAAGCAACCAACACCACCACCACCACCCCCGCTGAAAAAGAAGCCATACTGTAAATTTTCTGGGAAGCCAGTATCTTTTTGCCCCTCCGGCGTTTCAGCGTTTTCGGTCTTGCGCCGGGGTGGTTTCATGTAGTGGATTGGATTCATGACTGTATTTCCCATGCTGCCCAAAGTGAAATGTCCCTTCTTCTCTGCGCTCTCTGCATCGGCGCATTGGTCCCATAATTCTCGCTGTCAGATACTAACCTCAGCTCATCTCACCATCTGAGATGGATTTATACCATTGTTGTAGACAAACCTGTCACTGAAATTCAGCAGTACCGATACCATAAGATAAGAGGAACCTTTACTTTGGGAATTATTCCAGTCCCTTTTCTTGGATGTCAGTTGGCTCTTGTTTTTGCTCTACAGCCAACCACCACTGCTGAATTGCACTGTTGTTTGTTCTTGCACTGTTACAAGATTTGGCTCTAACGGATGCCAAAGCATCTGGTGCAAGAATATAAATACTTGAGTCTTGAGATAACATCTAAAACAATTATGGACTTCATGATATTGAAAAGAAGTAATCTACATGACTCCTAAATTCTGTAGAATTGCTAGAAAGTATGCCTAGAAATGTCAATTACTAAAAATGGTGATCTCCATGGATGGTTTCCAAAAAAGTATGAATGGTTACATCAATAAAAATAGCATGGAACAAAAACAGATACTTCAGAAGCACTAGAGCAGTTGGACTATGACAGTTTCCTGTGTAATTTCCTCCAGAACAAATTCAGAACTGTTTGAAGACAGTAGCATGGAGTGACACATGACCTCGTCTGCTGTTAAATCCGACGGGACGCTGCAGTGATTTTGTCAGGTAAAAAGCTTCTCTGTCGGGGATGGTGAAATATACCCGACGGCATCTGTCGGCGTCGATCGAGTCACTGGTCGGCCAAAAGTTTGGAGAGGGAATCCGTCACGTGAAAGGGCACATGTTTTTGACAGCCTCCCTATGCAGTAGTAAGATCACTGCTAGATAAGATAAAGATTTTTTTTTTGAAAGAGATGCATATAGATAGATAGATGCCCTCCAAATATGCGACTGAATCGAGAACCGTGCACACTCGCATGCATTTGTTCCACCAGAGGGCATGTGCGAAACAGATGAATTCGACACGAATTTTCGCAGGAAACAAGTTTACTTTTGCGGGAATTTTCAAAACCCTTTGGTCCAAACAGGACTCGGTTTCGTTCCCTTTGAGAAGAAAGAACTGGAAGATGCATGCATGCTACTAGATCTACTGCCACCCTCCAATCACATGATTGTATTACTTTTGTTTACTTGCCTCGATATGCCTCTGAAGGTGTTCATCAAGCAAAATTTGAAGCAGACAAGTAGGAAATACTTTTTGCTGGTTTTGATGAGGAAGGAAGGACCACATCAACTTTACCATGGAAGCAACATGAGATTATATATCAAATGGCACGAAACCCCTACCAAGGGAATCGCTTGAAAGGCAAATTTGGTCTCAACAGAAACTGGACCAATATAAAATTCAAGGCCATAAGGCTAATTTGTTTAGTTATCTTATAGTTCTCACACAAGAAATCGAGTTCCATCGGTCTCCAACTTCAGCTGTAAAAACACTAGGTGGCGCTATTACGGCTTTCTGGCATCCATTTTCACATGGCTTAAGCACGTTTCCAATGGTAAGAAGAAAGATATTGGTATTATGCGTGATGTTTGAGTTCTTGTTTATATCCTCAAAAAAATTCACAGTGAGAATTGGGAAAATAATATATTTTGAGATGTTTTCATCAATAATAAGAAAGAAGCTAGTCCTATTAATACTCACAAGCACATCGTTGAAATCTCAAAATCCTAGAAAATAATGATAGGAAATCCGCACAAATGACACATCCAATCTGTGTTTGCAAGAGTCAAACTGGTCATCGGCTGAGGAGAAACAAAATATCTGCTGAGCTTGATTTGGTGGCTACAATAATGCAACTTAAAGAATCAAGCGAGGGTACAATTTCAAAATGGCTATGATAACCGTCGTACAGGTGTCGACGTGTAACATTATAGTATTTTGATGCCTTCGTCAGTTCTGTCATTTCATTATTCGTTCCAAGAAAGGAGGCCTAAAAATATTCACGCAACAGCTCCATTAGATCACCGACAAACAACCATCAGGTACCATAGAAAAACAAGCTGAAAACTTAAAGTACAACCACCCATCTTCAACACTAAGACACTACAACCCCCCAACCATCAAATTAATTAGTGAAATCTTTAAGGTGTGGTTAATTTTCATTTGAGAAAAAACTTTTTTTGTACGAAAGTAACAAGTTTGACCCACTGAATTTGGCTTTTAGGGGGTAAGATGCACAATTATATGGTACATATACAACTTTTGTGGAACAAAAAGCTGTAGTGTAGAGTAATCATCAGCATTAGACCTCGTAAGTTTGTACTTGTTGTTAAGGCTTCAATGTCAATGACAGTTTGTAACGGTCTCGAAAGAAGAAGTGCTCTTATGCATAGCATCGACAAAAGTAAAATAAATAAATAAAGCCCAATTTGGGTTTTTTAAGGATTGAGGATGTCCTTGCTTTTTCGCTTCCATGTGGTGGGTCTCTCTCTCTCCTTTTGGCATGATTCCTTTGAGAGGAAATATATGTATATCCTTGGCCTGTCGGAATTGCGTCACTGCTTACGTTAATTCGCAACCTGATTGTAATAATCTTATAGCATGACATGGACTAGAGGGAGATTAAAGTATGGATGGTGGGCGCAGCAGTACTATATTAGGCCTGATGGCATTGTTTATGCTGGAGGTTGATGGTGATTCCTTGTATTAGTTGTACTCGAATGAGTTCTTTTTAAAAGCTGGTCTTGTTGTTTGTACCATGCTTTGTTTATTGGAGATAATCTTGTACACCCTGCAGATGTGTAATATACTATCAACTTAACACATGTACTCACTTTAGCACACTGCCCCTTATATAAGAAAAAGGGAGTTGAATAGCCATGATTAGTGAACTGGTCATCATGATCTGGATTTTGTTAATCCCTTCTTAAACCTATGCATTATTCACTAGTGTGGTATCCATGAATACTGGAGGTGACATAAAAAATTCAGAATTTCAAATCCCATTTGTAAACCCCATTTTTTTTCTTGATTTTCCGAGAGCTGAATTATTTTCTGCTAAAGTATTCTGCTCCAAACAGAGACTTAATATGTTCTTAAGGTGGATAGCTTATCATGGGAAGCAAGAGGCAGCATATATCCACAGAGCCAAATGACATAGTTGAATGAAACAAGTTGTATACTACTATGTGTTCAGAACTTCAGATTGGCCAGATCCAGCTTTTGTTTATATAGGTGTGAGTGCACAGAGTTGATCAACACAATACATCATATACCATATATTCAAAAGATATTATATTGTTGGACTTTTGATGCTCAGGACGAAAGAGATCATGTGAAATGTTGCTCCACTCAGTAGAGCTGTCGAGATACATATGCAGCCAACATTTATATTCACACAAAATTTGATTTTGATGGTGACACAACACCTATACTGATCTTGCACGACCCATCGCTGTCGACCGTGCGGTTACAAAATAATACAATCCACGAGATAGACCTGGCCCTGCACAAACTATCCAAAGAAATTTGTGACGATGAATCAGGCACAAAAAGAATGTACTGTCTTCGCAGTTACACGGGGATTTTGCAGGAATTCCGAGGAAATTACAGTGCTACTTGAAGTATCGATGCGTCCCAAAGAGACTAGAAGTTATATGCTTCCTTCATGATCCACGTAGAAATTTCCACGTTAACATGGAATTATCTAAATGTGCATCCAAAGGGTCACTATTTCTCGAAAAAAGATTGCATTTGAAACAGAACAAGGACTTCCCCTGTTTTATGCAAAAGTCATATGTTTGCCTTTATAATTTACTGCACTGAAACAAGGCCATCTTTTTACCCCTCCCCCCAATCCTGGTCTGTCATATGGTTTTGGTGACGTGCCTATGCTTTTGCAAGCACGTGCCATAAAAAAAATGTATCGTCTCTGTAGTTACATGGAATTTTGCAGGAACACAGAAACCGCAGCACTACTTGAAGTATTTCTGTGTCCCAAGGAGATTAGAAGTTATGTACATGGCTTCCTGCAAGATTCGCGTAGAAATTACCATGTTAACATGGAATTTCGTAAATGAACTGTCTCTCGAAAAACTCTCTCGGCATGTGCCTGTTTTGGGGGTTTTAGGCCTTGTTAAGTTGTGCCCTCAGCAAAACCCATTTTGTGGTTCACCTGTTTTGTGTACTCTGGTGTCTGGTGTCGTGTGTGTTGTGTTGGACTGTTCGAATCTTGTTGGCTTGTGACGGTTTGCTTTATATATAAAGCAGGGCG
This sequence comes from Triticum dicoccoides, assembly GCF_002162155.2. NCBI lineage: Eukaryota > Viridiplantae > Streptophyta > Magnoliopsida > Poales > Poaceae > Triticum > Triticum dicoccoides. Next base: position 48,880,337 of record NC_041380.1, on the reverse strand, counting down.
AAAGCATTTTTCGGTTAAACACGCCGAGGAGTTCCACAGTCTTATGCAAAATTATAAGTATTTTTTAAAAGGAGTTGTACTGCAATGAAACTGGGGCACGTCTAGGTCTCGCTTATTGCGTGACTGACAGGACGCTAGCCTCTGTCTCGTGGATTAGGCTGGCCCACTACACCCTATGGTCGCCAATTTAGTTGAGTTGGCTATGTATGGTTTAGTTGCTAAAAGGAGGCCAGATACAATTTTATATATACCCAAAAATCGTATGATTTTCTATTTCTAAAAAACATACATCTTTGTGTTTTTTCTTCAAACAAATGTATTTCTGTGGAAATAATTTTATTTTACTTATTTTATAAAAAAGTTCACGATGTATAAAAAAAATCATCGTGTCTTTAAAAAATTATTCCTAGCCTAAATCAAAATGTTCATGGTGTGTTAGAAGCATTCACGCGTATTTGAAAGAATGTTCTTATACATGTATTAAAAAAAATTAGTCGTGTCTTCAAAAATATCCATCTAGTTTTACAATTTTTTGGTACCATTCAAAAAATGTTCAAAAATTTTAAAAATGGTCATGACATATAAAAGAAATTCATAGAATTGTCAAATATGACATACAAATAACTGTTCACTCCTATTTTTATAAAAATAACATGGAAAATGGAAAAGAAAAAAAGAGGAAAATAAAATAACTGGAAGAAAAAAAGAAAACTAAAAAGGAACATGAAAATAAAAGGAAATCAAAACTCAAAAACCGTTAAAGTAAAACAAATTTAAAAACCGACCATAGAAGGTTCCAAAACCACACAAAAAACGCTTCAAACTGTAGCTTTTTTTTTGCGTATTTCAAAGAATGTTCTTATACATGCATTAAAAAATGTTGGTCATGTATTAAAAAATGTTCATCTAGTTTTTAAAATTTGTCATACCATTCATGTTAGCACGTTTAAAAATTCATGAAATTTAAAAATGTTCACAAAACGTAAAAATGTTCACAAAACGGACAAATTTTTAAGAATGGTCATGATATATAAAAAAATTTCGTGGAATCATAGAAAAATAGAATTGTTTTTAAATATGACATACCAAAAACTGTTCAGACCTATTTTTATGAAAAACATGGAAATGAAAAATAAGAAAAATTGGAAGAAAAAAACCGAAAAGGGAACATGAAAATAAAAAACAACACTAAAACGGGCAAATTAAAAGAAAGGAAAAAAACGGCCATAGAAGGTTCCAAAACCACAGAAAAAACGCTGTAGGCTGTAGCTTATAAGCTTTGCAAAACCATCGGCATGCCCAGTCAGACGGACGGTGGAGAACAGCGAGATATAGTCGTTGCGTTGAAACAGGCCAACTTTTCTTGAGTTCTTAATGGACCAGATACCTTTTTGGAGGATCTAACAGGCCAGAGATTCCATTTAGGAGCACAGTAGTTCAGCCCAGATTGGTGAGAAAGAATTCAAAATATAAAGGATTGATCAGAAAGAGATAATTATGTTTAACCCCCTAAACTGTCAGGTTTGACACGTATTTCTTCCTAAACTATTATTGGCCTAATTAACAAACCCGGTTTACTCTTCCACCCTACTGATGACTTGTTAGCGGACATGTCTACGGTTTAACTTTCTTCACCTACTAAGCAACAACATGTTGGCTTTGGCACTGGAAGGGGTTAATTTGCTGTATGTTGTGGCGATCGAATGGCTTCTCTCCGAGGCTTATGTTCCAACAATCATCAATGACCGATTATATATATTACAAGTCAGTAATAAATATCTCAAACAGTCTAACTTGAACGAAAAAGTTATCATTAAACAGTCGTATATATGACCGATTAGTGATGTCATCACAGATGGGCCAATATCGCCATTTTTAGGGGAAACCCAAGCTTTATTGATCAAACTCCCGAAGGAGAGGAATGCAGAAGGGATGATGTGGTTGTAGCAACCAAACATGTCTACCCTGATCAAGATAGTTCGAAAACTTGGCTAACCTATCAGCATCCACATTTGTAGCAAGACTTTCAAACAAGAAATTACAATTGAAAAAGGCAGATCTATGCTTGATTTCTCTAATGATTGAACCATATGCTCCCTGGGTCCCCTTCTCAGTGTCACTGATGATCTGTTTCGGGTCTGAAGCTACGACAAAATTGTTTATCTGAAGATCTTCAGCCAGAGCCAAAGCCTCCCGGCAGGCTATAGCCTCCATGGGGCGTTGTCAGTTATGCCTTCGATCACTAGTGCTAAACTTCCCATAAAATTACCCTGTAAATCCCTGCAAACAGTCGTTGCTGCGCCTCTGATTTGGTTCCTCGCAATGGCTGCATCAACATGAATCTTGCAAAATCCATGAGGTGGTGCTTTTGGCCTTGTTAATCTTCTCGTTGATTGTACCGATGTACTAGCTGGCTTCTTGGGCAGCATGCCTAGATCATCAATGAACCTGCCCAATATCACCTACCAAAAGTCTACTTTGTCCTGTTCCTATTGTACCATTCATATCTGATGCGCTTACATTTCGGCACGTCAGTGTGATTTTACGCCTAGGTTAAGGCCGACCGCAATGCACTCCTTGGCCAGTCCATATAAAAGATCCTAACCATAGAGAGATAATTATTCTTTCTATCTTCAAGTGCTTCTCCTCTCCTCTAGCTGTTGGACACCTCACCATACCGTCAACCAACCCCTCGAGAGAGCTCATCGTCGTGGATCTTCCCCGGCCTCATGCGGATTCAGCTCCGACCCGCCCCGTCCCCAACGTCGATGGCGACGTTTGCCTCACGCGGGGCCACCCCCTCCTTGATGCAACTATCCCCTACGAGCCCTCCTAGAGGCTAGGCTAGAAGAGGAGGAGGAGCTCTTCGCCTCTCCATCCTTTCCTCTTCTCTCCAGCACTAGGATGACGAGTTCACTTATGGTTGCTTCCTCCTTCCCACCCCTCCTAGCGGGTGAGCTAGCCATCTCTCCCGACTCCATCCTCACATATGAGTCGGTAAAATTTGGGTCCAATTTGTATGTAAATGCAATTGCACGAAATTGTCAACACACAACACATTTAGGTTTTGTTTCTACATACATGGCTGACACCAGATTTTGGCATGGTTATAAATGTAACTAAGATTGACTCAAATGATAAATATCTCACCATGAAATTTCTTCGTCTCCTCAAGACAAATAATTATGTTTTTTGGATCACCTCGATACAACGTCGTATGCAACTTAGAGAGCCAAAACAGTCCGACCGAACTATACTTGAAATTGAGTGCCCGGCCCCCACATATTTATACATGTCAGAAGGTATTGACACTGTAGCACATGATTTTTCTAGGTTTTAAGAAAACTATGTTGTAGAATGCAAAACATTTTCAAAATTATGAACAATTTTTTAAGGCGTCATTTTTTTTATAAAAGGCGAACATTTTTGGAAACCATGATCATATTTAGAAAATAAAAATATTTTTTACAATCATGAGCAATTTTTGAAATCACAATTTTTTTTGAAATTGGGAATATTTCTTGGAATTTTGAACAATTTTAGAAACTCGAACATTCTAGAAAAAATCCGGACATTTTTTAAAAACAAGAACATTCTCTGAATTTGACAATAAATATATGAACATGGAATGTTTTTTAATTTTTGGAAAACATGGACATTTTTAAATTCCGATTTGTTTAAAAAGGACATTTAAAAAAAAGGCATACAAAACCAGTAAAATAAAAGAACATGAAAAAGGAAAAAGGAAATAAACAACCAGACTGAAACCTTCCGGGAGGTTTCCAAAACCCGAGAACGTGTGTTTTCAAATGTGCCGTCCCAAGGAACCACTAGCGAGCGAATTCATGTGCGAAGTGGCGTTAATTGACACAATATGCGTCGAATGAGAAATTCCACAGGGGGAACCCTCCAACTAGTTGCTCCCAGAATTACCCTTTTTGATTTAGAAAAGTCTAAAAAAATTGAGACAAGTTAGAAAAGTTTAGTGGATTAAACAAAGGTAACAAGCGCTCGGGCTTCAACGATGGTAAGAAAAAAAATGGCCTTATTTGAATATTTGTACGATCCAGAAAAGCTCAGTGAGGCCCATTACTTACACATTCTAGTACAAGCCTCGTGTGTCAAAAGAACTTCCTATTTGTCGCAAGTTCTGACAAATTATGCAAGAGCTATATCTCGCTTACTGCAAGACTACCTTCTATCTCGCTGAACGCTTTTTCTATTCTGTACAAAACTAGGTTAGCCCGTTTCTTAGCTCTTGATCAACTGATTGTTCGGGCGCGCTTGCTTGCACGCTGGTAGCGTACGCCACATTTTGTTATGTTTTATTATTTTTCATTTTTCTTTCGGATTTTTCTATCTTTATGGGTTTCTTTGTTTTTTTGTTTTTTCTTTGATTTTTTCATCGCTTTACTTTGTTTTATTCCTGGTCTTTACTTAGTTTTTCCTTTCCTTCTTTTTTTTTGTTTTCTGTAGTTTCTTTCTCCGTTTTCATTGTTTTTTCTTCTTTCCTATTTTCTTATTTTTCTTTGTTTCTTTGATGGTTTCCATCGATTTTTCTTTGTTTTCCTTTGTTTCTTTCTCGTTTTTTTACCTTTTTCATTCTTTTTCATTCTTTTTCATTGATTTTCTTCGATTTTTAATTTCGCCTTTTTTGTATTTATTCGGTCTGTATGTTTTTCTTCGCTTCGTTGTTTCTTTGTCGACTTTCATTGGTTTTATCTTTGTTCAACATATGTTGACCTTTCTCAGTACACATTCTAACTTTTTTTGTATACATCAGAAACATTTTTTAACTAGATGATTAACATTTTTTTGAAAACTAGTTTTTACACACACATTGTACACTTTTGGTATGTATCTACATTTTCTATGTATACATTTAACATTTTCCAAATATAAGATTAACATTTTTTGATTACATGGTCTGCATTTTTCAATACATGGAGAATTTTTTAATGGCAATAAAAAATCTTTCACAAACAATGTATATTTTTCGTGTACACCAGGAATATTTTTGATAAATGTTTAAATTATTTTAAATAAATGATCAACATTTTTTCATACACATGTTTGCTTTGTATATATTTTTTCTATACATGAAAAAGGTTATTTCTATACACGTTTAATTTTTTTCAAATGGCTGATTAAAATTTCCAATTGCTTAGTTAACATATTTCAAATACTTGATTAATATTTAAAAAAGCATGATTAGCATTGTATATTCAGGCTTTCATTCACATTGTATATTTTTTGTATCCAGGCTTTCATTCACATTGTATATTTTTTGTGTCCAGGCTTTCATTCACATTGTATATTTTTTTGTATTCGGAATTTCTTTTTTGTGTTCAGGCTGTTATTTTTATTTTATGATTTCAAAACCTTTCAACTTTAGAAAAAAAATACAAAAATATTCAAAAAAAATTCTTCCTTTCAAAAACTGTTAGAATTTTTTTTAAATATTCACATTTTCCAAAAACTATTTGGGAACTCAAGAAGAGTTCCCATGTTCCAAAAATGTTCACAAATTCGAAAAATATTCATGTTTTCAAAATCGCTCATGTTTCCCCAAAAATAGAAACTAAAAAAAAATTCGCATTTCAAAAGAAATTTTTGCTTTTTTTCCTAGAAAATGTTCGAAAATAATAATAAAATCCATCGCCACAGTAACACGAGAGCTCCCCAATGCTACAACCTCTATGGCTACAACAACAGATCTCACAGTACTGGGCTGGCCCAGCTGGAGGCTCTCTGCAAATCGCACATAGCAGCTCCCCCAGCCGAAAGTCAGACGCAACGCCGCCCCCCAGAACCCTCGCCGCCGCCGCCGCCACCGCCACCGCCGACTATGACGTCCGTGCGCAGCGCCGCCGGGGTTGCGCTGCCGCCGATCCGTCTGGCGGTGGAGCGGGCGCGCCAGGAGGCGCTCCGGCGCGAGCTGGACGGGTGCCAGCTCCTCGCGGGCATCTGGTGCCACGGCTTCACGGTGGCGCAGCTCCGCAGCATCCGCGCCTCGCTCCCCTCCACAGCGCGGCTGCTGGTCGCCAAGAACTCGGACCTCGCGGCGGCGGTCGAGGGCACGCGCTGGGAGTCGCTCCGCCCCTGCGCCCGCGGCATGAACGCCTGGCTCTTCGTGCGCTCCGACGAGATCCCGCCGGCGCTCCGCCCCTACCGCGACTTCCAGAAGGAGTGGCGCCTCCAGCTCAACGACTTCACCGGCGCCGTCTACGAGGGCCGCCTCTACGGCCCCGACGACTTCGCGCAGCTCGAGGCCATGCCCACCAGGGTGCAGTCCTACCAGTACCTCCTCGGGTGCCTCCAGATGCCCGCCGTCTCCGTCCTCGCCGCCCTCCGCGCGCGCCAGGAGGCCATGGCGCAGGCCGAGAAGCCGCCCGCCGAGGAGGCGGCTCCTGCTCCGGCGCCGGAGAAGTGATCCCTCCATCGACGCCGAGGTTCCGCAGTTATCACACCTGCAGCTCCTTTCTCTTTTGCAGATTTTGAATTCAGTGTTAGTAGAGAACACCCACAAAACCATCATAAGGATGCATTGCCCATATGTATCATCAGTTCATGAACTGACTTTTGAATGGGAAGAAGAAATGTGATTTGCTAGATCTTTCACTAGTGCCGAATCGCTCGTGTACTAGACAAAATCAGAAAGAAGCTTAGGATGATGATGTATATTCTTGCTTTGGTTGCTTGTTCCTTGTTGGAGTAGAGGAGGGGGCAGAATGAAAAAGAGAACCTATCAGCATATACTAGCTATATGGTACAATAGATTCCCCAGATAGATGGCACAAGCTATCAGCATTGTTAGCGAAGTTAGATTTTTGTGCAGACCGATGAACTCATGGAGTATCATTAACCCAAGACATCACCTAAGAAAAGACAACAAAAGACATGAACTCCAGCCAGGGATTTTTTTTTTGGCAGCTATGCATTCCCCAGAAAAAGGGAAGTTGTGCAGCTGACAACACATGCACATCCCCAGAGGGACTTTTCTTTCCTGATAAACTAACGTTGGAATACCATAAGCATCATTACTTCATTGCGCAAGCGCAACTTGTATCAGTTATCATATCATTTCAGTTCGATCAATAGATGATGGCCTGGGTGCGTTGTAAAGTTTGGTTTCCCCTTGCTGATCTTTCACCTAGGTTATGCTCTTTGTCTAATTATAAGTTAGAGAACTTCACCAGGTCAATGTCAGTCAATGGTGATACATCATGTTCCTGCATTCTAAAACTAAATTCAGAACAATGTTCAACAGGTGTTGTGTTAGACATGCTGAATTAGCTATTAAGCTATATGTATATATAAGATTAAGAACAATATGAGCTCACATCACTTGTGAGTTGTGCGCCAGCTTCACCAAACAATTTGAACTGGCATGGTTTCTTATCTTACATCATTACTCATTATTAACTACAGCTGAGTACGCCTAGTTTTTTTAGGACAAAACAGTAGGTGGTTAACATACTTCACATTTCAATTAATTAAAAAATAGTTTACATGAAACATACATGCAGATAATTACAAGCAAATGCTCCCTCCGTCCCCAAATATAAGTCTTTTTAGAGATTCCAATAAGTGACTACATAAGGAGCAAAATGAGTGAATGTACACTCTAAAATATGTCTACATACATCCGTATGTTGTAGTCCATTTGAAATGTCTAAAAAGACTTATATTTAGGAACGGAGGGAGTACATGGATTTAGAAGAACCGGGCAACCCATTCTACAAAGCTAGCATAAGAAGCTCTCTGAACGCGACAAAGGACCATTTTCCAACTCATACTTCAAAAATTTCCTGCATCTGTAGAGGCGGGTTTTTGTTGTTGAAGATGTAATAATTTCTGGTGATCCAGATGCTCTAGGCAACCAATATGATTAGTTCCATGAAAAAAAGTAACAGCCAGAGAGTTCTTCAAGCGTAAGATCTTATCCTGAAGACTGCCAGTTAACTGAATATGAGGGCATAGCTAGCTCCAGCAACATTGTGCAAACGGGGCATAACTGAATAATGGTGTGCACAACAAGTAGCAGTTCTTCTGATAATCCTCCTTCCGATTAATATGCAGACATGCCATTCTTTTAATAACCTGTCATGGTAGCAGCTGAGTAGGGAGGCAAGAGAAGCAAATCCTTCGGCTCTAAGAATTCTCTGCAGCCGTTTTTACTCACAGCCCATGGAAAACTTGAAGCACCATTATTGTGTTGACTGATTTTTCTCTCCTGTTTGAATGTCCAGCGTACTTGCATGCTTATTGCTGGTCTGTTCAGTCTTGGAATGCCGTAATCATCATTACTTTGTTGCAACATGTATTATCAGTTATCACATTGTTTCAGTTCGATTGAGCTTGGGTGCGTTGTAGTGTTTGTTTTTCCGTTCATGATCATTTTTATCACCTAGGTTATGTACTTGTGATGTGTTTATTTTATTTTATTTTCAATTATTTTGGAGGAATTTACCAGGCCAGTGCCACATACTGGAGTTTACTGAAAGAGGCAGAGAGTTGAGCGGTCAATGGAGATACTTGTTCCGTGTCACTCACTCTAAAACTAAATTCAACCCAGTGCTCATCAGGTAATGTGGTGGCCATGCAGAATTATCCATTAAGCCATATATCTACTTATAAGAGATGAGGAACATTATGAGGCCACATCAGTTACAGCTGATTACAACGAGTCGCAACACTCCAGCGACTCCAGAAGCCAGCTGCTCTGATTGAGAAAAAAACATCTTTAAGAAGGAAACAATTGCAGCCCGACGGTTCAACCTGTCAAATTGCGTTGTTTGCAAATCTGCAGTATTCATAAACTTGAACCTAGAGCAAAAGACTGGAACTGCATACATACAAAATGATTTGTTCAACTTGTTGTTTTGATGGCGAGGAAGCCTGGTTTTCTGTCGGTCTCTCTCCCTCAAAGCAGCTTTGGTTCTGCTTTCAACGTTGCTCCGAGTTTCTCAACGCTGGCTAGCTAGCGACGACGACGACGACGAGCTTCCTCCGGTATCAGTATACAGCATGATACACCCTTGCAAATCACTCTAGTGCATAATCACAAGGAACCCTTGAATTGGAAACGTATGGTCAAGAAAAAGAATTTCATGCTTGAGAATACGCTAGCAGATCTCTGAATTCTTACGATCACCCCTAGATATTGCCATGGAATGCACTGTTTCATGGCGAGCCCGTTGAGGTTTCCAGGAGCAAGAGCAAATCGCAACATCGCACATGAATTTAATTAATTAATCCATACATTTGGTCACATAAAACACACGATTACTTGCTACATTCGTACTACAAGTTCTCTGAAACCCCTACCTCTCAGAGCAGCAAATACAATAAGTGAAGGTTCACACATCGAAAGTTGCATATCTTACTTGAAGATGCACTTCGACTTTGGAATGGGAATAAATGTGATGCACAATAAAGGTTCATACATGTTGCTAAAACTCAACTCCGCAAACCAAGTTACACCATACGTGATCGATTCAATGTGAGAAGGCGCGCCACAACGTCTGTCATTGATGGCCTTTGATCCACATCAAGGTTGAGACATCCCACAGCAATCCCTGCTAGTGTGTCAAGAAGCTCCAAATTTCCTGTGGTTGCAATTTCCTTATCAAACAACTCGGTTGCTTTCTTCTTCTCTTTGTGGCACTCGAGGAAACTCGTCACCAAGCTGTTGTTGTCAGAATGAGTGGCCTTCTTCCTGCTAATGACCTCTAAGATGACAACCCCGAAACTGTAGACATCACTTTTTTCAGTCAATAGGCCTGTTTGTAGGTATACTGGGTCCATATAAGTCATGTCACCAATGACATTTGCAGTGTGTTCCTTGTCTATTGCAATCAACCTTGATATGCCAAAGTCAGAGATCTTTGGCACAAAGCTGTCATCCAAAAGTATATTTGCTGGTTTAACATCACCGTGCAGGATTTTGGTATGGGCCTGTGAATGCATATAAGCTAGACCATGTGCTGATTCTGCAACAATGCTTAGACGCACATCCAAGTTGAGAGGCTCCTTGTTGTCAACCCTGTGAAGAATGTCATGCAAACTTCCTTTGGAAATGAACTCGTACACTAGCATGGGGGTATCCACTTCTAGGCAACAACCTATGAGCCTAACAATGTTCTTGTGGATGACTTGGGATTGGATGATGACTTCATTTGCAAATTGCTTGTTCTCCAGCACATTACCACTAATTGGTTTCTTTACTGCGACTAGTATGTCATCAACAACCCCCTTGTAAACTTCACCAAAGCCACCTTTTCCAATTAAATTGCTAATCTTTAAAACTGGCTTGAGCTCCTCCTTTTTGAAAAGCTTTATAACTTTAGCTTTCTCTAAGGTAAGACCACCATTTTTCTCATAGAACTCTTTGGTCTTCCGCTTCTCTTTCCGAATAATAATGACAAATGCCGTAAATGCGATGACAAGTGCACCACCTATTGCACCTATATATGGACAAAGAAGCAAACTTAAATACTTTAATAAATAATTCCTGATAAAGAAAGGTAAGATGCTGAAATTGAATGTACCCGCGTCTCGGATCCTACATGATACAGTATAAGATTGTGTCCCTCGGCGGGGGAATTATTTGTTCACCAGTTGACTGAAACTTTGTTAAATATATTCTGGTCACTTGTAGATCTCAAACAGTAATCGTCACTCCCCTTACACCCACCCACCCATTCAGCTAGTTAACTCTAGGAGGCACTAAACTATAACAAAATACATATAAAAAGAGCTACATATTAAGATTGCACAATTTGTTTTGTCTACTTGAAGTGAACGTAGAGAAATTTAATATTTGCAGAACTGATAATTAGCAAAATCAAAACATTCAAAGTAGTTTGCCTGAGGTTACCTGTGGAAATCTGTGCAGCAAGTGGGAACTTTGGAACGCATTGTTCAGTTCTTGGGTCATCGCTCTCGTAACCTGGATGACAGGTGCATTGGTAAGATCCTTGAGTGTCCTTGCAGACACCGTAGCAAGGATACTTCACCGGATGTGCACATTCATCTATATCTGTGTTGCGCAAATTCACAAAAATCATCATTAGGGCATCGATCGACTGCTTAAAACCTTATTTCTAACAACAATGGTGTCTTAGAAAACATGCAGCCAGATTTCTATTTTGAGCACTGATTAGCAAGAAAAAAAGATCTTCATATGTATTGGCTGGAAACTATACCATCAGATTTGTCAAGAAAAATACTAGTTTCATATTTGATTTGTTCGTACATATTTCATACAAAGATTGACGGTCAAAGTTTCTAAATGCGAAGTAAAAAATGTCACCATGTTAACACAATATAAAACAGAGGGTGTACAACTAGAACATACGTACTATAGTAGGAGTACTATTGGTTTTCACTTTGAGTTTCAGGAAAATTTCAGCAGCAACCGAAATCACCGAAATTCAGTGAATTTCGGTGATTCCGGTTTGCATTTCGTTCAGAGGGCCGAACTACTCTATTGGATTCAATTAAATATTTTATAAAAAATGGAAAAATATTTGAATTCCTGTATACTACTGAAATTACTGAAATAATTTGGTGGAAATGTAAATATTTCAGGGACTACTGAGATTACTGAAATTCAAGGAATTTCATAGAATCTCACAGAAAGTACTACTTACTGGTGCATCCGTCGGCAAGGTAGGCGTTGCCATCGTAGCCTTTGGAGCACTTGCAGTTGTAGCCCGGCCCATTGGTGGAATCCACGCAGTCGCTGTGCGCGCTAACGCAGGCGGACTGACCCGTCTTGGCCGCCTGCGTGCACGATAACACGTCGCCGCGGATGGCCCAGTCGAGCCACACGGGCGAGGTCCGGTTGGTGTCCATGAGGAGGTCGGAGCGGCGGAAGGTGTAGTTGTTCCTGTCGACGAGGAAGGCGTAGTCGCAGGGGCTGTAGTCCATCATGGTGGAGTGATTGTAGGCATGGAACTCGAAGTAGTTGCCGGTGAGGCCCGGCGGGATGTCGACGCGGCAGCACCCGACGCCGGCACAGAGGCCGTCCCGCGCGCTCGCCGAGTCATTGCAGTAGGACATGCACCCGGTGTAGTAGGCGTACGGGTACGCCGCGCCACCGCCCTCGGTCTTCCCGCTGGCGGTGTAGGCCATGGTGTTGCAGCCGAGGACGACGAGCTCATTGTGCGTGTTGGAGATGCGGTACACGCCGTCCTTTGTTCATCTCCGTCTCGGCGTAGCTGAAGTCTGCGGCCTTGCTGGGGTTCGAGGCGTTGTAGCACATCCACCCGACGGGGAGCAACACCAGCGACTCCGCCGGATCAGCCGACAGGTGCACCACCTGGATGGACGTGCCGGCGAGCACAGGGCGGCCGTTGTTTACGCACTCAATCTCGAAGCCCTTGCGGAAGCAGCCGCCGCCGATGCCAAAAGGGTAGGGGATGACCACTCCGCCGCAGCTCATGCCGCAGCCATGGGTCACCACGAGGCTCCCTGCCGCCTCGGCGGTGGCTGACGCTGCAGCTGCCGCCAGGAGTAGGGCCATCAGCAAGAATGCTGTCGGCATTGATACTGTACCTGCTCATGCATGTGCAACGGTAGCTCACTCCTTTATACTGGAACCGCCGATGGTGGACAATAAGAAATTAATTTACATATATAAAATGACTCAAGAACAAAGCAATATGCATGTAGTAGTCCAGCAGCATCCCACATTCTAGTTAATTTTGTGTGATAACAATTTCTTCAAAGTGTGCAATCTCTTGTTCTCTGATCTGCTCCAGTGTCTACGAACAATTTCTTAATGTGTGCGTAACACAGATTGGTTGTATATAATCATCTTTAGATAATTTTGTATCGCCTTTAAATGCTTTTAACTACATTAAAACATTGTTCTTTGCATCATTTCACTTCATAAAAAAATGTTCATTTCCATTAAAAACATGTGCCAAATATATGATTTGTGCTATATGTCATAACAAAACCCAATAAACCGTGCCGAATCAGGACTGAAACATCATTGAGCACCCATGGGCATTTGGGACTTTTTCTACCAACTACATGTCCCGCAGCCATACTAAGGCCCACTTATTTTCGGCTCGAGGAGACGGCTTAAGCTTAACTGCCCACTGAATAGCAGTGGAAAAAAGCAGCTAAACAAATGCAGTCATTCTTTTTGTTTTCTGTCGTTTGAGCTTATGGTCTAGGTTGTCTGATGAAAAGTCTATAATACGGTACCCCTGGACTATTATTGTGTTCTGACTAGCTGATATTGTGTTACTATTTCCTACTGTTTTCCCATGGATATGAGCAAGAAAACAATTTCCAAAATACCACTAGATCTACTTGTGTCATGTTTAATTAGCACAGATGTCACTACACGGTCTACCTACGCAAGAATAGCACTATAAACTCTAGAAGTTACTCATTGTAAAATTGCACTGCAAAGTTTATAAGTTACCCATTGTTAAGTTGCACAACGCCTAATCATACAAGAAACATACAATTACAGAATTACTCAGTAGCACACAACCTAGTTCTTCAACAATATGTCTGAACATTGCATTAATTTCTTCAGACATTAGTGTGTCAAGCATATATGCATCATTGTCTCTAACCATACATCCATGAAGTAGATATGCAAGTGCATTACTACTGTTGAATACTACAACCTGCAAATCTAAAATGCACATTAGTCTTTGTTGGAAGTCAATCTTTAATTGCTAGCTTTTCTCTGTGTATAAATGATTGCAGAATGCCTAATCATCCACGAAACATACAATTCCTCGGGAGCAGACTACCTAACTCTTCAGCAATATATCTGAACACTTCATGCTGATTTCTTCAGACATTAGTGTGCCAAGCATATACGTACACATCATTGTTTCCCTAACCATGCATCCATGAAGAAAACCTAAGCTACAAGCTGCAAATCTACAAATGCACACTAGCCTTTTCTTGAAATCAACCTTTAATTCTCTGTTCCTCTATGTGTCCATATGAGATTGCAGAGGACTGACCGCAGAATGGAAGTAACATCCTCAAAAACATCGTCTAAAATGCATATATGCAACACAAGCCGCTAATTGCAAGGACGTCGAGCGCCACGTTCGTGCGCACGGTGAAGGTGCTGCACGGAGCGCCACCTCGTCGCCGTCCGCGCTGGAGCCGGCCGGCGCGGAGCGAGCTACTGGAAGCAGGAAGACCGAGCTGAAGCCGGTTGAGCACCATGGAGGGAGGTGCAGCATTGATAGCGAGAGGGAGATCAGGTCGAGCTCGTGCCAGTGGCGGGGGGAGGCAGCGCGGGGAGGACGACGGCGCCGGAGACGACCCGATCTGCTCCAGCGGGTCGGCGGCTGGAAAAAAAAGGAAGGCTCGGGCCGGGAGGTGGCTCGATGGGTGGCCACGTACGAATTTAGGTGGGCTGCGAACGGCCCAGTCCCAGTAAACCTCTCTCT